>NC_088205.1:51827595-52158266 GCF_037126465.1 Ornithodoros turicata | reverse complement strand
AAGGCCTTCTCTAACAAAATCATGATTTATGCCGTCATTTGTGGCGGTCACTTTGTCCATCCACACGAAGTGAGTGAAACTGCACAGAGGTGACTTGGAACAAATATACTCCAGAGTGGCGATAAATCCAACCCTGACTTCTTTGTACAACTGCATCTCATCACAATATAGACAGTTTTGCTGGTGGTTCAAGGCAAGAAAAGAAAGATAGAAAAACAAACGATTAGTATTAGTTAATATAAAAATGTGTATGGAATAAAAGAGGTCACCCTGTACATTGTTCGAAAATGCATTGTTGAAAGCAGAAGCTGTCCGCGGGAACAGATACAAATCTGTCGCAGGCGCCTGTTGTTTTTCCATTATGACCTTTATGGTTACATATGCGAAGTGGGCTTATTTTTTTCAACCTCTTCAACTTCCTCATATCAATCATTAATGTCTTTCATTAGTGCAAAAACAGTACGGAAGAACAAGATTACTTCGTGTTCACCCATTTTCCAGTGCACTTGAAAACGTTCACACATTCGGTGAACTTCCCATTCCATCGTCATTCCATTATTACGTGTGTGCGCGAGTGTATGTGTCAAGCAAGAAGACCCCTTCTTTTCATCATTTTATTTTTTATTTATTTGTTTTGTGTTCCACTATTCTTAAACAGGCACGCACACTCGAAATAAGAAACTATACACAGTATCGCAACAGAAATAGTCCTAAAAATTTGTAAAACTTCTGCTTTATCCCCGCCTGCTCGATTGTCGCAAAGAAAAGCGCATGGAAGTTGCGGGGAGAGGAGGAAGTGACACCTTCTTGTTTTACCTTTCTTTCCCCCGCATTGACCTTGACCGTTTTATCCTAAATAATCCAAAACAAGTCTTACCACAAAGAACGTAAAACAAATGAAGATGGGGAGACTTCCTCCTGGAGGCCACCATTATGCGCACACTTCTTTGCGAAAATCAAGCTGGCGTGGCTAAAGCGTATTTTTTGCTTGTTTTTTGACGATTTTGAGTTGCGATACTGTGCATAGTTTTTGTTGGGTCTGTTGGGCGCTTATCCGTGGTGGACTTAATATTTCCGTAAAAAGAAAGTGAGGTTCGTTTTGCAACTTTCGAAGTTAAATTGACTAAAACAAATTTTCTGCAATTAAAAATTCTCGAAAGCCTTCCGCTATATGGTGTCGAAAGTTTCCAGAACTGGTAATTACCGAAAGTCCAGCAATCCTCCATTCGAAGAGATGTGAACAAATATATATGCATTTTGCAACTTGTGACATCTGAAATAACTGCGTTACGTACATTTCGAACATGCGACTTCAACAATGGACTAAAGCTCCGTTGCAATCTGACGTCGACAATCGGAAGGCATTTACAGCAGCCATAAACCTGACAGCATTAAACCTTACCCCAGTAGGATATCATCAGAACATATTAAATAAACATTCGGATACACCAAACTACATATCACACACGCACATCGTGCACAATCCCACAGTTCGCATAAATTTGTCAGTGATACGCTACCAGATTCTGCAGGTACAGAAAACGACACAAAGCTGTTTACTTCGGATACTAAACTGTTATGCACCACACTTCTACCACATGTGCTCGTTGAGAAAACAAGGACGCACATATCTTAAGTGAGGCAAAATGAAGAAAGAAAACTCAGGTGTGAAACTTGAAGGGCGGATAACAAAGAAACACTGCCTCTCGCACACTGCAGCATTCGCTGCTATGCTCAACATAGTTGTTCACCGCATTGGCCAGTACTGCCTCGATGCTCCAGAGACTGCAGTACAAAATACGCATGATGCTGACGTTCCCAAGACCATTCCCTGTGACAAAATGAATATCCATCGTACCGAACTGCCACGACGCCACGCGCCTCGCCACTCGCCAGCCTCGACTATTTGAAACGGCGGTTGGAGAATGTCGATGGCGATGAGGCAGTATAGTTGCGCTCGGCTCGCGCTTGTTGGGAAATTGATTGCTTGTTATGTCCCTCAACCTCCGTGACCGATCTTATAATGGCGTGGAAAAGGTAAAATGTTTTTTTTTATTTGTTTACTGAATACATGCGATTCGTGATGAGTCGTTTACAAATATGGGTAAAAAAGTGTAATGCTATGAGGGTATAAAATAAATAAATATTATTAGTAATGGCAGCATGAGTGATATAAACACCACGTCATACAGGCCTTACTCTACACGCGAACGGCACAATGGAACGTAAAAATAAAATACTGTGCGAAACAACTGGGTGCGCACTGAAGAAGCAACGGGCTTTCATTCGTAATAAAGGTTGACAATATGTTGAAGGTACAATGTAGAACCAACGCAAACATTTGCTTCGCATAACTACAGTTGATTCTTTCATGAAAAATCAACGTTTTCTCTTTACGTTCACAATTCAACATTGATCAAGTACAGTTGAAACAGCGTTGGTTCAGCGTTATCATTCTACATTCAGCATTGTTCAACATTAGTCAACATTAGACAACGTATATTCTAGCGAGAGGATAGAGAGGTAGCAAGCGAGCTGGTGGTATAGATCCATAACTTAAATTTGGTAAGTTATGGGTATATTCTAGGTTACACCAACAGTCGGTGTTGACTGGAATACTTTCCAGATGAGTGAGAAATCCAAGAAAAATTTAGCATATTATCCACTTCCAATACAATAAGTTCGTTTATTTTGAAGATTAAATTCGCAGTAGTGTTTGTTACATTTAATCTCAAAGTTCGTACTTCACTCAAAGTTCGGTGACTTCGATGCCAATTTTGAAAATGAAGCGGTCGGCGGGCAACTGTAAAAAGGTATAATAGAAAATATAAAATATTTTTATGTCGGACATGGTACATGCGTACCGTGCGGGTATACTGACGGGCGGCCGTGCTTTGCAGAAGATGCCTGCCGGCAGGGTGACAGGTGTACCATAGTAGTTCTGGACCTTTCTTTTTGAGAATCAAAATGGTCTGTGTTGATGATGTGGCGGCCCGTGGAAGACGACGACGACGTGCCTCTGCTGCCGTGCGCTACTGGGCCTGCCACCCAGGTCTACCGGCACCGTCCTAACGTGAGGTCGCGTCCATCTGCCCGCTGGGACATTCCATCATCGCCGGTCAGGATTCATGTAGAGGAATACCACCTCCTCTACAATACCATTTGTAATTCTGTCTTCAGCGTTCAATCGTGGCAGTAAAACAAGGGTACGACGGTCTGTCAAGTCCTGAGGGCGGTGGCTTTGCGCTCTCAGGGGCAATAGGCTGTTTTTGCCCTTCCACAGCATCAACGTGCATTCACAGATAACGTCGGCACAAATTACCATATCGAGGTGGTGCTGCACAGGCAAGCATTTACTTGTGACACTGGTAGTGATTAGCACTATGCGGCCCACTTAAGCGGCCTTCTGAGGGACCCATGTGTATCCAGAACCACCGACCCACCGGGAAATTTCGCGGTGAGTCCTATGGCCAGTCTGCCCCTGCCGCTGATGCTGTTGAAACGGATGAAAAATGCCTATTCCCCTGTCAGCGCAGCGCCACCGCCATTACCACTTCACGGACCGTTGTGCATTTCCCTTTCTGCGACGACTGAACACCGAAGATGGAATTACAGATGATATCAACAGAGACAGGTTTTTAAAAAGGTAGGTCCAGAACTACTACGGTACAGCGGTCACCCAGCCGGCAGGCGTCTTCTGCAAACCACGGCTACGAGAGCCACCCGTCAGTATACCCGCACGGTCCGTACGTACCATGTCTGACATAAAAAATATTATCTCGCCCATATGAAAAAGTAAGTTTTACTTTTTCGATATGTTTTGCTTTGCATTTCGAGCTATCATCTGCGTACCTTTTTACTGCTGCCCGTCGACCGCTTCATTTTCAAAATTCGCATCGAAATCACCGAACTTTGAGCAAAGTTCAAAATTTGAGATTAAATGTAGTAAACACTACTGCGAATTGAATCTTCAAAATAAATTAACTTATGGTATTGGAAGTGGTTAATATGCTCAATTTTTCTAGGACGAAATAGCCCCGCGAATGGGCTCCGTTTGACTGGTCAAATGAAACAAGCGGGGATATTTTAACCTTGGCACATTATTTGAACCCTGCTCTCTCGTTGTGCACCACAAAAACCTGTCCAGCTGCAATATTCTGCCCACTAGTCTGCTTACTTCCCGGTATGGTTTACGTCATTCTTACAAACCTTGACCCGGCGTAAATTCTGAGCGGGCAAATATTTTCGAGTAAATCTCGTACACATGCCTTTTTCTGTCCTAAGGAATGGGTGGTAATTTTTTGAACCAAAATTAGGGGGTCGAGCGCACCCATTGGATCATTTCGCCTGGAGTGACCCATCTGTATTCAGTGAAAACCCTCTATATTAACCTAATGTATATATGTTTGCGCATAATCTCAGTATGCCCCTTCGTGTTCATCATGACAGAGGTTGTGCAATGGCACAGATAGGTGTATAAATATTCCACATATCTTGGAGACTCACGCACCCGTTCTCAACAAAACTGACCTACAACACAAATAACACTGCTTACCAACTTCTTGACGAGTCCATCTGTCTTATCTCTCAGCAGTGGTGGCAGGACGCTGAACGTAGCACTGACCAGGGCACGTAATGCGAAGAGCAAATTGCAACGGCCACTAAGTGTTCTGAAGTGACACATCTGTAATTTACACCACAATGAATTAAAATTGTGCAGTGACATACCTTACAGAACCACTCCATTCTGACCAACAGACAACTTCATAAATATCCACAGCAGAAGGGGTACCACTCTGGAGAAGGGGGTATTCATATGGTTCTGGTGTACCGAATAATTATCTTAACAGGTAGAATAGAAGGGATATGAGGTGAGTTCTTCAAGGAGGGTGCAGAAGTCAATAGCGACCAAACGATGGCTCGAGATCCCTCCTCCCATATATGGGTGTTGCCACACCCTTGCTGTGCTTCCGTTCGAAAATCAAGGTGCTGGAAAAAGGCACAGATACGTAATGCATGAAGATACAAGGTACGTTCCATTAGGCCTGCACTGTCTGAACCAGTTCCGGTGGTGCGGTACTCGCCCGTTCGTTTCGCCAGTGCAGCCGAGCGACCCCTGCACCGCCTAGTTCGTTTCAAACCAGCGCACGCCAAGTGTAGCCCTAGTGTAAGAAAACTCTGCACTTACGCAGGGGTCAGTTCAACGGTAGAGTAATGGTGGCAATGGCAGCAGACGACACAAGGCAAATAATAGTTAATGTAAATTCTCGAACGTATCGCGACAGAACCGGAAGAGACGTTTGAATTCGAAGTCGAAATAACGATTCAGTACAGTTTCGGTGTACATTGGTACACGGTTCCTGTCAGTTCGCAGAAAATTCAACACTATCACGGTTACCAGGTCGCCGAATTCTTCGTCCTCGCTGTCAGAATCCACAAGTTCCAAGGGTGTTTGCACAATTCATTGTGTTCGACATTAAAAAGCAGCAATGCACATGTGATTGAAATGTTACACGCGTTCTTAGAATACGTAGCTGAAGACTCGCGGAGAGCAGACGTCCTGCACTAGCGCTGCGCTTCGATATTCGTTTCCCGGCGGCACTAGTGTTGCACTGTTGAACTGGAGCTCGCCTAGAGTGCTGCGCTAGTTCAGAACTGACCCTGCACCGCATTGAACTGGTTCAGGGAGTGCAAGTCTAATCGAACAGACCTATAGTACGCTATCTCAGCTGATGCGGTGTTGTGGAGTACAGCTCACATGAAGCTGTATACTGAACAGACACACATACTTCACACACAAAAAAAGAAAAAAAATCCATAAGGACAAAACGTACACAAAATCTAAACATAGCTGTATCCACTGCCATAGGAATGTGACGACACATTATGCAAAGGCCAAATACAATAATACAAACATAAAATGCTGACCGTGAAAACGGCAGGGAATTCAACCATCTCAGGGAAAGAGGTTCAGGGATACGGGTAGAGATACACGGGAGCTGCAGGGATGCAGGCACCATTCCAAGTAGTAGTCTGAAGTAGCACTGCCATGTATCGTCTCCATGAAATACACGCATACTGTGAAGTCGAGGGAAAAGCTTGCCTGCATTTGCTCGACAGGTATTCAATATTGGAGAGATATTCTATCTCTGTCTCTCTCTTCTACCTATCTCTATATTCTACCTGGTGATATTCTATACGTTGAGATACTCTGTGCGAGTTTGTAGTATCATGTAACGCGCAAGTCTTATATTCTGGGCGCGAACCTGTGAACGTGGTGAATCACTCGATCTCCACATTAATATTTTGCTATTTTAGCAGCTGTACTATATAAAAATGAGACATTACGTGAAATTCTGTCCTCCATTGAACTGGCCGTGCAGAGGAATTAATCAGATGAAGAAGTCTCATTGAATGAATCCTCATAAAAAAGAGTCATCAGCCGAATTGACGACCTCGCGGGCGTGGAGCGCTTGCTCTCATGAATGTCCGCAAATTCCCCAACCGCTCTGTCTTTCCCTTGAATAATGCGAAGGCAGACTACAGTGACAATCACATTCGAAAAACGGGGGGAGAAAAAAACAACTGATTTGTATGCCAAATGACACAGCAACATCCAGCCAGAGGCGACACTGTTTCAACATGTTCTAAGCCCGCGCGTTTGTACGATCGACGTGTTCTCTCATTTGCATTCGCTCACGACCATCCCAAACGCGAGTGCAGCGCAGGTGCGACCTCCAGTCAAATAATTATCCAATATGTGCACTTTTCTGCGGGTGGCGAACACCACACAACTCATTATCACGTATCTTCAATGACAAAGCAATCCGAAAAAACATCAAGTGGTGGAACTGACAACTGGCGGTTTTGCAGCAGGTTTCATCGCTTTAGGAGCAGAGCGTACAGAGCCCTACTTCTGTTGCGAAGAGGAGAACAACGATGGTGGTTCTACTGGCGTCATCCTGAAGCGGCATATAGACGTCATGACAGGGACCCGTGGGGAGGACTACCATCTCTACAAGTATATAATGCTGTTAGAAGCCCATCTCGCTTGCCCTGAAACACGAGCCTGGAGTATTGCTTCTCTTAAGCTGTCAACTGGGCTTCTGTGTCGCCACAGATCACTATGCTTTCTTTCCACTTTTCTGGCAGGTTTATGGCTACGCGCTTCAATGCCACACCAGACTTGTCTCAGTATGCTTCTGCGTGCAAAAAAAAGAAAAAAAAAGGAAAAACGTAGGTTTTCCATTTGCAAAAAAAAACAAAAACACGTGCAGCAGAAGCTCACACCCCCGGAACAGAGTCAGGAATCCCACAGAAACGTCCGCACAATTGCACAGAAAAAGCGCCTTGGCCCTGAACTTCTTGTCATTCAAGGACTGTCTCAGATGATTGTATAGCACACCAAACAGAGACCACCTGTCAGACAGTAATATTGCTTTGAGTGCTGGAAACTGCTGGATCAAGAGCCGGAGCAAGTGTCAGCCAGCGCAAAATGACGTGGAGAACAAAGACGATTTGAGGTACACCAAATGCATTCTAACTGCACTTCAAACGTTCGCTCTGCAACAATGAGTCCTGGAAGTAGTGATAGCAATCTAGAAGAGCAGCTTCCACATGGCTAGATGCTGCAAGTCGACGACCGAAAGCATTACTACGCCTTACGCAAAGAGCAACAAGAGCGGGGTTCAGTTGTTCTTTGAGTTCAAGCCCGCTTCAGGCTGAAACAGGTTGACGTTCTACACATACAATCAACAAAGAAAGAAAAAAAACGACTAGGAAACAGACAAAACGAAGCGCCATCTTGCAGCGGTACCCGCACTGAAGGTTACTTTCACCCCCAAACTTTTAGGTTATTATATCAAGGTTCAATGCGACTAGCAATTTGGAACGCAGTTTCATCATCGGGCTGTAGGACGCACTTAGACGAGCTTCCTCTAGAAGCCTCATTATAAGCAACGCAGCCTTGCACACATGCAGCATTCACCCAAACTTCGTTTTGTTCTTGCTAGCAAGAATTGTAACCCAAATGCGTAGTTTAGGAAATTGCATGAAACCTAGCAGAAGTTTTATGCAAACGGAACTGTTTGAAACACAATGCAAGTTACGAATACGATTGCGTGTTCTGGCTGGGGAGTCCGCAAAGGTGCGAGCTGTTTAGTTAAGCTAACAGCGACAGAAGACCCAATGGCGATGACGGTAAGCCTCACCCCCGCAGCACATTGTTGCCATCGCGGCTTCTCCTGCCCCTATTTTTTTAAGGAGTACCAAGCCGGCACCTGCCTGGCTGACATATCCTTTTTGTAAGAACAAACTTATCCCCCCGCCAATGGCGAGCTCCAGTTGCAACACATCACTGCTCCTACCTCACAGTTTTGATAGAGACGTCAGGGCCAGCTGAGATTTAATGATGACATTGAAAGCGCATTCGTGGGCAGCACGCTGCAGCTGCACACGAGATAGCCGGATCACCACCACGATAAAAGAAACATTATTACAACTTTAAGTTTCGTTTTCCACTTTCAGAGTTGGTTTTTGGAGCAGACTTGGTGCAATTCTTCGAAAAACCGGCTATTTGTAGCAGCATGTAGCAGGTATAGTAACAGGCAGTGTAGCAGGTACTGGCGCCAATTGGCGCAAAGGGCGCAGCACTTACACCACTGCTCAAACATAAGCCATATACTCTTAGACACACACACTTCCTCACACAGCACAACCCACATGCCCCACACATGCCCGTGTATTCGTTGTGCAAAGAAGCGCAGAAAACGCATGCAATACAACGAAATCAGATATCCATTAACGTGAATCAGCAGTTTGTCCGTTACGGTAACGAAAGCTTGAGTACCGTAATGCCTCCTTTACGTCATCTGCACGGGGATCGCCTCCCACTGTGATTTTGCTTCGTTGGCGACGTGTATTTCACAAACGGTGCGACACTCGTGCTACACTCTAAAGTCGTAACCCATAAATAGAAGTAAAAAACTTGCAAACTTTTTACCTCTATTTCTAGAGGTAACTACGTTACCTATACTCTGAATAACCCTTGCACATAGGTTAAAACATAACCTGTAGTCACTTTCCACGTGGCTGCCCATGTAACTCTTATACAGAGGTTGAAGTGTAACCTATACCCACCCACTGCGTTAATACGTTTGTAACCTTTATCTTAAAGTTATTCAGTGAAGCCATCTACACAGGAAGGAGGGGTGAGGCGTCCCTGAAAACATTGCACGAACTCCTGATAAAAGAAGCACACCACAGAGAAATGTGTGGTGACAGTATTGTGTAATCATAACAACAACAACAACAACAACTTTATTTTGACTTTGGAGAATGGGGAGGTTCATCGCCAGATGAACTCAGATGTATAATCATAACTATGCGTCGTGGATGCCGATTTTCCTGTACTCGAGCGGAGTAAACTCGACACGTACATTTTTTGGAAAAATAAAAAAAAATCACAGTACTAAAATCATTGTGGAGCTCAGTTACAAAAAACGATTAAGAATGAAACCACTGAACACAAATTAAACTCATGTCATGAGTTTCTAAAAACCTCACCGAATTAAATATCGTTCACTGCATGCCGCTATGTAAAGTATTTCATTAACTAAAAAGTAGTGACACGTTCTCAAGGACGCATTGCCCTATAAAACGCAGCAAATGCTAAACGAAAATATGAAGCTTTTCTTTGCAAACACAGAACTACTTTATTATCAATGATTCATATAACATAGTATTCTACGCAAAATACTCGAAAAACAGAGTGTAAAATTGTTTATCATCTTCATATGACACATGGAAAGACCATTCAAAGAATGGTCTTGATGTGCAAAGAATGATGTGTAACATATTAAATAGGAGTACTATTAAAAGTTCATGATGCAATACACTTTGTACCGAAAGTCAAAATCGAGTTGACAAGTCTCCTCTTCAGTGGAGCAAAATACCCTCAAAGGATCATGCAGAAAAAAGGCATATGTGAAATATGAGTATTACTAAAGTGCAGAACGCCTTGCACTGAATGTACATATAAATGAACTGAATTGACAAGTCACTTTTGGACTGTATCAAAATATGTGATTCGTAGTCATCATCACATGACGTGTAGAAAAATCATCTTAATGAAAGTCTAATGAGATAAAGAATTCCAACGCATTTTACACTTAAGGAACGTTACAAAAAATCGGGTTCCTCATAATGCAACTTCTGAACCTGATCTGATTTTACCAAAGTGGTGTCAATCTGCACAACCATTTCCTGAAACAATTCCTCTATGCTGCTTACAACGCAATCGACAACCACCTTGGTGCATATGTGGTGACCCTCTGGGTTACGGCATAAATAGCCCTTTTTTTTTAGATTACTCTGCGAACTTTGATCTGTTCTTTCCATCTCTTCATGTAGCTCACCTAAACATTCTCTTGGCTGGCTGTCATCCTGTACTCGTGTGCTTAAGTAAATACAAAAATTCAAATGATGTCTGTATCATCAGATGGTTTCAAATGTTGTCACAAGGGAGACAGTCAGACTCAACACACTGAACAACGTTGTCACGAAAGCACTGAAAATACCTAGTTGACAATCTACAATGTTGGCAAATATGGGTTCGTACGTAGCTGGCTGGCTGCCTGGGTTTGCGGTGAATCCCGAGCTTGCGGAGAGTTGTGGGAAGGACCTGGTTTGCTGCTTTCTCTTTGAGCCTCTGCAGAGTTATTGACTGGGATTAGAGAGAGAGAAAAGCTCTTTTATTGGCATTACATACGGAATTCCGACTCTTCATCAACAAATGAACATCATTATTTACATAAGGAATGACCTTGAAGGATCAGACGCTATTCGCGTGTAACTGATCCGTACTCAAATTGATAGCTGAAATATGCGGCAAACAGTAACTGAGCATTACACATCAATGAACTCATGAAGTACAAGCTGCAACCCAACAAATCATGCGCAGAAATAAATAGAACTAATATATATGCAAGACACAAACGAGAAAACACATGAAATTTGTAAGTACAACGTGATCTATTCCGTAACATGAGAATATTCAGTTAATGTCAATCCAAGATAACAGCTAATTTGTAGCTTGAAACATAAAGTAATTATGAAGTTGTGTCTTAAGGACATGTATTGATGTGCTGCTTTGTATATGCACTAGCAATGAATTCCATAACTTGACAGCGTAATATTGAAAAGAAAAGTAGCCGTAGTTGGTCCTTATCTTAGGTAAACCTAGGGAAAACGGCCCGTGGTTTCTTAGTGGCATGGTACATTCACGATTCTTCAGAGTAATAAATGGTAAAGAACATAAGTTGTTTCTCAGTTTGTAAACGATGGTACATAACCTGCGCTGAAGTAAAACTTTTACCTCAGGAATATTGAACAATTTAAATGCAAAAGTAATACTTTCATTATTTGGCGTAGCTAACATCGCTCGTAATGCCTTTTTCTGGGCAACATGCACAGGCTTAATTGTGGAATCGTATGTTAGGGCATAGCATGCGATACCATAGGAAATATGGCTTTGAACAAGAGACATGTAAACGCTTCTTGAACTCGTAACGGCACGAGGAACCTCAACTTATTTATTGCATAAGTACCCGAATAAACTTTGTTGCATACATGTGACACATGGTCGTGCCATAACAAGTGCTCATCAAGTGTTATGCCCAGGAATTTCGTTGAGGAGCGTTTGACATTAGTATGAGGACCAAGCACCAAGTCACTATTACAACTACCCGTGAATAATTGGGGGGACCTGAAGATGACATATGAAGACTTGGACTGGCTAATGTCCAACTTATTAAAAGTCAGCCAAAAATGAAGCCTTGATAGTGTATTATTTGCGCGTGAGAATAAATCGTTTATATCGAAACTCTGCAGAAATATGGAAGTATCGTCCGCGTATAGAATTGTTGGCTCGTTCAGATAAGATACCAGGTCATTTATGTACGCCAAAAAGAGAAACGGCCCAAGAATGGAACCCTGGGGGACACCCGCCGAAATGTCGCCAACAGATGAAGAGGCATCACCAAGTTGAACAAATTGCTTTCGATTAGACAGGTAGCTGGATATAAGTTTGAGAGTCACGCCTCCATATCGTTCCATATCGTTCTAATTTCGAACAAAGTAATGAATGGGCAATCGTGTCAAACGCTTTCCGAAGGTCAACGAACACGCCCATGGTTAGGAGCTTCGACTCAATATTAGACTTAATCAACTCGCAGACTGAGAGGGCTGCTATTTCAGTCGACCTGTTCCGGCGGAAACCAAACTGGTTATCCGATATCAAGGAATGCCTCTGGAAAACATCCTCTAATCTGGATAGCATTAGGCGTTCTAATATCTTACTGATAGTGGGTAGAATCGCGATGGGTCTGTAGTTCCCGGGAGATAAACGACTACCGCTCTTAAAAATTGGGCAGATTTTCGAGACCTTTAACTCATCAGGGTACGATCCTTCAGGAAATAATGAATTGATGATGGCGGACAAAGGCGTTGAAATCAGTGTAGCCACATTTTTAAGAAACTCCACAGATATGTGGTCATATCCTGAAGCCGCCGTGTTTTTCAAATTGTAAATGACCGACTGGACTTCTTCTGTACAACAAGGGGAGAAGAAACATGTATGGGGGTTACGAGAAGGCAAGATGTGACCTAGCTCAGAATTAGCGTTGTCTGAAGGTACGAACGCAGCGACATTTAAGAAGTAATTATTTAATAGATTGCATATAGCTACTTGATTGTGAAGAATGTTCCCTGAATCATCAGCAAGGCTTGAAATGGCGTTTGACTGCCTGCTTTTCCCAAGAGCGCAATTTACTAAGTTCCAAGACTTGCGTGAATCTCCAAAAGCTTAATTAAATTTTTGGTAGAAGTAGTTTCTCTTAGCTATGCTTAGGAGTTTGCTAGTCATGTTACGGTATTTAACGTGTTTCTCTCTCAACCCTGTATTATCAGGGTTCAGACGATGTTTGTTATACAAATTGGGCCTACGCTTTACACATTGTAAGAGCCCGGTAGTTAGCCACGGTTTCCTTTTGGTCTGTCTTTTAGAAAATCTTTTCAGCTTTGACGATGCCTCGATACACTGAGTAAGTACTTTATGAAATGTACTAAATTTACGTGTAGCACATGTGTCTGCATCCACGAAAGACCAGTTGACGCTCTCGATATATGACCTAGCTAATGAGAAGTCACAGAAACGTACAAGAGCATGAGAACTATTTGTCACACAACGTTGTTTCTCAATCGCAAAGATGATGTCATGGTCGGACATATCGCAGGGCAACACTCCGGCAGTGAAGGAGTCCGAATAAATGTTAGCCAGGATATGATCTATGACGGTACCATACCAGTATGTCCAACTTGGGTACGAGTAGGGCATTGAATCCATTGGTCAGTGCTATTGGCGAGTAATATATTTAGATATGAAGTTGACTGACCTTTATCTAATAAATTGATATTTATGTCACCCATAATTAAGATATTGTACTGGTTCCGAAAAACCCTATCAAGAGTAGCATCTTGTCTTTCCATCAAGTGACTCATGTTGCTCTGGGGAGACCGATATATCACACCTATTATGACGTTCTTATCTCTGAAAAGCAAAGACTCTTTCCTGAAGCGCTCAGAGGGAACTTCGATGAACAAAGTTTCACATAAATCACAGCCTAGGTTTATGTCATCTCTCAAATGATAAGCCAAGGAATCATCAATAACTAGCGCAATGCCGCCGTGGGGCCCCAACACACGATTAGAGCATTCCAGGTGATAACCACTAAACTGAAAGTACTGCTCATTATCCTTTTCTAACCATGTTTCGGATAGACCGAAGATTGTTATCCTGTTTGTTGGTGCCGTGAGTAATATGGATAAATCATCATAATGTTTATTTAAACTTCGGATATTTAAATGAAAATAAGAAAAAGCAGACCGTAAATAATTCTCGCCAAGGTGTTGCAAGGAAGATGGAGAACAAATTCCGAGGCTTCACATCGTCACGAACACCCTAAGTCATAAGAGCGATGTCTTCTCTGGTCTTAATATGCAGAACTGGAGAATGGTCAGATTTTCTCGCGTAGATTGGGCTGCTGCTGTAGTTCTGCTGAACTGTTCGTATGTATTTCTGTGGCACGAGATACCTAAATATAAACCGCAACGTCAAAAGGGGGCTCGGTGATTATTTTTTTTACACGTATCCCCACTGTTTTCATGCAGGAACCATTACCCACACTATTCCCTTACCGCCTGCCACAATACTGTCAGGAAACTCATGGCTGTGTCCATCAAAGTTGAAACCAGTGGAGCCGCGCTATGGGCCACCTGCTGAATAATCTTCTTTTAGTGCAATATTCTCCACAAACTGCAAGGTCTTAATTATCGGGTGCTTTTAGTCTATCCACTCTCTGTGCTACTGCACCGAATGCTTTAAAAATGCTTTGCTCATGACGTCTCATGTTCACAACGACGTGCGAAACGCCAAATGTTGAGGGTTACACAAGTCTGACGTGGAAACGCGCAGATCGCTTATCACGACCAAGTGACGATAACCGATATTTCAGTGCAATGTTAGAAGGAAAAAAACAAAAACGACAAGTAAAGGGACCGTTAAAATAACTAGTTAGAAATCGACTTAAACAACAGTTCAGGGTGGGAAGGAACAACTCAGGACGAGGAAGAAGCAGTCGCAGTTATGATGCGTCTTTGGGATCACTGAAAGCGAATGCATGTAGAAGCTTCTTAATGTAACGAAATCACCTGCTCAACGCATGCATAAAGCTAACTGCTCATACGCGTTCCTCGTGTTACTAACCTGTTTCAGTCAGTGCTGCATGTTTGGCTCGTGCATGGTGACAGTAACAGCATGCTATTTCCAGTGTATGTCAATTTTCATCCATTTCTCCAATAAAAGCATCACAATCACAGCCGGCATCCGTGCAACGTCCCCGTGTGAAACCTCGAATGTCTGTGTGCGTCCGTCACATCATATATCCACCTGCGAGCTTCACACATGCAAAATTACACTAACATGAGAGCGAACTACGCAGGAATTTAATAGCAAATACGGAAGGTTACTTACTATGTGACTTTGAATTCCGTTGTTTCCAATGCGACGGATGTCGAAGCGGGTAGGTACCGCACAGCAAGCGAAACGCTCCTCCTGCTTTTTGCTGATACACGCTGTTGCCAACTGCCACTTGCCGTTCAACCGCCACCTGCCGACTTTAGCTTCTCCATACGTCAGGTACATGACGCAATAATTAGCAAGTGGAATCCCTGAATGAAGCCCTCGAGTGGATCACTATCTATGCGGTTTAAAATTGTTTTGGAGCACATATTTTATGATCACTGCACTATAAGTCCACGCTAATTGCCACTTGAGTTCACACTGTTACCTTATTGACCTCATGACCTCACGGATTTACCTTACTGAACCATGAAATAACTTAGAGTTATAAATCGCATGGAAAATATTAATGCTTGCAGTGAGCAAATTAGTAGATTTTCTTCGCAAACGTAAGTACGAAACTTTCGCGAAACGGCGGGCCACTTCGCTTTTACAAGTAACGCTGGTAACTTCTCCAAAAGTGTAACGCCGTCCTTAGGGGTAACGCCACTGTTTCTCTCGCAATGTAACATGTAAGAGGGCATCGCACGTCCACATGTAACCTGTGAATGGGCTGTAAACTTTACGTCGAGCACAAATAACTTGTATTTCGCAAGTTAGATGCATTTCAGAGTAACGTTAGCGGCAACCAGATTAAGAGTGTATCCTCACGCCAGTGCGGATCCAAGGGGAAGGGCAGTTGGGCGATCCCCCCAAGAGGTCAGTTTGGATTTTCCTCTCCCCCTCCCCCACTACGCGCTCCGAGAAAGAAACCGCCCCCCCCCCCCCCAAACCGAGGGTCTGGATCCGCCCCTGCCTCACGGAAACGTCTGGCGAAAATGATGAACGAAAAGCAACGAAACTACAAAAACCATGTGCAAGGAGCCACGCAGGAGTTTCACGAACCGTTGACGGCACCGAAAATGCGGAGGGGCGAATCCCGGAGCCTCGAATATGAGTTGGGAAGCGCATTATACGTGAATGTGTATGTTTTCGCTTTTACATTTTAGTTTTTAATTGTCTAAGCAGGTGCACAATCATTGTTTGTGCATGGCACATTAGCAGAGCAAACGTTTTACACATGGAGGAAGGAAACACATGGAGCGCCCCGTCCCCCACTCCCGTCAGTTTTCGATCGGGACGACCGTAACCGGCTTCGCATTGCATTCTGTGATGCTCCTGCCTACCACGTCATCGCTCACGTGATTCTCCAGACAGCACAGCGCCACCAAAGCAGACGACGCGGGCTGTAGTTGACTAGTTGTGTCACATTTTAGACGGCACTACGTCGAACGCGTGCTTGCACTTTATTTCTGTACGGTCAGATGTTTCCTCTTCTATTAGAAGACCAATCACACTGTGCAGAACGGAAAAGGAGTACGCCGGACCGGAAACATCACGGGTGGCAACGGTAACTTTCAACGTATGTACGTTTCCTGATTAAGTGGTAAAGAATGCTGTGCTCAGAAAACCATTAATCAGATTTGTACAACAACAGACGATATGAAATGAATCTGCGGCACAGTGTCGGGTCCAAGACGAACAATTCAGGATGACTCGAACACGCACAAGCGACTAAAACAACTGATCGTGTACTTACAAAACGTGCTCCCGTGACAGAGCTGTTTTCCATCCAACGAGAACCGCAGCCGGGACAGGAACACATTACCATACGTCGTTTCTACGATGGTGCTCACATTTTCGCAATAAATTACTTTCGAAAAGCGCGAAAAACAGAAACTTTAGAGGGGATCACGTGGTGGACAGGACGTAATGGCTTTGACTCGAGCGACCGCTAGTGGGTGGCTATGCTAGTCTGGAGGGAAGAGCCGCTCATTTTGTTTCCTTCTCCCATGGTTTTACCTATGCGTTTTGCTGCATGCGAGCAGCCGTTTCACGTAGTCTCAGGTTTTGAGGACGCTGCTGGCTGCTCCAACAGGTCCACTCTCCTCCCGTTCTCGCCGCAACAGATTCCGGCCGAAGGAGTGCGAGACGGAAGGGGGAGTCATTGTCGGAGAAACGACGAAAGGACGTAAAGCGCGCACTTGACGCCTGGCGACTCCCTTTTTTTCTTAGAGTGTGACAAAGACAGTACACATGACTAATATTAATAATTCGGGCTTTACGTCGGTCTACAGTAGTCGGGTCTGTGGATTAATTTTGCCCACCTGAGGGTTCTTTAGCATGCGTCAGAACTGTCGACACACGGCACACCACATTTAACATCCTCTTTCGAGGAAGACCAACTTGTACACGTTCCGCGGAGTTGCCACCGTCCTGGACCATGCTTGAACCTGCGGCCTTAGGATCAGCAGGCGGATACGTTACCGACAGAGCCACCAAGGACGGCGCACACACGACAGGGCATGACACAACACCCTTTGCTTAGGACTTGCAACATGCAGACAGCTCGATATCCGAGAGGTTCATTTAGGAAGAGATATCACTCCGGGAAATAGTAGTTCTGCGTCTTTGTTGAACGTGCTAGGTACACTCCGTAGAAGGTTGGTAAAAAAAAAGCACAATATGGAGATGCTTGGACCCACTCTATATAGGGCTAGCAACTCCAGTACACGTAGGGTAGCGAGGTGTCACAACCAAGGATTCTAAAAGAACGTTTATTCCACAAAGTCATAAGGAAGGACAGACTGAGAAAGATGTAGATATGCTGCTAGCCAGCCACCGGGTACCACTTGGCGTCAAGAGGGCCGTTGTTGTGTCTGATCAAGGCCTTTCTGAGAGCTTTACGACTTTCTGTGAATCAGTATCAGCAATCAGCTGTGCTCAGTATCCTCTGGCAATGCACATTGGATGCAATGTGGTGAGAGGGCTACCCTGATACAGTGTAGAAACAGTACCCACAGTAATGTGTTCGTCTTGCTACACTTACCAAAAGAGCAATACTTGATTCACTGCTAAATAAGCCCAGAAGAAAGGTAAACTGAGTAACACTGACACATCAGGGGGGAAATCCTGAGATGTTAATGCGAATAGGATTGTGTGTTGTGTGGCATATTTGTATTGCAGTTCTGCAGTTTCTGTATGTCTAATTACAGTAAACATATTTTTTATTCGCGATTTATTAATTTCCTCGAATCGCGCATTGAATCGTTTGCGAAGTTAATCGCGAGTATCTAACTTTGTGATTCCCTGGCTGTTTTCCTTCATGGGATAAACGTCAAGCTGTGATGACAAGTACAATTTTTCGCGGTTTTTTAACGGTCACGGAATTCGCGAGAACTAATACATCGCGTATAAAAGTATGTTTATATAGTATTAGTAGTAAAGGGCCTTGTCCAGGCTTCGGGGTGGCGAAACTACAGGATCCCTGCCCTGAGCCCTGCGCGTATTTTTCCCTGCGCGGCGCGTCCCTGTGCGTATTTTTCCCCATGCGGCGCGTTTGCGGTGGGTTGTCCGCGCGCTTATAACATGCAGAAACATTCCGAATCTTCTCAGAACTCGTCGCGATGAGTTTGGGCGGACATTTACACTTCAAAGCATGGAAGCAATGCAGTAGGGAGCTGATGTCATACTGAAGGTTGTGGATGAGCACAGAAATTTTGCCGTGATTGCTGCAACTGATGTTACATTCGTTACAAATGGTAGCCAAAAAGTTGCTGACACTGCTTTCATGACTGTGATCATGATGACGCACCTTTTTCCTATGAACACTAAACAACACATCGCAATACTCGCAGTGCGTTGCAGCGACATGTTTACGAGTCTCTTCGTCTGTGAGTTTAATGGGGTCAGGGCAACGACTGATATCGACCACCTTGTTATGAAACGTAGCAGGCAGTCGACGCATTTGGAAGCGGCAATCTGGGCCTCAATATTTTTTCATTTGCGAGTATTTTCGAATCATAGGTTCTGATTAGATTGCAGCAGAAGAGCTGATAACATGCTTCTGCACAGCACTTTTCACATTCGTATTAGGATCGAGGACAGACTCTGTAATCGAGTCCGATAATGTATGGAACTGCAAACATGTGACCAAACCTTGTCAAATTTTAGAACATTCTTACCTGGCTCAGGGAACCTCCAACAAAAGCTCATCAAAAATTCCTGCACACTCTCCTAGTGACACTAGTTATTCCTGTGTTCTAAAACCCTCGTACACTTTTCACCAAAAAAATCTACTTTTCTTACCATTCAATGTATTAAAATTCCTTATCCCAAAAGTGATTATCAATTTCCAATAAACTGCACTTTATCGTTAAATGCGAGACGCGGAACACGAGCAGTGTGGATACTCCATCCTGATATGAGTACTCATACACTTCAATTTGATTCCGTTCTTCAAATTCTGCGATCTCCGAATACGATACCGGACCGTTAGGCCACCATTTGACTCGTGCCAATGGATTCGAATCGAGATCCACGAGATACTTGCGATAACGTTTACAATCATTTCCATGTGTTTTTTGAGGATGCAATAGCGCTAAAGTATTGTATTTGAAACACTCATTGTCTGGGCATTTTACATTTGTGAGTGTTTTCTTTCTTTTTTTCAATTCGGCAGGAGTTACAGTGTCACAACCAATCATCTTTTTTTCAATCGCGCCTATGTTCAATTCGATTTGGGATACGTCTCGGGAGACGTAACCGCTACCTTCACCCAGATAATTTTCAAGGTTGCGCACTAACTAGCTAATCATTTCATTTAGCGCAACCATTATATCCGCGAGACTATGAATTTCACGCGACACGGCACTTAGAAAAGCAAAGTGGCCGCTCATCGAATCGCCAACTTGCTTCACCATCAATACTTTCACGCGCATATAAAATTTAAATGGTATGGGGTGCTGTTGTAATATGGAAGAATAAAACCGGAGCACAAAACACGGACAAGAACACACATAGACGACACTTGCTCCACTATCAACAGATTCTTTAATGGCGGCAATCCTTAAATAGGGGTTGCCGAGGGGAAAGGAGAAAACCAAAACAAGTCACTTTTCATGTTCTACATCTGCCTTCTAGATATTTAAATTCTTCACGTGTCAGTGCCTTCTTCAGGTGTCCCGCTTGACTGAGGCTGCGTTTGCTCATCATGTGATAGCTTCAATATTGCTTAGGTTACAAAAAGAGGTGAGAGGTGTTAAAAAAGACCAGAATAGGCCCTCAGTACGACCAGTAGTTGTGCCATATATGCACAAAACATCTCACCATATAAAAAAAATGGCAGGCAGGTTCGGCGTACCAGTAGTTTTCAGTTCATTGCCCAAGTTGTCATCATTAATTCCAGTGCCAAATGAAAAACCAGTGCAGCTATGTGATGTGAGTCACAAGAACCAGTATGTAAAGTGTGACTCTTCAGTGGTGTATGAAATTCCCTTATCTTGTAAAAAAGTGTATATAGGACAATCGGGAAGATGCATCAATCAACGTCTTAAAGAGCATGACTACAACACCAAAGGCACAGCTAGTGGTACACTTGGGGTGCATGTAATGAAGTGTGGTTGCTCGCCCGATTTCACAAAAAACAGATAAAGGGTAGGTTCAAAACAAAAACTGAATGGGAAGTGTTTGAAGCCTTTTTAATCGAGAGATTGGGCAAAGGTAATTGTGTCTGCGAACCCTCTGTGGCACTGACACGTGAAGAATTTAAATATCTAGAAGGCAGATGTAGAACATGAAAAGTGACTTGTTTTGTTTTTCCCCTTTCCCCTCGGCAACCCCCATTTAAGGATTGCAGCCATTAAAGAATCTGTTGATAGTGGAGCAAGTGTCGTCTATGTGTGTTCTTGTCCGTGTTTTGTGCTCCGGTTTTATTCAGTCATGTACCAACAGGCCCATTCTGCCATTTTGATGTAATATGGAAACTATATCGTGCTGGTAATGTCCCAGGTATTCGAATGGATCCTCGACAAAGTCGTCATACGGTGACGCCAACAGAACGTAACGTCCGAGGTACCCTTCAAAGGCCGCAGCGGATTCAAAGAATGGAAGGTATGGTACGCTAACACCAGGATGAGCCACCGAAACGTGTTCCGCGAGATCGTTCACAACAGGCTCTGGATTTTGCACAGCATCTGCCAGCGTATTATCATCAAAAACCCCATCCATTAAAACTCGATCAAATTCTAAACCCCACTCTTCGTCAAACAAAGCAGGATCTAAATTTGGAACGTTAGCTTCCTCCTCCATACGACGAATTACCTCCTCAACGCAGACAGCGAGGCACTAGAACAGATATTCCATAAATTAAAATCGGAATAATACGCAAGAAAGCAGACTTACTCGTCAAAGATTTCGACAGCAGCACAAATGAAACAACCAGGGCAGTAGAATTTTGGTGGGAAAAACAAGCTATCGCTCAATATTTATAGTAAGTGTGTGCGGCCTCGAAAATTGTGTATATAGACATTCGATAACCAATGGCATACCACAGAAAACCAATAGGCATCCTTTCCATCGCATTCTCTCTATTGTCAACAATGGAACAGACGTGTGCTATCACCCTCCCTGGAGGACTGTGAGTTTCGGCTTTCCTTATCTTATTCCATTTACTCTAAGGAGATTTTTTGTTGTAGATTACGAGTGCCTCCTGACAGGCGATTTGCCTATTGTTCAAACATTGAAGACACCACCCAGACGCTTCTTTATACAAAATGGTGACCATCTGAGAAGATGTCCGCTGCGGTGGATTAATTTCAACAAAATCATCAGACTGGCTAGATCGTAATATCAGGCATATCTTGGATGCCACCCCAACTCGAATCAGCATGAACTCGCTGAGAGATTTCAATTGACTATACAGTGGATGATGTACAAGACCTTTTGAAATTAAACTCATACTTGAACTGCAATGGACCTGAAAGTGACTTCAAAACTCATCTTGCGAAGTTTACCATATCAACTCAGAACAAGGCGTGGACAACTAAGGAAGAGATTGTAAAAGTTTGCCGCTGTGAAATGTGACTTGTTAAGACGCTATCGCGATGGTGAACAGATTTCACCGGCCCTTATAAATGCCAGTTTGAGAAGACCAATCCTTCGGAATATTACATTCAACATTCGCACTACATCGTCTAGCGAAAGGCAGACGGCTCTCGCAAGATAGTGAGTCTGGAGGATTATCTTCAAAGAGCTTGTACATTGAAACAAATAAAAAACAATTTTTTAAATGAGGGTATCCTCTTCAGTCATTTTTTATTACCTTGAGATCGTTATGTACATGGATATTGTCAAATATTGACATAATCTTTTGAGTCAATAATTCTTGCAAGACGGGAAAGCAAATACGGAAACAAAGAGACCGCAGTGGGAGCTGTAGAGACTCTGTATACACTTGTCACAATATTCGTCAACAGGTAGATCTAGCAATTCTTCTTCAATTGGTGGTAGACCAAAGCTGTCCACATAGATGAATCTATCATTGCGATCCATCATGTACAACAACCAATGCTCTCCCGGGCCGTCGTGTGGATGCGTATTAATGACAATGAAACCTTCTTCTTGAAGTGGCGAAACTCTGTCGACAGCGTAGGTTCCTTGATACATTCTCACAGTTGAGGGTTCATTGAAAACAATAATTCAAGGTCTAGAACGTCCATGATTTAATCCAAGTGAACTGCAAGGTCGGCATTGACGGTCAAATATCTTGGGGCTCTCACTTATAGTATAATCGACACCGCGTGAGGCAATGGTTTTGCAAATTTAAGTTCAATTCTACAATTTCCCTTACATATGGGATTAAAATAACCACCAACGGACTCGTCTGCACTGAGGTTCCAATGCAATATGAACGAATTAGTTTTATAATTCAGATAACGTAGCTCGACGCTTCTATCATTGAGTTGAGATAAGAATTCATAGTAGCTCCCTCTGCATAGATCATTGTCCCAATCATACGAGAGTTGTTTTCTATGTCCGTCAATGGTTAGCGTTACTGAACTCACATTGAAATCTTCAAAATTGAATGGACTCAACTTGAAGTCACCCTGATAGGCTTCGGTTCGTGTCATAACCATTGAGATACGATCTGGAATGCGGTCAGTGTACAGATTATCAAAGACTCCATCCACCGAGCCGGCAGTTAATGTCTTAATTTTGCTCTCTAAACCTCGCATAGTATAGCATGCTGGATGTTGCTTTAATATAGACTGGTGAGAGAGGAAAGTTGAGTTAGTGACTTTGACTTTACGTAATGGCAATACTGCATTGTGTATCTTGATTTGATGTTGGTGTGTTTCTCCTGGACCAGTCAATAAGCGATGCGTATCGCTAGCGTGCACGGCGGATACCCTGACATCCAATCCAGGTAATAATAGCTTAATTTGATCTATCAAATCTGTATTAACACGCATGACAACTTCGAATAGTTTACCACCACTTGTTCTAGAAATGAGTGCTTTAGCAACTTTGGGATTTGGATCATTTGCAGCATATTCACCTGAATCATAAATATACAAACCACAATCATCTACTGTTTTCTGAAGATGAGTATTCGTGTGCAGCAAAGTGTCAAGCATACATCGATAGGAATTCAGACAATTTGATGATACTAATCGCTGATTGATATATACGTTAATATATTTAAACATTGCGGCTCCCAAGTTATTCACAGGGAATACAACATCATTGACTATGCCATCCGCAGTTCTTGTATATGGATCACATCTCAATATCTGCATAGTTAGTTTAATGTACATGCTCGAAACATCAAGGTATAGATCAGAAAGATTGCTTATATTCCATTCAATTGTAGATTCGCCACCGGTAATTGTCGATATAGGGTTGAACAATTGATTCTCACATGATCTATAGAGATTTGAGTTGGCGGGATTTGAAATAGCTCACACTCTCCCTTCAAAACCATTTCGGACTGGGCGTGGACTACATTGACCAGTGACATGTTTGCGACTGAATACAAGTATCCCCTCTCCTTTGTTTTATTTTTCAAGTGCTTGCCAGACCACTTATATGACTCTTATTTCCGCTTTTCGTGAAGGCTTCCTATTATCTCCCAGGCACTGAACCCGAATGCGATTGTAAAAGTTGTCGCGACCGCTTTGAGTTATCCCGCCGCGATCAGTTATCTTGCCTTATTTCCCGTTTTGCCATATCTTGGCCCCCACTGCAAGCTTGGACGGCTCCTTATTCCTATTATCTCCCAGGCACTGAACCCGAATGTGATTGTAAAAGTTGGCGCGAACGCTTTGAGTTATCCCGCCGCAATCAGCTATCTTGCCTTATTTCCCGTTTTGGCCATATCTTGGCCTCCACTGCAAGCCTTGGACGGCTCCTTATTCCTATTCAAACAATGACAGCTCATCGACGAAAATATTTGTTCCATGTCGCGAACGGCCCACTGCAATCAGTTATCTTGCCTTATTTCCGTTTTGCCATATCTTGGCCCCACTGCAAGCCTTGGACGGCTCCTTTTCATAGTCAAACAATGGACAGCTGTGTTGACGAAAATATTTATTCACCACTCCAATCGGGTTGCTTGTCAAAGACATCTTTTCTTCTTCTTTTTCTCCGTCTGCCGCCTCCGGCGAAAATCTTTTAAGACTTGTGCTTTAAAGGGACGATGAAATTTCTTGAACCCCCATACTTTTTTTCGATGGAAACTGTTCTTCCCGCAGAGAAACTAATATGCCACAAATTTTTCCGGACGAAATCGCTCCACTCTGCGAGGAGCGCGCGCTGGAAATGTCTCTTCCGCGTTTCTCCTCTCTCGCGCATATTTCCCTGCCGATGGAGTAACTGTACGGACCGCACTTCGGTTCCCCGTTACGTCACCGGTGTTGCACAATGGCAAGTAATGCCGCCACTGCCGAAATCTGCCGATCGCGCGAAAGCTGCTGTCATGGAGATTTCCACTCCCGATGAACGCATACCCGGGATCCTACGGCGCATGCTCCTGGCGGGTTTCCTCGGCTCGGCCAGCTCGGCAACACATCACGATGACGTGTTGCTGAGCCAGCTGTGGTCGCGTCAAGTTACCAGTTGTGTCTCCGCTCGGCAGCTCCCCACGGCGCGGCGCCAGCTGTCCTCCCTTCGCCGCTCCGTTTAAATTCGCTCCAGAGAAGTCCGCTCGCGCGACGAAAGTAAAATTTCGGTTTTAGACTCAGAAAAATGTCTTCTCTCGAACGAAACGAAGAAAAAATCGTTTCATAGTCCCTTTAAGCTCAGATGCACTGTTTCTAATAGCTTCTTTCAAATGTTGTCCATCTGATAATTTCCGTGCGAGATTTTTTGCAGCATTCATTGCGGTCTTAGTAACATATGGTTGTGCTCGGTGCAGGAGTGGTAATGTAAACTTGCGCAATGATTTAGAGAATCCACTACCCCCTTTGGAACATTGGTCCTGAGTATGGCGTAAGGCCGCCAAATCCATTCCCATAGTGGATTTCTGGGATTTCTTTAAGAAACATGTCTAAAGTGTAGAGCTAAAGCTGTTTTGCCTGGACCTTTGAAGTGGAGAGGACGACCAGAGTCGTCACACAACTTAATTGAAATGAAATTTATTTCATTATGCAATAGCTTAAAATATTGTATGTTTTGGAATGCATAATGAATTATATTGTCTTCCTTTCAGAGTATGGGACTAATTTTAATATTGGAAACTTCTTTGCACCTAAATGCGATGATTCGATAATGTCACAATAAACTATAAAATGATGGAATAAGGGTGTAAGCCTGAGGTGCGTGTTTCCAATTGTACTGCTCGCAAAAGTTGTAAGTGGTGCAAAACCCAACATATTAGAGAGGTATTCTGATAGATGAATGTTAACACCGTCAATTGGGTTGATAGTGCAGAGCTTTTTCTCGTTACTATATGTTAGTAGAGCTTTGCCCTCTAATTGATTGTTGATTGTATGTAGCAGTAATTTTGGAGTTTCATAATGATCTGGTGGAATAGTTATTCTTTTTGTAGCAAGTACTTCTTTCTCTATAATCAAGTCATATCTGTGTTCAAATGGATCTCCATAGTAGTAGACTGTATCATCTTTTATATTAAAATTATTTAATCTGAGGAGATTCTTGAGCTGTTCTGGAATAGCAAAGATACTGTGTAATGATTGTGACAATCTATAACTATTCTCTTGGAATGTTACACTTGCTTCAATTTTGTGCGTTCTAAAAAAACGATTTAAGGTGGTCTTGATAGAACAACCTGGAATGAATGCGATCAAGCCAGTTGAAGTAAGAATAGAAATTTCTTCTAGTATGCATAGCTGCGAAACGATTTCCTCTCGAATGAATGTGTCCTGACGAGGCACCTTAGAATAGTATTGCCTTGAATGGATGACACTCCAATAGCCTCTTGCAAGTTTTCATCTATAAATTTAATTGACCGAATAGAATGTGGCAATTGAATACATATCTCCCGTCAATAAAATTGAGAGAACTGTTCAAGTCTTCGAAAAGCTCTAGAAGGGTCATTTCAATGGTTGCTTTAACGACAATAGTCTCAAAAACCTCTGCAAAGTCTTTCTAATCAATCTGTATGACACTGTCATCACTCCGTGGTATATTATAGAATAGATTGCAAATGGATAGTTCTTGTAATCCAACTTCATACTTTCCACTCAGTTGTAGGGGTGCATTCAAAGCAACTGTAAAATTGTCCAGTGTATTTGATGGATATAATTCAGTACAGTCATTGGATAGGAGGTACATATAAAACTCTAGGCCTGGCAACATCTTGCACTGGAACCCACGAATTAAATGAATCGTCATAACCAGCCCACTTCACTTTATAATGAGTGACTCCATCAATTTTCTTACTGGATATAATTTTTTCAATTGGATATGGGTCATCAGCCTCTTTAATAACGCGCTGCAATTCGTTTGCATAATATGTGCCCTCTTCTTCTACACCATCTGGGCCTGCAATGTAAAAGACAGGGGGATCTGTTTTCTTATACCTCGAAACTGTATAGATTATGTGAGACAAGTGTCCCGTGTACGCCTTGTCAAAGATTGATTGATTTAATAGAACACGCACTTGCTGGACAATTTTGAATGGTATTGTGATGTCATCATCTTTTTTACTGTTTAGTCTATTGAAGAGTTCAACTTCGTTGCTTTCATTCACTTCATTCGGTGCCATTTTAATAGTTCTATGGTAAGAATTGTTATAATCTTCTATAATCTTTGGAAGAATTTTAAGGTATTTGTGATGTCCTTTACTTCGGAAATATCGGAATAGGCGACGTTTAATTGTCCTAATGGCGCGTTCAGCTAAAAACGCTTTGAGTCCTGTCCTAGTATGATATATTAAGATGCCATGACGCTTACACCATGCCTGCACAACTTTGTTGAAGAACTCACGCCCCTGATCTACATGGATTAGTCGGGTTTTTTTCCCTCTATTTCGATATAGCTTCATAAATCCTTTCTTCACGTCTTCACCTCGCTTGGTCTTGAGAGGTGTGGCCATGACTTGACTTGACAAACAGTCTCTCACAAGCAGTATGTAGGAGAATCCTTTATTGTATTTCTTGAAATTGAATGAATGAAATGAGATCTGCTTGGTGGAGATCGTTCAGGTGTAGTGAGATGACTTTCCTTATTTTAAATCTGCGTCTAGCATCTTTGTGGAGAGTATAGACATCGTCGCGTTGTAATTCTTGTAGTGCTTCTTTCCTTGTGATTTTCCATGCCTTTTGATAACGTTTGACCCCTCCGAGCCCACCATCAGGTGACCTGTAGCTCATTCTTCTTCTGAGAAATATTCTTCGTCCGAAGATGAAAGCAACTTTGTTCTTTGCGGCGACTTGTAGGTCTCCCACAATATTTTCTTCTTTGATTTTCTTTTCTGCCTGATTTTATGCGATGGTAGAAGTTTTCACACCTTTACAAACCAAGCGGGCCTCACTCAATTATGACCTGAGAGGTACAATACCAATTCCATTATACTGGAGCCTTGAATGGCTTTGCCGTTATGAATGATTTCTCCTTTTTCATTCCATGACAAACTCCTTGGTAGCGTTGACACTATTCGTCTTACTTTTTTAATATTTATTTCATCTGGTAGAGAATCATAATCGAAAGTTTCTACTAATGCTTTCCGTCATTTGTAGTGGTTTTATTATCGGCGGATCTGATTCTATTGATGGTTTCAATTGATTTTTTAGGGTGTAGTACATAGCTGTTAGCATACGTTTTACCTTTACGTCTTCGCTTTCATTAGATTCCAAAATAGTGTCCACTGGGCTTAATACCTCGATTTTTGTTGCCATTTTCAAACACAGGCTACTTTATCTATAGCCCGCCCTGCTACACCGCCTAATATACTGGTCGAACCTGTCAGTAATAGTGGGACTAATGGGACCAAACCTCCTCGTTGTCGATATAAAAACTTTTGTTGCTTCTTTGGTGATTTGTGGAATGTTTTATATGCGATGTATCGAATTGTAGCTTTATATTTCTTTAAATCTTTGTATAGTGTTGGTGACAATTTAACATTGCCATTCAATATATTCTTGCAAACTTCGGATAGAGCTTCAATGCTGTGTGGAGGAGCCTCCCTCAAAATGTTTTCCCCTTCTTTTGGAGTACAAGTTGCAAGCACTTTAAGGAAAGTTAAATGATGGCGTAGACTTTTCATTTTGGTATGAAAACAAATTGTGACTCGAGCTTGGTTATACCCGTTCGCAATCTTTTATCAGACTGTGTAAGTGGATGTAGGTCAATCGCTAGATAACCAAATGGTTTCTCTGTTGCCTGTTCGAATGCATTCATGAAGTATGGTAACCGTGATTTCCCATAGATTTGACTTCCTAGAAGTTCGAGTTGCGCTCGAGACCTTAAATTATTGAATAATATTATATATGTACTGTTGTGTGATAGGGTGCGATAGTTTACATCGTTATGGAATAAGTATTGACAGAGAAAAATAATTGATGCATTCTTTTGATGTGATGCTCGCGTATAGAGATGAACCATATCCTGCATAACATTCTTTTCAGTCATGAGATCATCAACTATAATCAGTGTTGGTATGTTCTCATTCCATGTCTTTGGTAATTCTTTACTAAATGTAATTTTAGTGAATTCATTCTGCCAGCTAGCATCATATTTACTGACATAAAATATTTGTTCGGAAACTACTGTGAATACTGATAAGTTTCTCAGGATGTTACGAACTAGGTAAGTTTTTCCTGACATGGAAGGTCCACATATAATAATTCGCGCCGGGTGGATGAAAGAAAACGGTCTTATGTCCGACATTGTGTCGCAGAGGTAGAAATGAAACTGAAAATAAGATGAGTTGAAAACTAGATTTATTACCACGTAGTGCTCCCCCAACCATCGATTTGATCAAATTGACTTTTCGCCGACTGTCGTTTGAGTGCGAGGAGACGTTCGTGTGACAAAACACGCCTGATAGCATCAGCTTTCGCTTCATAAATTTCTTGTTTCAGTCGTCATTTCTTCTCTTCGGTTGACTCAACCTCCTCCTCCTCCTCCTCCTGTTCCTTTCCAATACATTGGCGAAAGAGCTTCCACATAATTATATTTGGAAGTGAGAAAGTTGATAGTTTGGGGAACGAATAGGAAAATGAGGAGCTGACCCTGTTCCACATGTAATAAATGGAATCGAGTGGAGAGGAGGTTGTATGATAATGAGGTTGAGCACATTTAAAGTGAAAGTTCCTTCCTGTCAGCACTTCAAAGATGACGGACGAGAGTGGTAAGTTTTTGCTTTGCGGTGTTGATGTTTTTTCGTCATGAATATAGTCTTTTCTTAGTGTTCAGCACAAGCCCCCTGTTTTTCTTTGAAAACGGTAAGGTATTATAATGATTATGAAAAAAAGTGTTCAAATTTTATTTCTTGTTTCAGATCATGAATCACCTCCACCGAGATGTATGTAATAAATTTGTTTAATTTTGACTTTAATATATGACTTCCATTACAGACGATTTTGCTGGAGCTACCGATTGGTGTATGTACTAACATATGACTAAGTTTAGTTATTACTAACTGCATGTATCTTTTTAGCAACTAGAGAAGAACGAGCCCATCACCAGGAATGTGAGTAAAAGTTACGGGATACGATTATGATAATAAATGAGATTCTCTTTCAGATGGTTGGGGTCTACCACCACCACAGTGTATGTATTATTGGAGTTGATATATTATTGTTGCTATAACGTCATTGTGACGATACTGAATTGTATATTTTCCAGATTATCCCATATGGCCACAATATTGTATGTATTATTGAAAATAGAATATGATATTAAATGAGATTCTCTTTCAGACGCTTGGGGTCCACCACCACATTGTATGTATTATTGGAGTTGATATTATTGTTGCTATAACGTCATTGTGATATTGAAATGTATATTTTCCAGATTATCCTGTGTGGCCACAATATTGTATGTATTATTCAGTGCGAATATAGTGTCATATAAAGATAAGTCGTCTTTCAGGTCACTGGTGTGGGGGTCTGTAAGTGATCAATTGGTACGCAATTTGACGAATGTTGATTTTATGTTTTCTTTCAGAATCTAGGGAGTGGATATAATAAATTTTATATATTATCCCCATGGTACTGTCTTGTGTTTTTTGCTTCTTCTATTACAGGTCGTGAAGGTTTTTCAGCTGGGTTTTTCTCCTTCAACTGATTGGCATCACAATTGGTAGAATTCCCAGCACTATTGGCTTTACAATTGGCAACTTGATTGGCATCAGAATTGGCATTAATAAATATATTTTGACTCGTACTTTTTGCGTATGACCCTTCTTTGCATGTCTCTGCATGTTATAATCGCGCGGACAAGCCTCCGCACACGCGCCGCGCGGGGAAAAAAACGCGCAGGGACGCGCCGCGTTGGGAAAAATACGCGCAGGGCTCAGGGCAGGGGTGCCGTAGTTTGGACCGCAAGTTTCCTGGACACCCCTCTATACTACTGACGAGCCTACGAGCGCGCCACTGGTGCCCGCTTGCATTTCAACAATACAGTCACAACATCAACAGCGTTAGTTACGCATTTACATTCAATAAATTCATGGACGTCAAAATAGAAAATTCCGTTAAAGATTTTAACATTAAAGTCGTGAATTCACTATTCTTTTTACTTCACGAAGTACGCTCGCAGATGCACATTGAACAGAAATGTTCGCAAGAGATGCCGTGGATGACTGCATAAACCAAGGTTGCGTTCGTTTATTCGACTCGAACAACTCGAGAGCCGAGAGAGTAGACTCTTGGTGGGCAAAAATGCCGCGGCGCGGCTCTCATGACGTCGCCCACGTGACACTAACTCCCGTTCTAAAATTCGAGAATTCAACACTAGAGGTGCTCAAGAGTCGACTCGCAGCGACTCTCCTTTCGAGGTGGGTCGCTAGAGTCGATGACGTACGATGGCTCTCATACGTCACGACTCCGACTCGCGGGTCGCGCGAGTTTAATAAACGAACACACCCCAAGACAACGACAGTGTGACGAGCCTACGAGCCCGCTTGCATTTCAACAATACAGTCACAACATCAACAGCGTTAGTTACGCATTTACATTCAATAAATTCATGGATGTCAAAATAGAAAATTCCGTTAAAGATTTTAACATTAAAGTCGTGAATTCACTATTCTTTTTACTTCACGAAGTACGCTCGCAGATGCACATTGAACAGAAATGTTCGCAAGAGATGCCGTGGATGACTGCATAAACCAAGGTTGCGTTCGTTTATTCGACTCGAACAACTCGAGAGCCGAGAGAGTAGACTCTTGGTGGGCAAAAATGCCGCGGCGCGGCTCTCATGACGTCGCCCACGTGACACTAACTCCCGTTCTAAAATTCGAGAATTCAACACTAGAGGTGCTCAAGAGTCGACTCGCAGCGACTCTCCTTTCGAGGTGGGTCGCTAGAGTCGATGACGTACGATGGCTCTCATACGTCACGACTCCGACTCGCGGGTCGCGCGAGTTTAATAAACGAACACACCCCAAGACAACGACAGTGTGACGAGCCTACGAGCCCGCTTGCATTTCAACAATACAGTCACAACATCAACAGCGTTAGTTACGCATTTACATTCAATAAATTCATGGACGTCAAAATAGAAAATTCCGTTAAAGATTTTAACATTAAAGTCGTGAATTCACTATTCTTTTTACTTCACGAAGTACGCTCGCAGATGCACATTGAACAGAAATGTTCGCAAGAGATGCCGTGGATGACTGCATAAACCAAGGTTGCGTTCGTTTATTCGACTCGAACAACTCGAGAGCCGAGAGAGTAGACTCTTGGTGGGCAAAAATGCCGCGGCGCGGCTCTCATGACGTCGCCCACGTGACACTAACTCCCGTTCTAAAATTCGAGAATTCAACACTAGAGGTGCTCAAGAGTCGACTCGCAGCGACTCTCCTTTCGAGGTGGGTCGCTAGAGTCGATGACGTACGATGGCTCTCATACGTCACGACTCCGACTCGCGGGTCGCGCGAGTTTAATAAACGAACACACCCCAAGACAACGACAGTGTGACGAGCCTACGAGCCCGCTTGCATTTCAACAATACAGTCACAACATCAACAGCGTCAGTTACGCATTTACATTCAATAAATCGTGAAAGTCAAAATAGAAAATTCCGTTAAAGATTTTAACATTAAAGTCGTGAATTCACTATTCTTTTTACTTGACGAAGTACGCTCGCAGGTGCACATTGAACAGAAATGTTCGCAAGAGATGCAGTGGATGACTGCATAAACCAAGACAACGACAGTGTGACGAGCCTACGAGCCCGCTTGCATTTCAACAATACAGTCACAACATCAACAGCGTTAGTTACGCATTTACATTCAATGAATAGTGAAAGTCAAAATAGAAAATTCCGTTAAAGATTTTAACATTAAAGTCGTGAATTCACTATTGTTTTTACTTGACGAAGTACGCTCGCAGGTGCACATTGAACAGAAATGTTCGCAAGAGATGCAATGGATGACTGCATAAACCAAGACGACAGTGTGACGTGCCTACGAGCCCGCTTGCATTTCAACAATACAGTCACAACATCAACAGCGTTAGTTACGCATTTACATTCAATAAATCGTGAAAGTCAAAATAGAAAATTCCGTTAAAGATTTTAACATTAAAGTCGTGAATTCACTATTCTTTTTACTTGACGAAGTACGCTCGCAGGTGCACATTGAACAGAAATGTTCGCAAGAGATGCCGTGGATGACTGCATAAACCAAGACAACGACAGTGTGACGTGCCTACGAGCCCGCTTGCATTTCAACAATACAGTCACAACATCAACAGCGTTAGTTACGCATTTACATTCAATAAATCGTGGACGTCAAAATAGAAAATTTCGTTAAAGATTTTAACATTAAAGTCGTGAATTCACTATTCTTTTTACTTGACGAAGTACGCTCGCAGGTGCACATTGAACAGAAATGTTCGCAAGAGATGCCGTGGATGACTGCATAAACCAAGACAACGACAGTGTGACGAGCCTACGAGCCCGCTTGCATTTCAACAATACAGTCACAACATCAACAGCGTTAGTTACTCATTTACATTAATAAATCGTGGACGTCAAAATAGAAAATTCCGTTAAAGATTTTAACATTAACGTCATCAATTCACTATTCTTTTTACTTGACGAAGTACGCTCGCAGGTGCACATCGAACAGAAATCTTCGCAAGAGATGCCGTGGATGACTGCATAAACGAAGACAACGACAGTGTGACGAGCGTACGAGCCCGCTCGCATTTCAACAATACCGTCACAACATCAACAGCGTTAGTTACGCATTTACATTCAATAAATCGTAGACGTCAAAATAGAAAATTCCGTTAAAGATTTAACATTAAAGTCGTGAATTCACTATTCTTTTTACTTGACGAAGTACGCTCGCAGGTGCACATCGAACAGAAATCTTCGCAAGAGATGCCGTGGATGACTGCATAAACGAAGACAACGACAGTGTGACGAGCGTACGAGCCCGCTCGCATTTCAACAATACCGTCACAACATCAACAGCGTTAGTTACGCATTTACATTCAATAAATCGTGGACGTCAAAATAGAAAATTCCGTTAAAGATTTTAACATTAAAGTCGTGAATTCACTATTCCTTTTTCCTTGACGAAGTACACTAGCAGGTGCACATCGAACAGAAATCTTCGCAAGAGATGCCGTGGATGAATGCATAAACGACGAGAACGACAGTGTGACGAGCCTACGAGCCCGCCACTGACCCCCGTTCGCATTTCAACAATAGTCACAACATCAACAGCGTTAGTTACGCATTTACATTCAATAAATTGTGGACGTCAAAATAGACAATCCGTTAAAGATTTAACATTAAAGTCGTGAATTCACTATTCTTTTTACTTGACGAAGTACGCTCGCAGGTGCACATTGAACAGAAATGTTCGCAAGAGATGCCGTGGATGACTGCATAAACCAAGACAACGACAGTGTGACGAGCCCACGAGCCCGCTTGCATTTCAACAATACAGTCACAACATCAACAGCGTTAGTTACGCATTTACATTCAATAAATCGTGAAAGTCAAAATAGAAAATTCCGTTAAAGATTTTAACATTAAAGTCGTGAATTCACTATTCTTTTTACTTGACGAAGTACGCTCGCAGGTGCACATTGAACAGAAATGTTCGCAAGAGATGCAATGGATGACTGCATAAACCAAGACAACGACAGTGTGACGAGCCTACGAGCCCGCTTGCATTTCAACAATACAGTCACAACATCAACAGCGTTAGTTACGCATTTACATTCAATAAATCGTGAAAGTCAAAATAGAAAATTCCGTTAAAGATTTTAACATTAAAGTCGTGAATTCACTATTCTTTTTACTTGACGAAGTACGCTCGCAGGTGCACATTGAACAGAAATGTTCGCAAGAGATCCCGTGGATGACTGCATAAACCAAGACAACGACAGTGTGACGTGCCTACGAGCCCGCTTGCATTTCAACAATACAGTCACAACATCAACAGCGTTAGTTACGCATTTACATTCAATAAATCGTGGACGTCAAAATAGAAAATTTCGTTAAAGATTTTAACATTAAAGTCGTGAATTCACTATTCTTTTTACTTGACGAAGTACGCTCGCAGGTGCACATTGAACAGAAATGTTCGCAAGAGATGCCGTGGATGACTGCATAAACCAAGACAACGACAGTGTGACGAGCCTACGAGCCCGCTTGCATTTCAACAATACAGTCACAACATCAACAGCGTTAGTTACTCATTTACATTAATAAATCGTGGACGTCAAAATAGAAAATTCCGTTAAAGATTTTAACATTAACGTCATCAATTCACTATTCTTTTTACTTGACGAAGTACGCTCGCAGGTGCACATCGAACAGAAATCTTCGCAAGAGATGCCGTGGATGACTGCATAAACGAAGACAACGACAGTGTGACGAGCGTACGAGCCCGCTCGCATTTCAACAATACCGTCACAACATCAACAGCGTTAGTTACGCATTTACATTCAATAAATCGTGGACGTCAAAATAGAAAATTCCGTTAAAGATTTAACATTAAAGTCGTGAATTCACTATTCTTTTTACTTGACGAAGTACGCTCGCAGGTGCACATCGAACAGAAATCTTCGCAAGAGATGCCGTGGATGACTGCATAAACGAAGACAACGACAGTGTGACGAGCGTACGAGCCCGCTCGCATTTCAACAATACCGTCACAACATCAACAGCGTTAGTTACGCATTTACATTCAATAAATCGTGGACGTCAAAATAGAAAATTCCGTTAAAGATTTTAACATTAAAGTCGTGAATTCACTATTCCTTTTTCCTTGACGAAGTACACTAGCAGGTGCACATCGAACAGAAATCTTCGCAAGAGATGCCGTGGATGAATGCATAAACGACGAGAACGACAGTGTGACGAGCCTACGAGCCCGCCACTGACCCCCGTTCGCATTTCAACAATAGTCACAACATCAACAGCGTTAGTTACGCATTTACATTCAATAAATTGTGGACGTCAAAATAGACAATCCGTTAAAGATTTAACATTAAAGTCGTGAATTCACTATTCTTTTTACTTGACGAAGTACGCTCGCAGGTGCACATTGAACAGAAATGTTCGCAAGAGATGCCGTGGATGACTCCATAAACGAAGACAACGACAGTGTCACGAACCTACGAGCCCGCTCGCATTTCAACAATACAGGCACAACATCAACAGCGTTTGTTACGCATTTACATTCAATAAATCGTGGACGTCAAAATAGAAAATTCCGTTAAAGATTTAACATGAAAGTCGTGAATTCACTAGTCTTTTTACTTGACGAAGTACGTTCGCAGGTGCACATCGAACAGAAATCTTCGCAGGAGATGCAGTGGATGACTGCATAAACCAAGACAACGACAGTGTGACGAGCCTACGAGCCCGCTTGCATTTCAACAATACAGTCACAACATCAACAGCGTTAGTTACGCATTTACATTCAATAAATTGTGGACGTCAAAATAGACAATCCGTTTAAGATTTAACATTAAAGTCGTGAATTCACTATTTTTTTTACTTGACGAAGTACGCTCGCAGGTGCACATTAAACAGAAATGTTCGCAAGAGATGCCGTGGATGACTGCATAAACCAAGACAACGACAGTGTGACGAGCCTACGAGCCCGCTTGCATTTCAACAATACAGTCACAACATCAACAGCGTTAGTTACGCATTTACATACAATAAATCGTGAAAGTCAAAATAGAAAATTCCGTTAAAGATTTTAACATTAAAGTCGTGAATTCACTATTGTTTTTACTTGACGAAGTACGCTCGCAGGTGCACATTGAACAGAAATGTTCGCAAGAGAGGCAATGGATGACTGCATAAACCAAGACGACAGTGTGACGTGCCTACGAGCCCGCTTGCATTTCAACAATACAGTCACAACATCAACAGCGTTAGTTACGCATTTACATTCAATAAATCGTGAAAGTCAAAATAGAAAATTCCGTTAAAGATTTTAACATTAAAGTCGTGAATTCACTATTCTTTTTACTTGACGAAGTACGCTCGCAGGTGCACCTTGAACAGAAATGTTCGCAAGAGATGCCGTGGATGACTGCATAAACCAAGACAACGACAGTGTGACGTGCCTACGAGCCCGCTTGCATTTCAACAATACAGTCACAACATCAACAGCGTTAGTTACGCATTTACATTCAATAAATCGTGGACGTCAAAATAGAAAATTTCGTTAAAGATTTTAACATTAAAGTCGTGAATTCACTATTCTTTTTACTTGACGAAGTACGCTCGCAGGTGCACATTGAACAGAAATGTTCGCAAGAGATGCCGTGGATGACTGCATAAACCAAGACAACGACAGTGTGACGAGCCTACGAGCCCGCTTGCATTTCAACAATACAGTCACAACATCAACAGCGTTAGTTACTCATTTACATTAATAAATCGTGGACGTCAAAATAGAAAATTCCGTTAAAGATTTTAACATTAACGTCATCAATTCACTATTCTTTTTACTTGACGAAGTACGCTCGCAGGTGCACATCGAACAGAAATCTTCGCAAGAGATGCCGTGGATGACTGCATAAACGAAGACAACGACAGTGTGACGAGCGTACGAGCCCGCTCGCATTTCAACAATACCGTCACAACATCAACAGCGTTAGTTACGCATTTACATTCAATAAATCGTAGACGTCAAAATAGAAAATTCCGTTAAAGATTTAACATTAAAGTCGTGAATTCACTATTCTTTTTACTTGACGAAGTACGCTCGCAGGTGCACATCGAACAGAAATATTCGCAAGAGATGCCGTGGATGACTGCATAAACGAAGACAACGACAGTGTGACGAGCGTACGAGCCCGCTCGCATTTCAACAATACCGTCACAACATCAACAGCGTTAGTTACGCATTTACATTCAATAAATCGTGGACGTCAAAATAGAAAATTCCGTTAAAGATTTTAACATTAAAGTCGTGAATTCACTATTCCTTTTTCCTTGACGAAGTACACTAGCAGGTGCACATCGAACAGAAATCTTCGCAAGAGATGCCGTGGATGAATGCATAAACGACGAGAACGACAGTGTGACGAGCCTACGAGCCCGCCACTGACCCCCGTTCGCATTTCAACAATAGTCACAACATCAACAGCGTTAGTTACGCATTTACATTCAATAAATTGTGGACGTCAAAATAGACAATCCGTTAAAGATTTAACATTAAAGTCGTGAATTCACTATTCTTTTTACTTGACGAAGTACGCTCGCAGGTGCACATTGAACAGAAATGTTCGCAAGAGATGCCGTGGATGACTGCATAAACCAAGACAACGACAGTGTGACGTGCCTACGAGCCCGCTTGCATTTCAACAATACAGTCACAACATCAACAGCGTTAGTTACGCATTTACATTCAATAAATCGTGAAAGTCAAAATAGAAAATTCCGTTAAAGATTTTAACATTAAAGTCGTGAATTCACTATTCTTTTTACTTGACGAAGTACGCTCGCAGGTGCACATTGAACAGAAATGTTCGCAAGAGATGCAATGGATGACTGCATAAACCAAGACAACGACAGTGTGACGAGCCTACGAGCCCGCTTGCATTTCAACAATACAGTCACAACATCAACAGCGTTAGTTACGCATTTACATTCAATAAATCGTGAAAGTCAAAATAGAAAATTCCGTTAAAGATTTTAACATTAAAGTCGTGAATTCACTATTCTTTTTACTTGACGAAGTACGCTCGCAGGTGCACATTGAACAGAAATGTTCGCAAGAGATGCCGTGGATGACTGCATAAACCAAGACAACGACAGTGTGACGTGCCTACGAGCCCGCTTGCATTTCAACAATACAGTCACAACATCAACAGCGTTAGTTACGCATTTACATTCAATAAATCGTGGACGTCAAAATAGAAAATTTCGTTAAAGATTTTAACATTAAAGTCGTGAATTCACTATTCTTTTTACTTGACGAAGTACGCTCGCAGGTGCACATTGAACAGAAATGTTCGCAAGAGATGCCGTGGATGACTGCATAAACCAAGACAACGACAGTGTGACGAGCCTACGAGCCCGCTTGCATTTCAACAATACAGTCACAACATCAACAGCGTTAGTTACTCATTTACATTAATAAATCGTGGACGTCAAAATAGAAAATTCCGTTAAAGATTTTAACATTAACGTCATCAATTCACTATTCTTTTTACTTGACGAAGTACGCTCGCAGGTGCACATCGAACAGAAATCTTCGCAAGAGATGCCGTGGATGACTGCATAAACGAAGACAACGACAGTGTGACGAGCGTACGAGCCCGCTCGCATTTCAACAATACCGTCACAACATCAACAGCGTTAGTTACGCATTTACATTCAATAAATCGTGGACGTCAAAATAGAAAATTCCGTTAAAGATTTAACATTAAAGTCGTGAATTCACTATTCTTTTTACTTGACGAAGTACGCTCGCAGGTGCACATCGAACAGAAATCTTCGCAAGAGATGCCGTGGATGACTGCATAAACGAAGACAACGACAGTGTGACGAGCGTACGAGCCCGCTCGCATTTCAACAATACAGTCACAACATCAACAGCGTTAGTTACGCATTTACATTCAATAAATTGTGGACGTCAAAATAGACAATCCGTTTAAGATTTAACATTAAAGTCGTGAATTCACTATTTTTTTTACTTCACGAAGTACGCTCGCAGGTGCACATTAAACAGAAATGTTCGCAAGAGATGCCGTGGATGACTGCATAAACCAAGACAACGACAGTGTGACGAGCCTACGAGCCCGCTTGCATTTCAACAATACAGTCACAACATCAACAGCGTTAGTTACGCATTTACATACAATAAATCGTGAAAGTCAAAATAGAAAATTCCGTTAAAGATTTTAACATTAAAGTCGTGAATTCAATATTCTTTTTACTTGACGAAGTACGCTCGCAGGTGCACATTGAACAGAAATGTTCGCAAGAGATGCCGTGGATGACTGCATAAACCAAGACAACGACAGTGTGACGAGCCTACGAGCCCGCTTGCATTTCAACAATACAGTCACAACATCAACAGCGTTAGTTACGCATTTACATTCAATAAATCGTGGACGTCAAAATAGAAAATTCCGTTAAAGATTTAACATGAAAGTCGTGAATTCACTAGTCTTTTTACTTGACGAAGTACGTTCGCAGGTGCACATCGAACAGAAATCTTCGCAGGAGATAGTGTGGATGACTGCATAAACCAAGACAACGACAGTGTGACGAGCCTACGAGCCCGCTTGCATTTCAACAATACAGTCACAACATCAACAGCGTTAGTTACGCATTTACATTCAATAAATCGTGAAAGTCAAAATAGAAAATTCCGTTAAAGATTTTAACATTAAAGTCGTGAATTCACTATTCTTTTTACTTGACGAAGTACGCTCGCAGGTGCGCATTGAACAGAAATGTTCGCAAGAGATGCAGTGGATGACTGCATAAACCAAGACAACGACAGTGTGACGAGCCTACGAGCCCGCTTGCATTTCAACAATACAGTCACAACATCAACAGCGTTAGTTACGCATTTACATTCAATAAATTGTGGACGTCAAAATAGACAATCCGTTTAAGATTTAACATTAAAGTCGTGAATTCACTATTTTTTTTTACTTCACGAAGTACGCTCGCAGGTGCACATTAAACAGAAATGTTCGCAAGAGATGCCGTGGATGACTGCATAAACCAAGACAACGACAGTGTGACGAGCCTACGAGCCCGCTTGCATTTCAACAATACAGTCACAACATCAACAGCGTTAGTTACGCATTTACATACAATAAATCGTGAAAGTCAAAATAGAAAATTCCGTTAAAGATTTTAACATTAAAGTCGTGAATTCAATATTCTTTTTACTTGACGAAGTACGCTCGCAGGTGCACATTGAACAGAAATGTTCGCAAGAGATGCCGTGGATGACTGCATAAACCAAGACAACGACAGTGTGACGAGCCTACGAGCCCGCTTGCATTTCAACAATACAGTCACAACATCAACAGCGTTAGTTACGCATTTACATTCAATAAATCGTGGACGTCAAAATAGAAAATTCCGTTAAAGATTTAACATGAAAGTCGTGAATTCACTAGTCTTTTTACTTGACGAAGTACGTTCGCAGGTGCACATCGAACAGAAATCTTCGCAGGAGATAGTGTGGATGACTGCATAAACCAAGACAACGACAGTGTGACGAGCCTACGAGCCCGCTTGCATTTCAACAATACAGTCACAACATCAACAGCGTTAGTTACGCATTTACATTCAATAAATCGTGAAAGTCAAAATAGAAAATTCCGTTAAAGATTTTAACATTAAAGTCGTGAATTCACTATTCTTTTTACTTGACGAAGTACGCTCGCAGGTGCACATTGAACAGAAATGTTCGCAAGAGATGCAGTGGATGACTGCATAAACCAAGACAACGACAGTGTGACGAGCCTACGAGCCCGCTTGCATTTCAACAATACAGTCACAACATCAACAGCGTTAGTTACGCATTTACATTCAATAAATCGTGAAAGTCAAAATAGAAAATTCCGTTAAAGATTTTAACATTAAAGTCGTGAATTCACTATTCTTTTTACTTGACGAAGTACGCTCGCAGGTGCACATTGAACAGAAATGTTCGCAAGAGATGCCGTGGATGACTGCATAAACCAAGACAACGACAGTGTGACGTGCCTACGAGCCCGCTTGCATTTCAACAATACAGTCACAACATCAACAGCGTTAGTTACGCATTTACATTCAATAAATCGTGGACGTCAAAATAGAAAATTTCGTTAAAAATTTTAACAATAAAGTCGTGAATTCACTATTCTTTTTACTTGACGAAGTACGCTCGCAGGTGCACATTGAACAGAAATGTTCGCAAGAGATGCCGTGGATGACTGCATAAACCAAGACAACGACAGTGTGACGAGCGTACGAGCCCGCTTGCATTTCAACAATACAGTCACAACGTCAACAGCGTTAGTTACTCATTTACATTAATAACTCGTGGACGTCAAAATAGAAAATTCCGTTAAAGATTTTAACATTAAAGTCGTCAATTCACTATTCTTTTTATTGACGAAGTACGCTCGCAAGTGCACATCGAACAGAAATCTTCGCAAGAGATGCCGTGGATGACTGCATAAATGAAGACAACGACAGTGTGACGAGCGTACGAGCCCGCTCGCATTTCAACAATACCGTCACAACATCAACAGCGTTAGTTACGCATTTACATTCAATAAATCGTGGACGTCAAAATAGAAAATTCCGTTAAAGATTTAACATGAAAGTCGTGAATTCACTAGTCTTTTTACTTGACGAAGTACGTTCGCAGGTGCACATCGAACAGAAATCTTCGCAGGAGATAGTGTGGATGACTGCATAAACCAAGACAACGACAGTGTGACGAGCCTACGAGCCCGCTTGCATTTCAACAATACAGTCACAACATCAACAGCGTTAGTTACGCATTTACATTCAATAAATCGTGAAAGTCAAAATAGAAAATTCCGTTAAAGATTTTAACATTAAAGTCGTGAATTCACTATTCTTTTTACTTGACGAAGTACGCTCGCAGGTGCACATTGAACAGAAATGTTCGCAAGAGATGCAGTGGATGACTGCATAAACCAAGACAACGACAGTGTGACGAGCCTACGAGCCCGCTTGCATTTCAACAATACAGTCACAACATCAACAGCGTTAGTTACGCATTTACATTCAATAAATCGTGAAAGTCAAAATAGAAAATTCCGTTAAAGATTTTAACATTAAAGTCGTGAATTCACTATTCTTTTTACTTGACGAAGTACGCTCGCAGGTGCACATTGAACAGAAATGTTCGCAAGAGATGCCGTGGATGACTGCATAAACCAAGACAACGACAGTGTGACGTGCCTACGAGCCCGCTTGCATTTCAACAATACAGTCACAACATCAACAGCGTTAGTTACGCATTTACATTCAATAAATCGTGGACGTCAAAATAGAAAATTTCGTTAAAAATTTTAACAATAAAGTCGTGAATTCACTATTCTTTTTACTTGACGAAGTACGCTCGCAGGTGCACATTGAACAGAAATGTTCGCAAGAGATGCCGTGGATGACTGCATAAACCAAGACAACGACAGTGTGACGAGCGTACGAGCCCGCTTGCATTTCAACAATACAGTCACAACGTCAACAGCGTTAGTTACTCATTTACATTAATAACTCGTGGACGTCAAAATAGAAAATTCCGTTAAAGATTTTAACATTAAAGTCGTCAATTCACTATTCTTTTTATTGACGAAGTACGCTCGCAAGTGCACATCGAACAGAAATCTTCGCAAGAGATGCCGTGGATGACTGCATAAATGAAGACAACGACAGTGTGACGAGCGTACGAGCCCGCTCGCATTTCAACAATACCGTCACAACATCAACAGCGTTAGTTACGCATTTACATTCAATAAATCGTGGACGTCAAAATAGAAAATTCCGTTAAAGATGTAACATTAAAGTCGTGAATTCACTATTCTTTTTACTTGACGAAGTACGCTCGCAGGTGCACATCGAACAGAAATCTTCGCAAGAGATGGCGTGGATGACTGCATAAACGAAGACAACGACAGTGTGACGAGCGTACGAGCCCGCTCGCATTTCAACAATACAGTCACAACATCAACAGCGTTAGTTACGCATTTACATTCAATAAATCGTGGACGTCAAAATAGAAAATTCCGTTAAAGATTTTAACATTAAAGTCGTGAATTCACTATTCTTTTTACTTGACGAAGTACACTAGCAGGTGCACATCGAACAGAAATCTTCGCAAGAGATGCCGTGGATGAATGCATAAACGACGACAACGACAGTGTGACGAGCCTACGAGCCCGCCACTGGAGCCCGTTCGCATTTCAACAATAGTCACAACATCAACAGCGTTAGTTACGCATTTACATTCAATAAATTGTGGACGTCAAAATAGACAATTCCGTTAAAGATTTAACATTAAAGTCGTGAATTCACTATTCTTTTTACTTGACGAAGTACACTCGCAGGTGCACATTGAACAGAAATGTTCGCAAGAGATGCCGTGGATGACTGCATAAACCAAGACAACGACAGTGTGACGAGCCTACGAGCCCGCTTGCATTTCAACAATACAGTCACAACATCAACAGCGTTAGTTACGCATTTACATTCAATAAATCGTGAAAGTCAAAATAGAAAATTCCGTTAAAGATTTTAACATTAAAGTCGTGAATTCACTATTCTTTTTACTTGACGAAGTACGCTCGCAGGTGCACATTGAACAGAAATGTTCGCAAGAGATGCAGTGGATGACTGCATAAACCAAGACAACGACAGTGTGACGAGCCTACGAGCCCGCTTGCATTTCAACAATACAGTCACAACATCAACAGCGTTAGTTACGCATTTACATTCAATAAATCGTGAAAGTCAAAATAGAAAATTCCGTTAAAGATTTTAACATTAAAGTCGTGAATTCACTATTCTTTTTACTTGACGAAGTACGCTCGCAGGTGCACATTGAACAGAAATGTTCGCAAGAGATGCCGTGGATGACTGCATAAACCAAGACAACGACAGTGTGACGTGCCTACGAGCCCGCTTGCATTTCAACAATACAGTCACAACATCAACAGCGTTAGTTACGCATTTACATTCAATAAATCGTGGACGTCAAAATAGAAAATTTCGTTAAAGATTTTAACATTAAAGTCGTGAATTCACTATTCTTTTTACTTGACGAAGTACGCTCGCAGGTGCACATTGAACAGAAATGTTCGCAAGAGATGCCGTGGATGACTGCATAAACCAAGACAACGACAGTGTGACGAGCGTACGAGCCCGCTTGCATTTCAACAATACAGTCACAACATCAACAGCGTTAGTTACTCATTTACATTAATAAATCGTGGACGTCAAAATAGAAAATTCCGTTAAAGATTTTTAACATTAAAGTCGTCAATTCACTATTCTTTTTACTTGACGAAGTACGCTCGCAGGTGCACATCGAACAGAAATCTTCGCAAGAGATTCCGTGGATGACTGCATAAACGAAGACAACGACAGTGTGACGAGCGTACGAGCCCGCTCGCATTTCAACAATACCGTCACAACATCAACAGCGTTAGTTACGCATTTACATTCAATAAATCGTGGACGTCAAAATAGAAAATTCCGTTAAAGATTTAACATTTGTAGGACTTTATCTGTTTTCACGTTTCGCCGGGCTGAACGTTGTTACCATTATTTGCTGGCATTATCTACTGTTGTGGCTGCGGAACTGTTGTAGGGGGGCGTGGTCGTTCGTATTTAAGCAAGCGTTTTCCCGTGCGGAAAGGTCTTCGGGTGGTTGCCGGTTGTTACGGCGGTTGCGGGTCGTGCTGTTGTCAAAGGTATGAAATAAATCCTTGCTTGTTGTTTGAACCTTTTCGCTTGCTGTGTCTTCCTTGGCGACGGAACGGACGGACTGACGCCCCGAGGTTGTGGAAACACCGGGTTTCCACAACTGGCGCCCAACGTTTGGGGTCACAGTTCGTCCGTTCGACAGCGGGGAGGACGCAGCACGCGTTGTTAATTTTTCCTTTGGTACGTTTTTCCTTTTTCTTTTCTTTCATTCAGGACCCGCCGGTTTGTTTGTGTTCTTTTTCCGGGGTGTCATTTTTTTGACCGTCGACCGTCGACTTAACGCAGTAACTGTAAGGGACTCTTACCCCTTTCCGTCCATCGAGTCTATTATGTATTCCCTGGGCAACGCTACAGTGTTTTCAACGCTTGATTGCAGTAGAGGGCTTTTGCAAATCCAAGTTACCCCGGAGGATGTCCCGAAAACAGCCTTTACCTGTCATAGGGGTTTGTTTGAGTTTGTACGGATGCCTTTCGGTCTGTCTAACTCTCCCGCCAGTTTCCAACGGCTAATGGATACCGTATTGGGAGATGCGAAGTATAACTTCGCGATGGCGTACATGGATGATGTCGTAGTGTTTTCCAGAAACTTTCAGGAACACTTGGAACACCTGTCAATCGTCCTTGCACGGATGTAGCAGGCGGGGCTAACCATAAACCCCCGCAAGGTGCAGCTAGCATCGCCTAGGATCAGCCTTCTCGGCTTCATGGTGGACGGAGGAACCATCAGTCCTAGCGATGACAAGCTAAAGGCGATCATGGAGTATCCGGTTCCCGGTAACGTAAAAGCCTTGCAGCGTTTCTTGGGTATGGTTGGTTTCTACAGACAATTCATTCCTAATTGCGCTGAGTTAGCGCAGCCGCTTAACCGGTTGTTGCGCAACGACACACCCTGGCAGTGGGGAGAGGAGCACGAACGATCATTTCGAGCTCTTTCTCACGCGATCGCTAATACGGCCAGGCTATATTTGCCTGACCTGAACAAACCGTTTGTAGTGCAAACAGATGCTAGCGATTATGGGGTTGGAGCAGTTCTCTTGCAGGAGCATGACGCTATTCTCTGTCCAGTGGCTTTTGCAAGTCGCACGCTGAATCCCGCAGAACGGAATTACTCCGTCACGGAAAAGGAGTGCTCGCGATCATCTTCGCTCTCAGGAAGTTTGATCTGTACCTGGACGGCACCACTTTCACCGTCCAGACTGACCACCAGGCACTTTCTTGGCTGCAGCGGCTCCGCAACCCGTCTGGACGTCTTGCCAGGTGGGCCCTGACGCTACAAGGCTACTCCTTCAACGTGGAGTACAGGCGGGGCTCGACGAACGTGGTAGCAGACGCGCTTTCCCGTGCGCCTCTACCGGGGGGGGGGGAGAGGAAGGCACCGAGGCGCCTTCCCAGCTCCTGGCAGCAGCACAAGTGGCACGAGACGTATCTTCGTCTTGGGGCACGGTCGTGAGCAGAGAGCAGCTCCTAGACGCTCAGAGAGCGGACGGCCTTTGTCAGCGGGTGTCTCAATGGTTAGCTGAGCAGGACTCGGCAGGCACTGGAACGACTGACGGACGGCACGACTCCTATCTGCTGGGCGAGGATGGCATCCTGTTCAGATACATACCCCAGGCGGATGACGATGACGGCTCATCCCCATTCAGAGTCGTGGTGCCACGGAAGTTGCGTAAGTCTTTCATACGTTACTTTCATGATTCGGCCTTGGCAGGTCACAGCAGTGGCAGGAAAACTTATGAAAAGTTATGTCGTGTTGCGACATGGCCAGGAATGAGGCAGGATGTAACAAAGCATGTTCGTACTTGTCCCGTATGCCAGAGAGCAAAACCTCGTGGTGGTTTACCCCCTGGGCGCTTACAGCCTATTCAGAGTAATAGGCCCTGGCAGATAGTTGCTTGTGATGTGATGGGACCGTTTCCAAGTAGTCCTAGAGGTAACCAGTATTTGTTTATGGTTACTGATCATTTCACGAAATGGGTTGAGCTGTTTCCTCTCAGGACGCTGACTTCCCAGAGAGTGTGGGAAAGACTACTCGACACCTTTTGCCGGTTCGGGTTTCCTGCTCAGCTCATCACAGATAACGCTACCTACTTTACAAGTAAGGTGTTCTCAGATTCTTGCGCTGTCTTAGGCATTCAGCACAAGAAGACTTCCCCATATCACCCTCAGGCTAACATTACCGAACGTGTTAATCGGAACCTGAAAATGATGTTGGTTGCTTTTACTAGTCAGCACCACCGTGATTGGGATCTTCGCCTTGCTGAACTGGCGTTCGCTACACGGACAACAGTAAACAGATCCACAGGCTTCACCCCGGCGTTCCTGAACTTGGGACGAGAGGCCCCTTTTCCAGTGGAGAATGCTCTGGGCCTCCGGGATGGTGCTACCCGGCCTCCTTATTCAAGGTTTGCTGAGGACCTCCGGAGTCGACTGGACGATGCAGCCCGGACGGGTCGGGGGAACCTGGACGTCGCAAGGTTGGACCAGGCTCGCCAGTACAACCGTGGGCGACGGAACCTCACCTACAGCGTCGGTGACCTCGTCCTTCGACGGACTCACCCGCTAAGTGATGCCGCACGCGGCTTTGCAGCTTCACTCGCAGATAGGTGGGATGGCCCCTTCGAGGTAAGTGCGTGCTCCTCCGTCCTCACTTACAGGCTTCGTCGCTGCAACACCGGCGAAGAGACTGGGCCAGTTCACATCTCGGACCTGAAAACTTATCACCTCCGGGACCCGGACGGAAACGAGACCGACCTCCCGCCTCCTCCCCTGCAGGACTCGGACCAGGGAGCCCCTCCCGGACCTGCAAGACGTCGCTACAACCTACGTCCCCGTAGACAGCGCACGTGACGCCACCTCATCGGCCGCTAGTTTCTAGTGCTCTCGATTTGGTTTGGTATTTTCGCTAATTATCTGTCTGTCTTCCGTTTTCACGACTGTTTACGATAATTAGTGTTGTGCGAGGGCTGGACAGACCCTCTCGGCTGGGAGTTCCCTCCTGACCGTTCCCTTCTTTTATCATTTTTTTAAAGATGGCTCCACGTCACAACCAGACCGGCCGGAGCAGTAGCCGAGGGTGTCCCCGCCAGAGGACCCAGAGGCCCACCAACACCCCTCCAGGGACGCCTCCTTCGGCCAGGCCACCGCAGCCTCGACGACGCTTGCCTCCGAGGAACATCGCTACATGGACCGTGGTTGCGGATGGGTACCCGGTGGCATGGGCTTCCCGGTCGCGCTGGGCCTCCCAGCACCAACCCTTGCGCGGCGATGACCTCAACGAAGTGCCTCGGCCCTTCAGGGGCCTTACGTTGGAGGAGAGGCATCCGGCGGACCCTCTCTCCCCCTTGTCCGAAGAGGAACGGCGGGCACTCTGCCCTATGTGTGCGGTGCCGGAGATCCACCGATCCGCTCATCGCCGAGGACGCCTACATCAGTCCCGGCTCGATGCAGCACGCGCAGCACGCAGGGAGCGTGCGGCGGCGAACGACATCGCGGCGGCTGTCGCACTCCTCCAGCGCCAACGCCCAGACCTCCTGAACGTTCCGGCCGCCCCTCCACCCCGTCTTCCCGAGGACTGCGTCATCGATATGCCGGACGACGTGTGAGGACCGCTCGACTACCTGACCCTGGTCGCCGCTTGGTGCGGCGTTGGGACCTCCGGGGGCGAGGCCCCACGGACTTTCCGGTGGCTACTGCCATTTGTAGACGTCACGTCGACCTCTGGTCCTTCTTCACATGAACTTTTCGTCTCTTCGTCTTCTGTTAGTGAGCGGGTCGCCCAGTCTTGTGGGGAGGGGGAATTGTAGGACTTTATCTGTTTTCACGTTTCGCCGGGCTGAATGTTGTTATCATTATTTGCTGGCATTATCTACTGTTGTGGCTGCGGAACTGTTGTAGGGGGGCGTAGTCGTTCGTATTTAAGCAAGCCTTTTCCCGTGCGGAAAGGTCTTCGGGTGGTTGCCGGTTGTTACGGCGGTTGCGGGTCGTGCTGTTGTCAAAGGTATGAAATAAATCCTTGCTTGTTGTTTGAACCTTTTCGCTTGCTGTGTCTTCCTTGGCGACGGAACGGACGGACTGACGCCCCGAGGTTGTGGAAACACCGGGTTTCCACACATTAAAGTCGTGAATTCACTATTCTTTTTACTTGACGAAGTACGCTCGCAGGTGCACATCGAACAGAAATCTTCGCAAGAGATGCCGTGGATGACTGCATAAACGAAGACAACGACAGTGTGACGAGCGTACGAGCCCGCTCGCATTTCAACAATACAGTCACAACATCAACAGCGTTAGTTACGCATTTACATTCAATAAATCGTGGACGTCAAAATAGAAAATTCCGTTAAAGATTTTAACATTAAAGTCGTGAATTCACTATTCTTTTTACTTGACGAGGTACGCTCGCATGTGCACATCGAACAGAAATCTTCGCAAGAGATGCCGTGGATGACCGCATAAGCGACGAGAACGACAGTGTGACGAGCCTACGAGCGCGCCACTGGTGCCCGCTCGCACTTCAACAATACAGTCACAACATCAACAGCGTTAGTTACGCATTTACATTCAATAAATCGTGGACGTCAAAATAGAAAATTCCGTTAAAGATTTTAACATTAAAGTCGTTAATTCACTATTCCTTTTACTTGACGAAGTACGTTCGCAGGTGCACATCGAACAGAAATCTTCGCAAGAGATGTCGTGGATGACTGCATAAACGACGACAACGACAGTGTGAGAGCCTACGAGCCCGTTACTGGAGCCCGCTCGCATTTCAACAATACCGTCACAACATCAACAGCGTTAGTTACGCATTTACATTCAATAAATCGTGAAAGTCAAAATAGAAAATTCCGTTAAAGATTTTAACATTAAAGTCGTGAATTCACTATTCTTTTTACTTGACGAAGTACGCTCGCAGGTGCACATTGAACAGAAATGTTCGCAAGAGATGCCGTGGATGACTGCATAAACCAAGACAACGACAGTGTGACGTGCCTACGAGCCCGCTTGCATTTCAACAATACAGTCACAACATCAACAGCGTTAGTTACGCATTTACATTCAATAAATCGTGGACGTCAAAATAGAAAATTTCGTTAAAGATTTTAACATTAAAGTCGTGAATTCACTATTCTTTTTACTTGACGAAGTACGCTCGCAGGTGCACATTGAACAGAAATGTTCGCAAGAGATGCCGTGGATGACTGCATAAACCAAGACAACGACAGTGTGACGAGCGTACGAGCCCGCTTGCATTTCAACAATACAGTCACAACATCAACAGCGTTAGTTACTCATTTACATTAATAAATCGTGGACGTCAAAATAGAAAATTCCGTTAAAGATTTTTAACATTAAAGTCGTCAATTCACTATTCTTTTTACTTGACGAAGTACGCTCGCAGGTGCACATCGAACAGAAATCTTCGCAAGAGATTCCGTGGATGACTGCATAAACGAAGACAACGACAGTGTGACGAGCGTACGAGCCCGCTCGCATTTCAACAATACCGTCACAACATCAACAGCGTTAGTTACGCATTTACATTCAATAAATCGTGGACGTCAAAATAGAAAATTCCGTTAAAGATTTAACATTTGTAGGACTTTATCTGTTTTCACGTTTCGCCGGGCTGAACGTTGTTACCATTATTTGCTGGCATTATCTACTGTTGTGGCTGCGGAACTGTTGTAGGGGGGCGTGGTCGTTCGTATTTAAGCAAGCGTTTTCCCGTGCGGAAAGGTCTTCGGGTGGTTGCCGGTTGTTACGGCGGTTGCGGGTCGTGCTGTTGTCAAAGGTATGAAATAAATCCTTGCTTGTTGTTTGAACCTTTTCGCTTGCTGTGTCTTCCTTGGCGACGGAACGGACGGACTGACGCCCCGAGGTTGTGGAAACACCGGGTTTCCACAACTGGCGCCCAACGTTTGGGGTCACAGTTCGTCCGTTCGACAGCGGGGAGGACGCAGCACGCGTTGTTAATTTTTCCTTTGGTACGTTTTTCCTTTTTCTTTTCTTTCATTCAGGACCCGCCGGTTTGTTTGTGTTCTTTTTCCGGGGTGTCATTTTTTTGACCGTCGACCGTCGACTGTCGACTTAACGCAGTAACTGTAAGGGACTCTTACCCCTTTCCGTCCATCGAGTCTATTATGTATTCCCTGGGCAACGCTACAGTGTTTTCAACGCTTGATTGCAGTAGAGGGTTTTTGCAAATCCAAGTTACCCCGGAGGATGTCCCGAAAACAGCCTTTACCTGTCATAGGGGTTTGTTTGAGTTTGTACGGATGCCTTTCGGTCTGTCTAACTCTCCCGCCAGTTTCCAACGGCTAATGGATACCGTATTGGGAGATGCGAAGTATAACTTCGCGATGGCGTACATGGATGATGTCGTAGTGTTTTCCAGAAACTTTCAGGAACACTTGGAACACCTGTCAATCGTCCTTGCAAGGATGAAGCAGGCGGGGCTAACCATAAACCCCCGCAAGGTGCAGCTAGCATCGCCTAGGATCAGCCTTCTCGGCTTCATGGTGGACGGAGGAACCATCAGTCCTAGCGATGACAAGCTAAAGGCGATCATGGAGTATCCGGTTCCCGGTAACGTAAAAGCCTTGCAGCGTTTCTTGGGTATGGTTGGTTTCTACAGACAATTCATTCCTAATTGCGCTGAGTTAGCGCAGCCGCTTAACCGGTTGTTGCGCAACGACGCACCCTGGCAGTGGGGAGAGGAGCACGAACGATCATTTCGAGCTCTTTCTCACGCGATCGCTAATACGGCCAGGCTATATTTGCCTGACCTGAACAAACCGTTTGTAGTGCAAACAGATGCTAGCGATTATGGGGTTGGAGCAGTTCTCTTGCAGGAGCATGACGCTATTCTCTGTCCAGTGGCTTTTGCAAGTCGCACGCTGAATCCCGCAGAACGGAATTACTCCGTCACGGAAAAGGAGTGCTCGCGATCATCTTCGCTCTCAGGAAGTTTGATCTGTACCTGGACGGCACCACTTTCACCGTCCAGACTGACCACCAGGCACTTTCTTGGCTGCAGCGGCTCCGCAACCCGTCTGGACGTCTTGCCAGGTGGGCCCTGACGCTACAAGGCTACTCCTTCAACGTGGAGTACAGGCGGGGCTCGACGAACGTGGTAGCAGACGCGCTTTCCCGTGCGCCTCTACCGGGGGGGGGGGGGAGAGGAAGGCACCGAGGCGCCTTCCCAGCTCCTGGCAGCAGCACAAGTGGCACGAGACGTATCTTCGTCTTGGGGCACGGTCGTGAGCAGAGAGCAGCTCCTAGACGCTCAGAGAGCGGACGGCCTTTGTCAGCGGGTGTCTCAATGGTTAGCTGAGCAGGACTCGGCAGGCACTGGAACGACTGACGGACGGCACGACTCCTATCTGCTGGGCGAGGATGGCATCCTGTTCAGATACATACCCCAGGCGGATGACGATGACGGCTCATCCCCATTCAGAGTCGTGGTGCCACGGAAGTTGCGTAAGTCTTTCATACGTTACTTTCATGATTCGGCCTTGGCAGGTCACAGCAGTGGCAGGAAAACTTATGAAAAGTTATGTCGTGTTGCGACATGGCCAGGAATGAGGGAGGATGTAACAAAGCATGTTCGTACTTGTCCCGTATGCCAGAGAGCAAAACCTCGTGGTGGTTTACCCCCTGGGCGCTTACAGCCTATTCAGAGTAATAGGCCCTGGCAGATAGTTGCTTGTGATGTGATGGGACCGTTTCCAAGTAGTCCTAGAGGTAACCAGTATTTGTTTATGGTTACTGATCATTTCACGAAATGGGTTGAGCTGTTTCCTCTCAGGACGCTGACTTCCCAGAGAGTGTGGGAAAGACTACTCGACACCTTTTGCCGGTTCGGGTTTCCTGCTCAGCTCATCACAGATAACGCTACCTACTTTACAAGTAAGGTGTTCTCAGATTCTTGCGCTGTCTTAGGCATTCAGCACAAGAAGACTTCCCCATATCACCCTCAGGCTAACATTACCGAACGTGTTAATCGGAACCTGAAAATGATGTTGGTTGCTTTTACTAGTCAGCACCACCGTGATTGGGATCTTCGCCTTGCTGAACTGGCGTTCGCTACACGGACAACAGTAAACAGATCCACAGGCTTCACCCCGGCGTTCCTGAACTTGGGACGAGAGGCCCCTTTTCCAGTGGAGAATGCTCTGGGCCTCCGGGATGGTGCTACCCGGCCTCCTTATTCAAGGTTTGCTGAGGACCTCCGGAGTCGACTGGACGATGCAGCCCGGACGGGTCGGGGGAACCTGGACGTCGCAAGGTTGGACCAGGCTCGCCAGTACAACCGTGGGCGACGGAACCTCACCTACAGCGTCGGTGACCTCGTCCTTCGACGGACTCACCCGCTAAGTGATGCCGCACGCGGCTTTGCAGCTTCACTCGCAGATAGGTGGGATGGCCCCTTCGAGGTAAGTGCGTGCTCCTCCGTCCTCACTTACAGGCTTCGTCGCTGCAACACCGGCGAAGAGACTGGGCCAGTTCACATCTCGGACCTGAAAACTTATCACCTCCGGGACCCGGACGGAAACGAGACCGACCTCCCGCCTCCTCCCCTGCAGGACTCGGACCAGGGAGCCCCTCCCGGACCTGCAAGACGTCGCTACAACCTACGTCCCCGTAGACAGCGCACGTGACGCCACCTCATCGGCCGCTAGTTTCTAGTGCTCTCGATTTGGTTTGGTATTTTCGCTAATTATCTGTCTGTCTTCCGTTTTCACGACTGTTTACGATAATTAGTGTTGTGCGAGGGCTGGACAGACCCTCTCGGCTGGGAGTTCCCTCCTGACCGTTCCCTTCTTTTATCATTTTTTTAAAGATGGCTCCACGTCACAACCAGACCGGCCGGAGCAGTAGCCGAGGGTGTCCCCGCCAGAGGACCCAGAGGCCCACCAACACCCCTCCAGGGACGCCTCCTTCGGCCAGGCCACCGCAGCCTCGACGACGCTTGCCTCCGAGGAACATCGCTACATGGACCGTGGTTGCGGATGGGTACCCGGTGGCATGGGCTTCCCGGTCGCGCTGGGCCTCCCAGCACCAACCCTTGCGCGGCGATGACCTCAACGAAGTGCCTCGGCCCTTCAGGGGCCTTACGTTGGAGGAGAGGCATCCGGCGGACCCTCTCTCCCCCTTGTCCGAAGAGGAACGGCGGGCACTCTGCCCTATGTGTGCGGTGCCGGAGATCCACCGATCCGCTCATCGCCGAGGACGCCTACATCAGTCCCGGCTCGATGCAGCACGCGCAGCACGCAGGGAGCGTGCGGCGGCGAACGACATCGCGGCGGCTGTCGCACTCCTCCAGCGCCAACGCCCAGACCTCCTGAACGTTCCGGCCGCCCCTCCACCCCGTCTTCCCGAGGACTGCGTCATCGATATGCCGGACGACGTGTGAGGACCGCTCGACTACCTGACCCTGGTCGCCGCTTGGTGCGGCGTTGGGACCTCCGGGGGCGAGGCCCCACGGACTTTCCGGTGGCTACTGCCATTTGTAGACGTCAGGTCGACCTCTGGTCCTTCTTCACATGAACTTTTCGTCTCTTCCTCTTCTGTTAGTGAGCGGGTCGCCCAGTCTTGTGGGGAGGGGGAATTGTAGGACTTTATCTGTTTTCACGTTTCGCCGGGCTGAATGTTGTTATCATTATTTGCTGGCATTATCTACTGTTGTGGCTGCGGAACTGTTGTAGGGGGGCGTAGTCGTTCGTATTTAAGCAAGCCTTTTCCCGTGCGGAAAGGTCTTCGGGTGGTTGCCGGTTGTTACGGCGGTTGCGGGTCGTGCTGTTGTCAAAGGTATGAAATAAATCCTTGCTTGTTGTTTGAACCTTTTCGCTTGCTGTGTCTTCCTTGGCGACGGAACGGACGGACTGACGCCCCGAGGTTGTGGAAACACCGGGTTTCCACACATTAAAGTCGTGAATTCACTATTCTTTTTACTTGACGAAGTACGCTCGCAGGTGCACATCGAACAGAAATCTTCGCAAGAGATGCCGTGGATGACTGCATAAACGAAGACAACGACAGTGTGACGAGCGTACGAGCCCGCTCGCATTTCAACAATACAGTCACAACATCAACAGCGTTAGTTACGCATTTACATTCAATAAATCGTGGACGTCAAAATAGAAAATTCCGTTAAAGATTTTAACATTAAAGTCGTGAATTCACTATTCTTTTTACTTGACGAGGTACGCTCGCATGTGCACATCGAACAGAAATCTTCGCAAGAGATGCCGTGGATGACCGCATAAGCGACGAGAACGACAGTGTGACGAGCCTACGAGCGCGCCACTGGTGCCCGCTCGCACTTCAACAATACAGTCACAACATCAACAGCGTTAGTTACGCATTTACATTCAATAAATCGTGGACGTCAAAATAGAAAATTCCGTTAAAGATTTTAACATTAAAGTCGTTAATTCACTATTCCTTTTACTTGACGAAGTACGTTCGCAGGTGCACATCGAACAGAAATCTTCGCAAGAGATGTCGTGGATGACTGCATAAACGACGACAACGACAGTGTGAGAGCCTACGAGCCCGTTACTGGAGCCCGCTCGCATTTCAACAATACCGTCACAACATCAACAGCGTTAGTTACGCATTTACATTCAATAAATCGTGAAAGTCAAAATAGAAAATTCCGTTAAAGATTTTAACATTAAAGTCGTGAATTCACTATTCTTTTTACTTGACGAAGTACGCTCGCAGGTGCACATTGAACAGAAATGTTCGCAAGAGATGCCGTGGATGACTGCATAAACCAAGACAACGACAGTGTGACGTGCCTACGAGCCCGCTTGCATTTCAACAATACAGTCACAACATCAACAGCGTTAGTTACGCATTTACATTCAATAAATCGTGAAAGTCAAAATAGAAAATTCCGTTAAAGATTTTAACATTAAAGTCGTGAATTCACTATTCTTTTTACTTGACGAAGTACGCTCGCAGGTGCACATTGAACAGAAATGTTCGCAAGAGATGCCGTGGATGACTGCATAAACCAAGACAACGACAGTGTGACGTGCCTACGAGCCCGCTTGCATTTCAACAATACAGTCACAACATCAACAGCGTTAGTTACGCATTTACATTCAATAAATCGTGGACGTCAAAATAGAAAATTTCGTTAAAGATTTTAACATTAAAGTCGTGAATTCACTATTCTTTTTACTTGACGAAGTACGCTCGCAGGTGCACATTGAACAGAAATGTTCGCAAGAGATGCCGTGGATGACTGCATAAACCAAGACAACGACAGTGTGACGAGCGTACGAGCCCGCTTGCATTTCAACAATACAGTCACAACATCAACAGCGTTAGTTACTCATTTACATTAATAAATCGTGGACGTCAAAATAGAAAATTCCGTTAAAGATTTTTAACATTAAAGTCGTCAATTCACTATTCTTTTTACTTGACGAAGTACGCTCGCAGGTGCACATCGAACAGAAATCTTCGCAAGAGATTCCGTGGATGACTGCATAAACGAAGACAACGACAGTGTGACGAGCGTACGAGCCCGCTCGCATTTCAACAATACCGTCACAACATCAACAGCGTTAGTTACGCATTTACATTCAATAAATCGTGGACGTCAAAATAGAAAATTCCGTTAAAGATTTAACATTTGTAGGACTTTATCTGTTTTCACGTTTCGCCGGGCTGAACGTTGTTACCATTATTTGCTGGCATTATCTACTGTTGTGGCTGCGGAACTGTTGTAGGGGGGCGTGGTCGTTCGTATTTAAGCAAGCGTTTTCCCGTGCGGAAAGGTCTTCGGGTGGTTGCCGGTTGTTACGGCGGTTGCGGGTCGTGCTGTTGTCAAAGGTATGAAATAAATCCTTGCTTGTTGTTTGAACCTTTTCGCTTGCTGTGTCTTCCTTGGCGACGGAACGGACGGACTGACGCCCCGAGGTTGTGGAAACACCGGGTTTCCACAACTGGCGCCCAACGTTTGGGGTCACAGTTCGTCCGTTCGACAGCGGGGAGGACGCAGCACGCGTTGTTAATTTTTCCTTTGGTACGTTTTTCCTTTTTCTTTTCTTTCATTCAGGACCCGCCGGTTTGTTTGTGTTCTTTTTCCGGGGTGTCATTTTTTTGACCGTCGACCGTCGACTGTCGACTTAACGCAGTAACTGTAAGGGACTCTTACCCCTTTCCGTCCATCGAGTCTATTATGTATTCCCTGGGCAACGCTACAGTGTTTTCAACGCTTGATTGCAGTAGAGGGTTTTTGCAAATCCAAGTTACCCCGGAGGATGTCCCGAAAACAGCCTTTACCTGTCATAGGGGTTTGTTTGAGTTTGTACGGATGCCTTTCGGTCTGTCTAACTCTCCCGCCAGTTTCCAACGGCTAATGGATACCGTATTGGGAGATGCGAAGTATAACTTCGCGATGGCGTACATGGATGATGTCGTAGTGTTTTCCAGAAACTTTCAGGAACACTTGGAACACCTGTCAATCGTCCTTGCAAGGATGAAGCAGGCGGGGCTAACCATAAACCCCCGCAAGGTGCAGCTAGCATCGCCTAGGATCAGCCTTCTCGGCTTCATGGTGGACGGAGGAACCATCAGTCCTAGCGATGACAAGCTAAAGGCGATCATGGAGTATCCGGTTCCCGGTAACGTAAAAGCCTTGCAGCGTTTCTTGGGTATGGTTGGTTTCTACAGACAATTCATTCCTAATTGCGCTGAGTTAGCGCAGCCGCTTAACCGGTTGTTGCGCAACGACACACCCTGGCAGTGGGGAGAGGAGCACGAACGATCATTTCGAGCTCTTTCTCACGCGATCGCTAATACGGCCAGGCTATATTTGCCTGACCTGAACAAACCGTTTGTAGTGCAAACAGATGCTAGCGATTATGGGGTTGGAGCAGTTCTCTTGCAGGAGCATGACGCTATTCTCTGTCCAGTGGCTTTTGCAAGTCGCACGCTGAATCCCGCAGAACGGAATTACTCCGTCACGGAAAAGGAGTGCTCGCGATCATCTTCGCTCTCAGGAAGTTTGATCTGTACCTGGACGGCACCACTTTCACCGTCCAGACTGACCACCAGGCACTTTCTTGGCTGCAGCGGCTCCGCAACCCGTCTGGACGTCTTGCCAGGTGGGCCCTGACGCTACAAGGCTACTCCTTCAACGTGGAGTACAGGCGGGGCTCGACGAACGTGGTAGCAGACGCGCTTTCCCGTGCGCCTCTACCGGGGGGGGGGGGGGAGAGGAAGGCACCGAGGCGCCTTCCCAGCTCCTGGCAGCAGCACAAGTGGCACGAGACGTATCTTCGTCTTGGGGCACGGTCGTGAGCAGAGAGCAGCTCCTAGACGCTCAGAGAGCGGACGGCCTTTGTCAGCGGGTGTCTCAATGGTTAGCTGAGCAGGACTCGGCAGGCACTGGAACGACTGACGGACGGCACGACTCCTATCTGCTGGGCGAGGATGGCATCCTGTTCAGATACATACCCCAGGCGGATGACGATGACGGCTCATCCCCATTCAGAGTCGTGGTGCCACGGAAGTTGCGTAAGTCTTTCATACGTTACTTTCATGATTCGGCCTTGGCAGGTCACAGCAGTGGCAGGAAAACTTATGAAAAGTTATGTCGTGTTGCGACATGGCCAGGAATGAGGGAGGATGTAACAAAGCATGTTCGTACTTGTCCCGTATGCCAGAGAGCAAAACCTCGTGGTGGTTTACCCCCTGGGCGCTTACAGCCTATTCAGAGTAATAGGCCCTGGCAGATAGTTGCTTGTGATGTGATGGGACCGTTTCCAAGTAGTCCTAGAGGTAACCAGTATTTGTTTATGGTTACTGATCATTTCACGAAATGGGTTGAGCTGTTTCCTCTCAGGACGCTGACTTCCCAGAGAGTGTGGGAAAGACTACTCGACACCTTTTGCCGGTTCGGGTTTCCTGCTCAGCTCATCACAGATAACGCTACCTACTTTACAAGTAAGGTGTTCTCAGATTCTTGCGCTGTCTTAGGCATTCAGCACAAGAAGACTTCCCCATATCACCCTCAGGCTAACATTACCGAACGTGTTAATCGGAACCTGAAAATGATGTTGGTTGCTTTTACTAGTCAGCACCACCGTGATTGGGATCTTCGCCTTGCTGAACTGGCGTTCGCTACACGGACAACAGTAAACAGATCCACAGGCTTCACCCCGGCGTTCCTGAACTTGGGACGAGAGGCCCCTTTTCCAGTGGAGAATGCTCTGGGCCTCCGGGATGGTGCTACCCGGCCTCCTTATTCAAGGTTTGCTGAGGACCTCCGGAGTCGACTGGACGATGCAGCCCGGACGGGTCGGGGGAACCTGGACGTCGCAAGGTTGGACCAGGCTCGCCAGTACAACCGTGGGCGACGGAACCTCACCTACAGCGTCGGTGACCTCGTCCTTCGACGGACTCACCCGCTAAGTGATGCCGCACGCGGCTTTGCAGCTTCACTCGCAGATAGGTGGGATGGCCCCTTCGAGGTAAGTGCGTGCTCCTCCGTCCTCACTTACAGGCTTCGTCGCTGCAACACCGGCGAAGAGACTGGGCCAGTTCACATCTCGGACCTGAAAACTTATCACCTCCGGGACCCGGACGGAAACGAGACCGACCTCCCGCCTCCTCCCCTGCAGGACTCGGACCAGGGAGCCCCTCCCGGACCTGCAAGACGTCGCTACAACCTACGTCCCCGTAGACAGCGCACGTGACGCCACCTCATCGGCCGCTAGTTTCTAGTGCTCTCGATTTGGTTTGGTATTTTCGCTAATTATCTGTCTGTCTTCCGTTTTCACGACTGTTTACGATAATTAGTGTTGTGCGAGGGCTGGACAGACCCTCTCGGCTGGGAGTTCCCTCCTGACCGTTCCCTTCTTTTATCATTTTTTTAAAGATGGCTCCACGTCACAACCAGACCGGCCGGAGCAGTAGCCGAGGGTGTCCCCGCCAGAGGACCCAGAGGCCCACCAACACCCCTCCAGGGACGCCTCCTTCGGCCAGGCCACCGCAGCCTCGACGACGCTTGCCTCCGAGGAACATCGCTACATGGACCGTGGTTGCGGATGGGTACCCGGTGGCATGGGCTTCCCGGTCGCGCTGGGCCTCCCAGCACCAACCCTTGCGCGGCGATGACCTCAACGAAGTGCCTCGGCCCTTCAGGGGCCTTACGTTGGAGGAGAGGCATCCGGCGGACCCTCTCTCCCCCTTGTCCGAAGAGGAACGGCGGGCACTCTGCCCTATGTGTGCGGTGCCGGAGATCCACCGATCCGCTCATCGCCGAGGACGCCTACATCAGTCCCGGCTCGATGCAGCACGCGCAGCACGCAGGGAGCGTGCGGCGGCGAACGACATCGCGGCGGCTGTCGCACTCCTCCAGCGCCAACGCCCAGACCTCCTGAACGTTCCGGCCGCCCCTCCACCCCGTCTTCCCGAGGACTGCGTCATCGATATGCCGGACGACGTGTGAGGACCGCTCGACTACCTGACCCTGGTCGCCGCTTGGTGCGGCGTTGGGACCTCCGGGGGCGAGGCCCCACGGACTTTCCGGTGGCTACTGCCATTTGTAGACGTCACGTCGACCTCTGGTCCTTCTTCACATGAACTTTTCGTCTCTTCGTCTTCTGTTAGTGAGCGGGTCGCCCAGTCTTGTGGGGAGGGGGAATTGTAGGACTTTATCTGTTTTCACGTTTCGCCGGGCTGAATGTTGTTATCATTATTTGCTGGCATTATCTACTGTTGTGGCTGCGGAACTGTTGTAGGGGGGCGTAGTCGTTCGTATTTAAGCAAGCCTTTTCCCGTGCGGAAAGGTCTTCGGGTGGTTGCCGGTTGTTACGGCGGTTGCGGGTCGTGCTGTTGTCAAAGGTATGAAATAAATCCTTGCTTGTTGTTTGAACCTTTTCGCTTGCTGTGTCTTCCTTGGCGACGGAACGGACGGACTGACGCCCCGAGGTTGTGGAAACACCGGGTTTCCACACATTAAAGTCGTGAATTCACTATTCTTTTTACTTGACGAAGTACGCTCGCAGGTGCACATCGAACAGAAATCTTCGCAAGAGATGCCGTGGATGACTGCATAAACGAAGACAACGACAGTGTGACGAGCGTACGAGCCCGCTCGCATTTCAACAATACAGTCACAACATCAACAGCGTTAGTTACGCATTTACATTCAATAAATCGTGGACGTCAAAATAGAAAATTCCGTTAAAGATTTTAACATTAAAGTCGTGAATTCACTATTCTTTTTACTTGACGAGGTACGCTCGCATGTGCACATCGAACAGAAATCTTCGCAAGAGATGCCGTGGATGACCGCATAAGCGACGAGAACGACAGTGTGACGAGCCTACGAGCGCGCCACTGGTGCCCGCTCGCACTTCAACAATACAGTCACAACATCAACAGCGTTAGTTACGCATTTACATTCAATAAATCGTGGACGTCAAAATAGAAAATTCCGTTAAAGATTTTAACATTAAAGTCGTTAATTCACTATTCCTTTTACTTGACGAAGTACGTTCGCAGGTGCACATCGAACAGAAATCTTCGCAAGAGATGTCGTGGATGACTGCATAAACGACGACAACGACAGTGTGAGAGCCTGCGAGCCCGTTACTGGAGCCCGCTCGCATTTCAACAATACCGTCACAACATCAACAGCGTTAGTTACGCATTTACATTCAATAAATCGTGGACGTCAAAATAGAAAATTCCGTTAAAGATTTTAACATTAAAGTCGTTAATTCACTATTCCTTTTACTTGACGAAGTACGTTCGCAGGTGCACATCGAACAGAAATCTTCGCAAGAGATGTCGTGGATGACTGCATAAACGACGACAACGACAGTGTGAGAGCCTGCGAGCCCGTTACTGGAGCCCGCTCGCATTTCAACAATACCGTCACAACATCAACAGCGTTAGTTACGCATTTACATTCAATAAATCGTGGACGTCAAAATAGAAAATTCCGTTAAAGATTTTAACATTAAAGTCGTTAATTCACTATTCCTTTTACTTGACGAAGTACGTTCGCAGGTGCACATCGAACAGAAATCTTCGCAAGAGATGTCGTGGATGACTGCATAAACGACGACAACGACAGTGTGAGAGCCTGCGAGCCCGTTACTGGAGCCCGCTCGCATTTCAACAATACCGTCACAACATCAACAGCGTTAGTTACGCATTTACATTCAATAAATCGTGGACGTCAAAATAGAAAATTCCGTTAAAGATTTTAACATTAAAGTCGTTAATTCACTATTCCTTTTACTTGACGAAGTACGTTCGCAGGTGCACATCGAACAGAAATCTTCGCAAGAGATGTCGTGGATGACTGCATAAACGACGACAACGACAGTGTGAGAGCCTGCGAGCCCGTTACTGGAGCCCGCTCGCATTTCAACAATACCGTCACAACATCAACAGCGTTAGTTACGCATTTACATTCAATAAATCGTGGACGTCAAAATAGAAAATTCCGTTAAAGATTTAACATTTGTAGGACTTTATCTGTTTTCACGTTTCGCCGGGCTGAACGTTGTTACCATTATTTGCTGGCATTATCTACTGTTGTGGCTGCGGAACTGTTGTAGGGGGGCGTGGTCGTTCGTATTTAAGCAAGCCTTTTCCCGTGCGGAAAGGTCTTCGGGTGGTTGCCGGTTGTTACGGCGGTTGCGGGTCGTGCTGTTGTCAAAGGTATGAAATAAATCCTTGCTTGTTGTTTGAACCTTTTCGCTTGCTGTGTCTTCCTTGGCGACGGAACGGACGGACTGACGCCCCGAGGTTGTGGAAACACCGGGTTTACACACATTAAAGTCGTGAATTCACTATTCTTTTTACTTGACGAAGTACGCTCGCAGGTGCACATCGAACAGAAATCTTCGCAAGAGATGCCGTGGATGACTGCATAAACGAAGACAACGACAGTGTGACGAGCGTACGAGCCCGCTCACATTTCAACAATACAGTCACAACATCAACAGCGTTAGTTACGCATTTACATTCAATAAATCGTGGACGTCAAAACAGAAAATTCCGTTAAAGATTTTAACATTAAAGTCGTTAATTCACTATTCCTTTTACTTGACGAAGTACGTTCGCAGGTGCACATCGAACAGAAATCTTCGCAAGAGATGTCGTGGATGACTGCATAAACGACGACAACGACAGTGTGAGAGCCTACGAGCCCGTTACTGGAGCCCGCTCGCATTTCAACAATACAGTCACAACATCAACAGCGTTAGTTACGCATTTACATTCAATAAATCGTGGACGTCAAAATAGAAAATTCCGTTAAAGATTTTAACATTAAAGTCGTTAATTCACTATTCCTTTTACTTGACGAAGTACGTTCGCAGGTGCACATCGAACAGAAATCTTCGCAAGAGATGTCGTGGATGACTGCATAAACGACGACAACGACAGTGAGAGAGCCTACGAGCCCGTTACTGGAGCCCGCTCGCATTTCAACAATACAGTCACAACATCAACAGCGTTAGTTACGCATTTACCTTCAATAAATCGTGGGCGTCAAAATAGAAAATTCCGTTAAAGATTTTAACATTAAAGTCGTGAATTCACTATTCTTTTTACTTGACGAGGTACGCTCGCATGTGCACATCGAACAGAAATCTTCGCAAGAGATGTCGTGGATGACTGCATAAGCGACGAGAACGACAGTGTGACGAGCCTACGAGCGCGCCACTGGTGCCCGCTCGCACTTCAACAATACAGTCACAACATCAACAGCGTTAGTTACGCATTTACATTCAATAAATCGTGGACGTCGAAATAGAAAATTCCGTTAAAGATTTTAACATTAAAGTCGTGAATTCACTATTCTTTTTACTTGACGAGGTACGCTCGCATGTGCACATCGAACAGAAATCTTCGCAAGAGATGCCGTGGATGACTGCATAAGCGACGAGAACGACAGTGTGACGAGCCTACGAGCGCGCCACTGGTGCCCGCTCGCATTTCAACAATACAGTCACAACATCAACAGCGTTAGTTACGCATTGACATTCAATAAATCGTGGACGTCAAAATAGAAAATTCCGTTAAAGATTTTAACATTAAAGTCGTTAATTCACTATTCCTTTTACTTGACGAAGTACGTTCGCAGGTGCACATCGAACAGAAATCTTCGCAAGAGATGTCGTGGATGACTGCATAAACGACGACAACGACAGTGTGAGAGCCTACGAGCCCGTTACTGGAGCCCGCTCGCATTTCAACAATACAGTCACAACATCAACAGCGTTAGTTACGCATTTACCTTCAATAAATCGTGGACGTCAAAATAGAAAATTCCGTTAAAGATTTTAACATTAAAGTCGTGAATTCACTATTCTTTTTACTTGACGAGGTACGCTCGCATGTGCACATCGAACAGAAATCTTCGCAAGAGATGCCGTGGATGACTGCATAAGCGACGAGAACGACAGTGTGACGAGCCTACGAGCGCGCCACTGGTGCCCGCTCGCATTTCAACAATACAGTCACAACATCAACAGCGTTAGTTACGCATTGACATTCAATAAATCGTGGACGTCAAAATAGAAAATTCCGTTAAAGATTTTAACATTAAAGTCGTTAATTCACTATTCCTTTTACTTGACGAAGTACGTTCGCAGGTGCACATCGAACAGAAATCTTCGCAAGAGATGTCGTGGATGACTGCATAAACGACGACAACGACAGTGTGAGAGCCTACGAGCCCGTTACTGGAGCCCGCTCGCATTTCAACAATACAGTCACAACATCAACAGCGTTAGTTACGCATTTACCTTCAATAAATCGTGGACGTCAAAATAGAAAATTCCGTTAAAGATTTTAACATTAAAGTCGTGAATTCACTATTCTTTTTACTTGACGAGGTACGCTCGCATGTGCACATCGAACAGAAATCTGCGCAAGAGATGCCGTGGATGACTGCATAAGCGACGAGAACGACAGTGTGACGAGCCTACGAGCGCGCCACTGGTGCCCGCTCGCACTTCAACAATACAGTCACAACATCAACAGCGTTAGTTACGCATTTACATTCAATAAATCGTGGACGTCAAAATAGAAAATTCCGTTAAGGTTTTTAACATTAAAGTCGTGAATTCACTATTCCTTTTACTTGACGAAGTACGTTCGCAGGTGCACATCGAACAGAAATCTTCGCAAGAGATGTCGTGGATGACTGCATAAACGACGACAACGACAGTGTGAGAGCCTACGAGCCCGTTACTGGAGCCCGCTCGCATTTCAACAATACAGTCACAACATCAACAGCGTTAGTTACGCATTTACCTTCAATAAATCGTGGACGTCAAAATAGAAAATTCCGTTAATGATTTTAACATTAAAGTCGTGAATTCACTATTCTTTTCACTTGACGAAGTACGCTCACAGGTGCACATCGAACAGAAATCTTCGCAAGGGATGCCGTGGATGACTGCATAAACGACGACAACGACAGTGTGACGAGCCTACGAGCGCGCCACTGCTGCCCGCTCGCATTTCAACAATACAGTCACAACATCAACAGCGTTAGTTACGCTTTTACATTCATTAAATTGTGGACGTCAAAATAGAAAATTCCGTTAAAGATTTTAACACTAAAGTCGTTAATTCACTATTCCTTTTACTTGACGAAGTACGTTCGCAGGTGCACATCGAACAGAAATCTTCGCAAGAGATGTCGTGGATGACTGCATAAACGACGACAACGACAGTGTGAGAGCCTACGAGCCCGCCACTGGAGCCCGCTCGCATTTCAACAGTACAGTAACAACATCAACAGCGTTAGTTACGCATTTACATTCAATAAACCGTGGACGTCAAAATAGAAAATTCCGTTAAAGATTTTAACATTAAAGTCGCGAATTCACTATTCTTTTTACTTGACGAAATACGCTCGCTGGTGCACATCGAACAGAAATCTTCGCAAGAGATGCCGTGGATGACTGCATAGACGAAGATAACGACAGTGTGACGAGCCTACGAGCCCGCCACTGGAGCCCGCTCGCATTTCAACAGTACAGTAACAACATCAACAGCGTTAGTTACGCATTTACATTCAATAAACCGTGGACGTCAAAATAGAAAATTCCGTTAAAGATTTTAACATTAAAGTCGCGAATTCACTATTCTTTTTACTTGACGAAATACGCTCGCTGGTGCACATCGAACAGAAATATTCGCAAGAGATGCCGTGGATGACTGCATAGACGAAGATAACGACAGTGTGACGAGCCTACGAGCCCGCCACTGGAGCCCGCTCGCATTTCAACAGTACAGTAACAACATCAACAGCGTTAGTTACGCATTTACATTCAATAAACCGTGGACGTCAAAATAGAAAATTCCGTTAAAGATTTTAACATTAAAGTCGCGAATTCACTATTCTTTTTACTTGACGAAATACGCTCGCTGGTGCACATCGAACAGAAATCTTCGCAAGAGATGCCGTGGATGACTGCATAGACGAAGATAACGACAGTGTGACGAGCCTACGCGCCCGCCACTGGAGCCCGCTCGCATTTCAACAGTACAGTAACAACATCAACAGCGTTAGTTACGCATTTACATTCAATAAACCGTGGACGTCAAAATAGAAAATTCCGTTAAAGATTTTAACATTAAAGTCGCGAATTCACTATTCTTTTTACTTGACGAAATACGCTCGCTGGTGCACATCGAACAGAAATCTTCGCAAGAGATGCCGTGGATGACTGCATAGACGAAGATAACGACAGTGTGACGAGCCTACGAGCCCGCCACTGGAGCCCGCTCGCATTTCAACAGTACAGTAACAACATCAACAGCGTTAGTTACGCATTTACATTCAATAAACCGTGGACGTCAAAATAGAAAATTCCGTTAAAGATTTTAACATTAAAGTCGCGAATTCACTATTCTTTTTACTTGACGAAATACGCTCGCTGGTGCACATCGAACAGAAATCTTCGCAAGAGATGCCGTGGATGACTGCATAGACGAAGATAACGACAGTGTGACGAGCCTACGAGCCCGCCACTGGAGCCCGCTCGCATTTCAACAGTACAGTAACAACATCAACAGCGTTAGTTACGCATTTACATTCAATAAACCGTGGACGTCAAAATAGAAAATTCCGTTAAAGATTTTAACATTAAAGTCGCGAATTCACTATTCTTTTTACTTGACGAAATACGCTCGCTGGTGCACATCGAACAGAAATATTCGCAAGAGATGCCGTGGATGACTGCATAGACGAAGATAACGACAGTGTGACGAGCCTACGAGCCCGCCACTGGAGCCCGCTCGCATTTCAACAGTACAGTAACAACATCAACAGCGTTAGTTACGCATTTACATTCAATAAACCGTGGACGTCAAAATAGAAAATTCCGTTAAAGATTTTAACATTAAAGTCGCGAATTCACTATTCTTTTTACTTGACGAAATACGCTCGCTGGTGCACATCGAACAGAAATCTTCGCAAGAGATGCCGTGGATGACTGCATAGACGAAGATAACGACAGTGTGACGAGCCTACGAGCCCGCCACTGGAGCCCGCTCGCATTTCAACAGTACAGTAACAACATCAACAGCGTTAGTTACGCATTTACATTCAATAAACCGTGGACGTCAAAATAGAAAATTCCGTTAAAGATTTTAACATTAAAGTCGCGAATTCACTATTCTTTTTACTTGACGAAATACGCTCGCTGGTGCACATCGAACAGAAATCTTCGCAAGAGATGCCGTGGATGACTGCATAGACGAAGATAACGACAGTGTGACGAGCCTACGAGCCCGCCACTGGAGCCCGCTCGCATTTCAACAGTACAGTAACAACATCAACAGCGTTAGTTACGCATTTACATTCAATAAACCGTGGACGTCAAAATAGAAAATTCCGTTAAAGATTTTAACATTAAAGTCGCGAATTCACTATTCTTTTTACTTGACGAAATACGCTCGCTGGTGCACATCGAACAGAAATCTTCGCAAGAGATGCCGTGGATGACTGCATAGACGAAGATAACGACAGTGTGACGAGCCTACGAGCCCGCCACTGGAGCCCGCTCGCATTTCAACAGTACAGTAACAACATCAACAGCGTTAGTTACGCATTTACATTCAATAAACCGTGGACGTCAAAATAGAAAATTCCGTTAAAGATTTTAACATTAAAGTCGCGAATTCACTATTCTTTTTACTTGACGAAATACGCTCGCTGGTGCACATCGAACAGAAATCTTCGCAAGAGATGCCGTGGATGACTGCATAGACGAAGATAACGACAGTGTGACGAGCCTACGAGCCCGCCACTGGAGCCCGCTCGCATTTCAACAGTACAGTAACAACATCAACAGCGTTAGTTACGCATTTACATTCAATAAACCGTGGACGTCAAAATAGAAAATTCCGTTAAAGATTTTAACATTAAAGTCGCGAATTCACTATTCTTTTTACTTGACGAAATACGCTCGCTGGTGCACATCGAACAGAAATCTTCGCAAGAGATGCCGTGGATGACTGCATAGACGAAGATAACGACAGTGTGACGAGCCTACGCGCCCGCCACTGGAGCCCGCTCGCATTTCAACAGTACAGTAACAACATCAACAGCGTTAGTTACGCATTTACATTCAATAAACCGTGGACGTCAAAATAGAAAATTCCGTTAAAGATTTTAACATTAAAGTCGCGAATTCACTATTCTTTTTACTTGACGAAATACGCTCGCTGGTGCACATCGAACAGAAATCTTCGCAAGAGATGCCGTGGATGACTGCATAGACGAAGATAACGACAGTGTGACGAGCCTACGAGCCCGCCACTGGAGCCCGCTCGCATTTCAACAGTACAGTAACAACATCAACAGCGTTAGTTACGCATTTACATTCAATAAACCGTGGACGTCAAAATAGAAAATTCCGTTAAAGATTTTAACATTAAAGTCGCGAATTCACTATTCTTTTTACTTGACGAAATACGCTCGCTGGTGCACATCGAACAGAAATCTTCGCAAGAGATGCCGTGGATGACTGCATAGACGAAGATAACGACAGTGTGACGAGCCTACGAGCCCGCCACTGGAGCCCGCTCGCATTTCAACAGTACAGTAACAACATCAACAGCGTTAGTTACGCATTTACATTCAATAAACCGTGGACGTCAAAATAGAAAATTCCGTTAAAGATTTTAACATTAAAGTCGCGAATTCACTATTCTTTTTACTTGACGAAATACGCTCGCTGGTGCACATCGAACAGAAATCTTCGCAAGAGATGCCGTGGATGACTGCATAGACGAAGATAACGACAGTGTGACGAGCCTACGCGCCCGCCACTGGAGCCCGCTCGCATTTCAACAGTACAGTAACAACATCAACAGCGTTAGTTACGCATTTACATTCAATAAACCGTGGACGTCAAAATAGAAAATTCCGTTAAAGATTTTAACATTAAAGTCGCGAATTCACTATTCTTTTTACTTGACGAAATACGCTCGCTGGTGCACATCGAACAGAAATCTTCGCAAGAGATGCCGTGGATGACTGCATAGACGAAGATAACGACAGTGTGACGAGCCTACGAGCCCGCCACTGGAGCCCGCTCGCATTTCAACAGTACAGTAACAACATCAACAGCGTTAGTTACGCATTTACATTCAATAAACCGTGGACGTCAAAATAGAAAATTCCGTTAAAGATTTTAACATTAAAGTCGCGAATTCACTATTCTTTTTACTTGACGAAATACGCTCGCTGGTGCACATCGAACAGAAATCTTCGCAAGAGATGCCGTGGATGACTGCATAGACGAAGATAACGACAGTGTGACGAGCCTACGAGCCCGCCACTGGAGCCCGCTCGCATTTCAACAGTACAGTAACAACATCAACAGCGTTAGTTACGCATTTACATTCAATAAACCGTGGACGTCAAAATAGAAAATTCCGTTAAAGATTTTAACATTAAAGTCGCGAATTCACTATTCTTTTTACTTGACGAAATACGCTCGCTGGTGCACATCGAACAGAAATCTTCGCAAGAGATGCCGTGGATGACTGCATAGACGAAGATAACGACAGTGTGACGAGCCTACGAGCCCGCCACTGGAGCCCGCTCGCATTTCAACAGTACAGTAACAACATCAACAGCGTTAGTTACGCATTTACATTCAATAAACCGTGGACGTCAAAATAGAAAATTCCGTTAAAGATTTTAACATTAAAGTCGCGAATTCACTATTCTTTTTACTTGACGAAATACGCTCGCTGGTGCACATCGAACAGAAATCTTCGCAAGAGATGCCGTGGATGACTGCATAGACGAAGATAACGACAGTGTGACGAGCCTACGAGCCCGCCACTGGAGCCCGCTCGCATTTCAACAGTACAGTAACAACATCAACAGCGTTAGTTACGCATTTACATTCAATAAACCGTGGACGTCAAAATAGAAAATTCCGTTAAAGATTTTAACATTAAAGTCGCGAATTCACTATTCTTTTTACTTGACGAAATACGGTCGCTGGTGCACATCGAACAGAAATCTTCGCAAGAGATGCCGTGGATGACTGCATAGACGAAGATAACGACAGTGTGACGAGCCTACGAGCCCGCCACTGGAGCCCGCTCGCATTTCAACAGTACAGTAACAACATCAACAGCGTTAGTTACGCATTTACATTCAATAAATCGTGGACGTCAAAATAGAAAATTCCGTTAAAGATTTTAACATTAAAGTCGTGAATTCACTATTCCTTTTACTTGACGAAGTACGCTCGCATGTGCACATCGAACAGAAATCTTGGCAAGAGATGCCGTGGATGACTGCATAAACGACGACAACGACAGTGTGACGAGCCTACGAGCCCGCTATGGTGAGCTAGAAGGACTGGTGTGTTGAACGGCGGTTGCAAACGGGTCGCGCCGACGGGCCTGCCGACAGGTGGCTACGAAGGGCTCGGCTCGCTGTCGCGGCGCACGCCCTCGTGGTCACGTGGCCCCATGTGCAAACAGCACCACGGAGAACCCGGGAGTACCTGCGATAGTGCGAAATTATGGCGGGCTAGAAGGACTGGTGTGCCAAGCGCCTAATTTAATGCATGGGGAGCGCGTGGTCACGGCCGTGGACAAGATGGCGGCGAATTGTACGAGCTTTTGCGCTGTCGCTCGCAGCGCGCCACGCGGAAAGTCACATTTTTGTGGGGCTCACAAACGCTCTTCTGTTGCGAGGCGACCACGTGCTGTTCCTGCAGCACAGATTCGCGCCGGCTGAAAAGTTGTACAGCCCATCTGCGCCAAAAGTCGCGAGCGCTCGCGCAAGGTCTTCTCTCTGGTTGTTTATTTAGTTTTCATGTGCAAATATAGCCCGTCCGGTACGTTGAACGATTGCTGCGTAAGGCATTCTGTGAGTTGGCAATACAAAAAGGCGTTCTGTGAGATGAGACGCGCTAAAGCAAATATTCCGTCGCCGCAGTAACAACACTGTGAAACGTAAAATTTTTGGGAATGCCCAATATGGGTCGGCTAGCTACCAATGCATACACTCGTAGACATTGATTAATAAACACCCCCTGGCATGGGCGCCGCTAGGATTTTCTCCAGGGTAGGGGGCAAACCAATGCCGACCGAGGTGGTGGTGGTGGTGGTGATGGGGGGGGGGGGGGGTCGTTGTGGGTGCCGCGAGTGCAGGGCGGGTGTGGAGGCGTTCGGGCTGGTGCTCAAAGGTACGGGATGTTCCTCTAGTTATGGGTGTCGAATGCGTCCGCAACTATATTGTTTTGGCTCAATAACCCTATGCTTCGGAATTTTTACGTTTTGCCGTTTCTCGGCAACGCAATCCCTCGTCCGTGCAAAGGTTCGCTCCTGATTTTCTGTTTCATACTACGTTTGCCGTCGCCACTCCTGCTGCCCTTTCCGTCAGCGATTATCTCATTTCTGTTGATTTCGCAAAAACGAGAACACACGCTGAAACAGCCGTGTCTACTTGTGACAAGTTGACAATATCAAGTGGTGATTTATTTTCAGCAGATATGGACATCAGTATCAGTATCGACGATAATTCTCTACCCTCACTGTAGGCGCCTTTGCTTTTCCAGCGCAAAAGAGTTGACACCTTTTTCCACAAATATGTTGTCGGCACTCACTTTTTCGCGATGAACCGTTCATCATACACAGCGCGTTCAGCCGGTCCTCAGTCATTGTGGAACAACGCCAGGTTCTTACCCTCCGCAGGGTGCTGAAAAACTGTTCCACGGTACATGTTGTAGCAGGCAAACACCATGAAAGAAAAGTGTGCTGCTCCCAATACGAGCTGACCCCAGATGGACATTGTTCGTCGTCATCCTCCAAATGCCCATTTCCACCGACGTCCCAAATCAACCAAAAGCTCATTTCATCCGAAAAAAATGTTCGGAGGTTCTGGGCTTTCGGTTGATCTGGGTACGCGAGTGGCAGTGACCCATATCCCCCAAAAGCCCTTTTCATCCGAGCGCCCAGAACCACCGAAAGCGGGATACTCGAAAGGAAACGATTCCTCTGTTTGTCAGGGAGGAAGTTTGCAAAGCAAAGGTATTATTGATGTCGATCGCGTTCAAGAAATGATCCGATCCGAACAGAGAGGTATTTCCATGTGAGTGACCGGGCTCCAGGCACTGTGTAGGTGGTCATAGTGGAAAGCAAATAGTAACAAAGCGCCCACTTCACAGGTCTCGAAGAAGGTTACAAAAAGGACCTCCTCCTTTACTTTTCTTTTATGCGTTCTGTTAATACAGTTCCGACGTTCAGAAAACATGCTATTAACCGGCTGAAACAACCCCTAGAAAAAGCGTGCAAACAGTATGAATGCATGAAACCAGCATATCGTCTGAACTGTCGATCTCCTCTGAAGGCGCTTGAGGCTTGTGTGTTTTCCGCCGTCCCGCTAAATTTTCCAGCCACAGAACATACCAGAACAGACGTCGGTGGTAATGGGCGTTTGGAGGATATGGTCTGCTACCCCCGCTGTCTGGCGAATTAGATATCGACGTTCCCACGACAGGATTTATCTGGTGTGTCCTTGGAGGCCGGAATCGTCATAACAATTCGAGACGGACATAGCGTCTGAAGAGACAATCGACAAGGAGGCTAAACCTTGAGGAATACTGGATAATGCGTACTCAGGAAAAGAAATATCCTCAGTCAACATAATGTACAGCAGGCCATGCCAGTCATCTGTAACTGCTTACATGAAAAGCCAGTCATATTAACGATGAACAGAAAGTTCATTACGCACTGCACCAAGCTAACCACGTAAAAACGGGTCTCCACGGGTCGCCCTCAAGGGTCCCGGGGCAACGGGTGCCCTTAGGGCGAAGTTGCGGGTGGTTTGGGAATACGGCCGATAGAGGTGCTATGTGCGATCTTTTTTTTCGGTCCTCATAAACTGCCTTTTGTAAGCGTCGCTTAATACTTCAAAGGGTCCCCAACTTTGAATTGCCACTCAACCATGACTCCCAAACTCTGGTGAACGTTGAGGAGTTCATGCTACATCACTGATATCAAAATGATATCAAAAATGCCTCAAGTATGCATATGTAAAATGATCACAGGGTTTGAGCCCCGTACGACTTTCCCCTGTTGCACTCGAAGAGATTGCGTTTGACAATATCGTTTCCGAAACCGCACTTGTCAGGGCATATACAGCCTAAACATGCTCCTTAACCATGAAACCGTAGAGGCGCAGCTTATTTCATTGCACTGTGGTTAAAGGCCACAGGCAGTTCGTGTAGCTTTTCGCAGTCAATTGGTATTAAAAGTTGAAAGATGAAAGTCACTGAAAAGGTTAGCCAGCTGTAGGATTCGAACCCACATCTTCTGGATTACCGGTTCTGGATTCCAGCCTCAGAACATCAGTTCTCTCATGCTATTAAGAGTGTTCGTCGCGGAGAGAAGAAGCTCTCTTCCGCAACTTTGAATATGCTACTGAATATACTAAAACAATATCTGAAACAGTGCAGTAACCTGTATGAGTAACACACACACGATCTGTACTGTCACTGGGCGCATTAGGCCAGGACACAATGCTTGTTATTCTTCGTCACCCTCAATCTCCCTTGATGGGGAAATCAAATCGTGCCTTTTTGTGACCAGCTCTACACGAACCGTCTCCTTTCGTACGCTTTGAGATGTACTGCATGGGACGCATTTCATTGCCCAGTAGTTTGACGGCTCGCATTGGTTTCGTCATCCACCAATATGCTCTACCAAAACTGTGTTCGAAACAGGCAATAATATGCCTCATGATGACTTTTTATTTGGGATACGCACCTTTGCCTCAGCTGCCCAATGCAAGATCGCCCATCACAGTACACATCGATACTAACTCACTTAATTGATACGCCGCATAATTTTTTTGTGTAAAAAGCCGTGCGGCAGTCTAAAGTTTCTATTTGTGTGCTGCACCAGTCGTGCAAATGATGTTCGCACATTACCGTTTCTGCTTATGTTTGCCATATACATGTTGATCGAAACGCGATTTGTCTTTGAGAGTGCATTTGTTGCAGCTGCCCAGACCGACAGCACGTGCGTGTAAGACAGCTATGAGCACGCGCACGCTTCGCTTTTATTTATTTTGTATTTTCGGCGCATGAAAAAAATGTCTCAAGCAGCGCATGAGAAAAATAGATGGAATCTATTTTTCTCATGCGCTGCACTGCGGAGCGCGCTCAGATGCTGTTCACATACCCTATCACGTGAGGGTGCCGTAAACAACAGCGCAAGCGGCACGTGGTAGCCACCTGTCGGCAGGTCCATCGTCCCGACCCGACTTCATCCTTCGCTCAGCACACCATTCATTCTAGCCCGCCATACCGCAAATTCGAGGAAAAGAAGCATGCGCGCGTGCTGGTGCATCACGGTGCGCACACATCGTAAACTTGATAAACCGATAAACTTGATAAGCCCTCAACATAGCTTTATCAGAATGTAACTGGAAAGACGTGTGATTTGTCGCTTTTGTGTCTGAATGTGTCTTTTGTGTCGTAAAAAATAAAGTTGATGATTTCTGTGCGCTTTTGTCTACGATAAATCCTGATATGTATAATTATGGGATGTGAATCATGGCTTGATGATTACGTGAGTGATTCCGAAGTGTTTCCCCCGAACTCTGGCTAGCTCACCATACCCGAACTATACGGCATTTCGAGAGGATAGAAATAGCCATGGTGGTGGAGTATTCATTTGTCTATGCACGCGGAGGAAATTCAGATTAATTTTGACAACTGTGAGTCTGTATGGTGGCGTCTCTTGTCGAAAGGGAAATCTATTGCATTGTGTTCTTTTTACCGTCCGCCAAGCGCAGGCGAAGAATGGTTGAGAAATTTGTGCGATCAAACATCTTTTATCTCTGATGATATTGTGTTAATATTTGGGGATTTTAACATGCCGGATTTCAAGTGATGTACTACCGGATATGAGAGATTGAATAATTCATCTGCTTACCGAGTTTTTGATGAGATGTTATCTATGCATTCTTTGCACCAATTTGTTCATCTTCCGACACGCGGCTCCAACATTTTAGATTTACTACTGTGTAACTGTGTTTTTCTGAAACTGTGTACTGTGTTTTTCTGGGCCTCTCGGATCACGAATGTGTGACTGCTAGTGGTAAGACCCACTCTAAGGTAGTATCAAATCAGCATCAGAGAAAAATAGTCTTGTATAGCAGGGCTGATTTTGAGGCTATTTCTAGGAATCTGGTAGCTAATTACCCTGATTTCGAAACATTAAGCCAATCCTCATGTCTTGGCTTTCTGTTGAAGCATTTTCGAGATATGCTAACTAGCTTTGTTCAGAGATATGTGCCGAGACGGAAAATTAAGCACAAACGCAAATGCGATAAACCTTATTTTACGAAGAATATGAAAAGGATGATCAGGCGGAAATCCGCAGCCCTCTCCACGGTCAAAAAGGACGGCAATGCTTTGAACTATGATCAGATAAAAACGTTATCTAAATGTATTCGTAACGCAATTCGCAAAGAAAAACGCTCATATTTTACAAGACTTAAGTTGAATTTGGTGGGCAATTCAAAACTATTGTGGAAGTACATAAAATCTATGAACAAGGCGCCCATGGGCATTCCTTCTATTAAGACGCCTCACGGTCTTATTGATAACGATCTCGCTAAAGCTTGCACCTCGAGTAACTATTTTCAGTCTCTGTTTCGCTCCCCTGGTGTAGCTTCACACCCTGAGTACAACGTACACATTGCGGAGCCCATGCCACCTTTAACCCTGTCGAAAAACGGCATTTCATATTCACCTTACGTACGATCTGCGCATTTAAAATCCATACTGGAATGTGTGTCTTTGGACTCTCGGAGAACGCAAGCTCGGTTGAAATTTCTCCGTGATATTTATTTCGATCTTTCTGGTATTCCTTCTCGTAACTACTTCTTCCCTTCGAATTTTATATCTAGACGCCTAGATCACGTACACAAGATTGAGCCTTACCGTTTTAGATCAACAATTTTTCAAAACTCTTTTTTTTTTTTTTTTTGTTAGAACGATCCCCGATTGGAACAGCCTCCCTCGTGACTTAATTCATTCTGCCTCCAGGGACATGTTCCTGAAAGAGTGCACGAATTTCTGTTGCGTTAAACGTTATTGTGGTGTTTCATGAGAGGATGACGTCTAGTTGCACAGAGCCAAGCTTTATTGGATGCACTTGCATGAGAAGATAGTTACATTGTCCGCGGCTAGCACTGCCGCCAAAAAAGCAACCGGGCGCACGAGAGTGCTTCCTTTAATAGAGACAAACGTGATACGCCCCCCAACACATGTGATCACTCAAGAAGCGAAACAACACATGGCCTTCAACTTTCATGACAGATAATGTCCTGAAAACAGATATCACAGTTATTGTAGTCTTGTAACTTGAAATTATGTTCATTTGTATGCACTGTTATGTTCTCCTCTCCCCTACGTAGTGCCACTCACGTGGAATTGCAGGATACTTGAAATAAATAAATAAACTGCTGACAACGAAGCGAGCTTGAAACAAATGATTCCTCCAAGTACCCGTACCATACAATAAGGATCGAGCCCCCCCCTCCCCCTTTACAGCCGCCAAATGTTTTGTGACACTCGCACCCTTTGTTTCCCACCCACCTCTAGAGGGGTTGCAAGTGTAGCTTAGACGTGTGGCAGTAGCGCTGCCTGCACCACTACTCTGAGACCCGCAATGAAACGCATCCATACACCAACAACTTTAATTTTAAGATTAGGAATGGAGAGTTTCACTAGGCATTGGAAGCTGTCATGATGCCTTTGTATTCATAATGTTACGTTACAAACATCATGCAAAAAGCATGAAACAGCGAAATCGCGGCTCGTGATGCCGCGATAGGCCATCCACCGACGCTGTTTGGTTTCGGCACCACTGATCTCGATGGTAAAAGGCTGGATCGCGGATGGGAGCGCGAGCGTGAAGAAACCGGCCGCCATCTTACTGTACCCACAACAGTCGCCGCAGCGATCATGGCAACTTCTTGCAATTACGGTCGTACCAACCGTACTGGCAAGGATACAGGGCCTAAATTTCTACAGGTGAGTAATTCTTTATCAAGGAATAAATAGGCGTCCATTCTGTATGTTTAGTTGAACATTATGAAGTGTTTTTTTGCTCAAAACGAGCACTGGATGCAGGTTGCTTGATCGCTCTTCCGAGGTTCAATCGAGCACACTTGCATTTTACCTGGAGGCAAATACAGTTTGAGTGCATAATATGCTTGGAAGAACATGTTACAGTACACTGGTAGTGTTGTCATCAATATATGTGCGAGCACTCGAACGCTTTTTTGCATGCATTGCTAACATGATACACGATGTACTCTGCGGAAGCAAGTGCCACATCCATTTCTTTGAATTACCTTACGTCATAATGAACACCCATTATAACAGTGTTTTATTAGGAATACACTTAATTAAAGAGTGCATTAGAAAACACCCATCATTTGAGTGTAAAGGCAACACCAAAAAGGTGTGCGCCATGGGACAAGCCATTTACACCAAAAAAGTGTAAAAAAGTTTACTGTGCACTATGGTGAGCTAGAGAACTATGGTGAGCTAGAGCTCACCATATGTGCACTGCGCGCCTTGCGGAACGATTTTTGTGAGGCTCCGAGAAGCTCTTCTGCTTCGAGTCACGTGCCTTCCCGTGAAACGCAGAACCTTGCACCGTGCCGACTAAGAAACCAAACTATGGTGAGCTAGACTATGGTGAGCTCACCATAACCAAACAGTGTCGGTGGATGGCCTATCGCGGCATCACGAGCCGCGAGCTCTCGCGCAGTTTAACTTCGTTTTCGTTTGCTTTCGCTGTATGCGCTTTGCGCTTATGAATACAAAGGCATCGTGACAGCTTCCAATGCCTAGTGAAACTCTCCATTCCTAATCTTAAAATTAAAGTTGTTGGTGTATGGATGCGTTTCATATTGCGCGTCTCAGAGTAGTGGTGCAGGCAGCGCTGCTGCCATACGTCTAAGCTACACTTGCAACCCCTCTAGAGGTGGGTGGGAAACAAAGGGTGCGAGTGTCACAAAACATTTGGCGGCTGTAAAGGGGGAGGGGGGGGGGGCTCGATCCTTATTGTATGGTACGGGTACTTGGAGGAATCATTTGTTTCAAGCTCGCTTCGTTGTCAGCAGTTTATTTATTTATTTCAAGTATCCTGCAATTCCACGTGAGTGGCACTACGTAGGGGAGAGGAGAACATAACAGTGCATACAAATGAACATAATTTCAAGTTACAAGACTACAATAACTGTGATATCTGTTTTCAGGACATTATCTGTCATGAAAGTTGAAGGCCATGTGTTGTTTTGCTTCTTGAGTGATCACATGTGTTGGGGGGCGTATCGCGTTTGTCTCTATTAAAGGAAGCACTCTCGTGCGCCCGGTTGCTTTTTTGGCGGCAGTGCTAGCCGCGTACAATGTAACTATCTTCTCATGCAAGTGCATCCAATAAAGCTTGGCTCTGTGTAACTAGACGTCATCCTCTCATGAAACACCACAATAACGTTTAACGCAACAGAAATTCATGCACTCTTTCAAGAAAATGTCGCTGGAGGCAGAATGAACTAAGTCACGAGGGAGGCTGTTCCAATCGGGGATCGTTCTAAAAAAAAGAGTTTTGAAAAATTGTTGATCTTGTGTACGTGATCTAGGCGTCTAGAAATAAAATTCAAAGGGAAGAAGTAGTTACGAGAAGGAATACCAGAAAGATCGAAATAAATATCACGGAGAAATTTCAACCGAGCTTGCGTTCTCCGAGACTCCAAAGACACCCATTCCAGTATGGATTTTAAATGCGCAGATCGTAAGGTGAATATGAAATGCCGTTTTTCCACAGGGTTAAAGGTGGCATGGGCTCCGCAATGTGTACGTTGTACTCAGGGTGTGAAGCTACACCAGGGGAGCGAAACAGAGACTGAAAATAGTTACTCGAGGTGCAAGCTTTAGCGAGATCGTTATCAATAAGACCGTGAGGCGTCTTAATAGAAGGAATGCCCATGGGCGCCTTGTTCATAGATTTTATGTACTTCCACAATAGTTTTGAATTGCCCACCAAATTCAACTTAAGTCTTGTAAAATATGACCGTTTTTCTTTGCGAATTGCGTTACGAATACATTTAGATAACGTTTTTATCTGATCATAGTTCAAAGCACTGCCGTCCTTTTTAACCGTGGAGAGGGCTGCGGATTTCCGCCTGATCATCCTTCTTATATTCTTCGTAAAATAAGGTTTATCGCATTTGCGTTTGTGCTTAATTTTCCGTCCTGGCACATATCTCTGAACAAGGCTAGTTAGCATATCTCGAAAATGCTTCAACAGAAAGCCAACACATGAGGATTGGCTTAATGTTTCGAAATCAGGGTAATTAGCTACCAGATTCCTAGAAATAGCCTCAAAATCAGCTCTGCTATACAAGAATATTTTTCTCTGATGCTGATTTGATACTACCTTAGAGTGGGTCTTACCACTAGCAGTCACACATTCGTTATCCGAGAAGCCCAGAAAAACACAGTACACAGTTTCAGAAAAACACAGTTACACAGTAGTAAATCTAAAATGTTGGAGCCGCGTGTCGGAAGATGAACAAATTGGTGCAAAGAATGCATAGATAACATCTAATCAAAAACTCGGTAAGCAGATGAATTATTCAATCTCTCATATCCGGTAGTACACCACTTGAAATCCGGCATGTTGAAATCCCCAAATATTAACAGAATATCATCAGAGATAAAAGATGTTTGATCGCACAAATTTCTCAACCATTCTTCGCCTGCGCTTGGCGGACGGTAAAAAGAACACAATGCAATAGATTTCCCTTTCGACAAGAGACGACACCATACAGACTCACAGTTGTCAAAATTAATCTGAATTTCCTCCGCGTGCATAGACAAATGAATACTCCACCACCATGGCTATTTCTATCCTTTCGAAATGCCGTATAGTTCGGGTATGGTGAGCTAGCCATAGTTCGGGGGAAACACTTCGGAATCACTCACGTAATCATCAAGCCATGATTCACATCCCATAATTATATCAGGATTTATCGTAGACAAAAGCGCACAGAAATCATCAACTTTATTTTTTACGACACAAAAGACACATTCAGACACAAAAGCGACAAATCACACGTCTTTCCAGTGACATTCTGATAAAGCTATGTTGAGGGCTTATCAAGTTTATCGGTTTATCAAGTTTACGATGTGTGCGCACCGTGATGCACCAGCACGCGCGCATCTTTCTTTTCCTCGAATTTGCGGCGTACTGCTTCAATTTCGCCTATCGCAGGTACTCCCGGGTTCTCCATGGTGCTCTTTGCACATGGGGCCACGTGACCACGAGGGCGTGCGCCGCGACAGCGAGCCGAGCCCTTCGTATAGCCACCTGTCGGCAGGCCCGTCGGCGCGGCCCGTTTGCAACCGCCGTTCAACACACCAGTCCTTCTAGCTCACCATACCACTAGCAAGCAAACTGGTTTGGACCTCTTGAGCTTGTTTACAGGATAGCTCATTCCATAAAGAAAGCATATCAGTTACCTCGCCGTTACCAAAAACACGTTCCGCTGTCTACCAATTGTACTCTACTTTTTCATCACAGCCAGTGCTTGTATCAAGTACTGATGATGCATGCGTTATTTTGCACGCAGCAGTTACTTGCAACATTCAAAGCTCTGTTAGTTAGCCACCTACCAATCTTTCGACTTCCTTCTGATATGTTATTTCCCTAAAAGAACTAGGAAAGGAAATGTCTCCAGTATCACACTTTCTCTGCATGCTTCAACGGTTTTCTTTATTTTATTTTTAAACAATTTATTTTGCAAAGAAATTTACACAATTGCTGACATTTTAGGGCGTGTTCACACGAGGGACAGGACCGGGGAGAAATCCACTGCCACAGAAACAGCCACAGAAACATGTTTGTCAGCCCACGCAAGGCCCGCGGTGTGGCGTATTTTGACGGCCTGGGCCCGGCCGGGTCGGACCCAGGCCCATGCAGGGCTCTACCGAGGAGTCCTTGTCCCCGCCGAGCATTCACATGGGATGGAAGAAGATAAGTCAGTAGTACTATTAGGGTGAGAGACTCAAACAATGAGAAACTCAGACATTGCCACCAGGGCAGCCACACCGTCGTTCACGTATTTTTCCCCGCGCGGCGCGTGTGCGGAGGGTTGTCCGCGCGCTTATCGGCGGGGGGAGGGCTGCGTGCCCGTTTTCCCTCTCACATTTTTCAGCCTGGGCCAACTTCTTTCGTCATTTTTCAATCTGTGCCGACTTGAATCGCAATTTTTTTCCCGCTACAACAGGTGTGCAGTAGGCAGTTTACATGCAAAGGATAGCCATACACAAAGTACAAGTGAAAATATACTTATTAAAGTCATTAGTCTCAGGAATTATGTTATGACTCTGCGTGAAGGAGAAAAAATCATGCAAAAATCTGATGCAATAGCATTGAAGGGGTATCACAATTTTTTATTAGTGATAATTACGCAAGTTTTCAATTAAGCAGAAGGAGTAGCACATTTTAATCAAAAAAGATATTTTTAATCAATACGATTGCAATCAAAATTAAAAGTTTTATTATAAAAAGGCTAATATTATTATACGTGACCACCATAGTGGAGCTTTAATTACAAGTGCCGATAGATGTAGTTAATTGTGGACAGCAGAGATCCTAAAAGACCACGGGACACGAATGACACGAACACAAGAGGAAATAAAATCTATAACACTACATTTAACCAAAGAAGATATTCTTAATCAAAACAACAGAGGAGGAGAATAATCTATCATTTTAACTATCATAAAATCATCCTCATGACTTAAAGGGAGAATCCGCATGAGGTCCCTTCCGAGATTTTCGAATATTCGTCACCTTTAGCCATCAACGACCATGCCTGTAAAATATCTCCTTCGAAAACTGAGTCAAACTTGATAAAAATGATTTTCTTCTATGACGCGCTCGGTGACAGGGTAGTGCGAGCCACGAGCGCTTTTCTGCAAGCAACACCGAGCGTGATGTAAGTCGCGAGATATCCCACGCCGTCCGCCTTGCTTTGCTGTGTGTTTTGGCAGTTTTGACGAAGGAAATTTTCCGTAGCAATTGTGTTCGTTACGTCGCACACTGATCTTACACCCACCACGATGGCCGGTAAGACATGCTGTATAATAAGTTGTGGCAACAGGTTGGATACAACAACAGACGTAGCATATTTCCAGTTTCCGACGGCCAAACAACGTCGTTTGGAGTGGGAAATGGCGCTGCGCAAAATCAAGTGGAGGAAGACCAGCTCGAGAACGATATGTTCTCATCATTTTGAGCCAGGAATGTTCGACACGAAAAGACGGCTCATGCGGGAACTCGGAGTGGCACCTGCGGGAGGCCCCGACCGCATGTGCACCTGCAACATGTTTCATATTACGCGTGCACCCGTGGCACTTATGCAGGGTGTCCCAGAAAACGTGTCATTGAATTATAATAAAAAAACTACGCCACCTAGAATCATGCGGTCAACAGCATTTGTTCTTATTAGTTTTTGCCACCTCCTAATGTGAATGTCATGTACTCCAAGTTTAATTATGTAAATATTTGCGAACTGAACTCGGAAATTTGCCAAGTAAAGGTCACTTTTTTACCCCACCAATATGAAGAGCGTGCCGAATACACTCAAATTCATGATAATTCACAGTGATATTCACGAGCTATTCCATCGGAATCGGCCTCGGTGGCTCAGTCGGTAGCGTGTTCGCCTTCTGATCCCGAGATCGCGGGTTCGAACCCGGCCGAGGACGCCAGCAACTTGGTGGCAGGGTACAAGTTGCTTAGACACGCCGTCTTCCGCGAGGGACTTTAAATACGGGGTGCCGTGTGATGAGATTTCATCGCACGTTAAAGAACCCTCAGGTGGGCAAAAGAAATCCACAGACCGACCGCTGTGGCGTCGCTCATGATCTCAGTTGTCTCGCGACGTAAACCCCCAATTATTATTATTATTATTCCATCGGAAAAAATAGCCGAATATCATGCTTTTCGGAACACCGGACAATAGCGCGCGATGACGTTTTGAGCGCAATCGCTCTCAGTGCGACGAAAGGAGGTTCCGAAGCCAGCCCACAGAGTGATAGTAGAAAAAGTAACAGTTCCTAAAATTGGGAGAGGGAAAGCAAAATCCCAGCGAAAGTCGGACATGATAAGCCGTGCCTGTTTTATCTCTTTCTGCGATGTCGGGGAGGGCTGGGTTTCCAACCTCCTTTCGTCGTACTGACAAAGATTGCGCTGAAAAATTCATCGTGCTCCATTCTGTGCGACCTCCGTAGAGTATGATGTTCGGCTATTTTCTCCGATGGGATAGCTCCTGAATATCCCTGTCAATTATCATTAATTTGACTAAATTAGACACGCTCTTCACATTGGCGGGGTTACAAAGTTACCTTTACTAGGCAAATTTCTGACTTAAGCTCGCAAAAATTTAGATAATTAAACTTACGTTACACGACATTCATATGAGGAGGTGGCAAAAACCCAGTAAGAACAAATGCCATTGACCGCATGACTCTAGTTGGTGTTTTTTTTTAATTATAATTCAATGACACGTTTTCTGGGACACCCTGTATAAGAATGTGCGACAACCTATTAGAAACTCATCATTAGTTACTCCGAGTTCGACAGTCTTCAGTGTATGGGTCCGAGGCCTCGGTTTCAAGCGACGCGCGCACTGGTACAGGGTCCGTCGAATACGGCGAGTCGTTGTGGTTTATGGTGGCGGTCAAGTCATTCTCCTCATTAGAATACACGTCTGAATCGGGCTGAAGTCCCGTGGAGTTCTATTCTGATGCGGAGTCGGTTTCCATGACTGCACGTTGAGCGTAACTTGCTTCCTGGCGTCTTCAATGCAATACAACACATGGGAATCACGGCAGACGAATCTCGCGACTGACTTCACGGCGTGGCGCTCCTCGATTCCGATGCCACCGCCTGCTCTCATAGTTTCGGTTTCGCTTTATCGTTTTCGCTGTTTATAAATTATACGCGCACGTTTATACGAAACGGAGGCTGTTGTCAGCATCTGGGGGGTGGTCTCTGCTGAAATCAACTTTCACTTAATTTTGGGCACAACCGTTGCGGACCCTCCCTTTAAGGGGGAACGCTCCGGCTTGGTGACGTCTTCTTCTTTCACTAGATGGCGCGCGGGAGAAATTTTTATGCTTTGCTTTTTTTTTTACCCTCCTTGCTCTCCTTTACGTAAGTGACGGTTTCCTCCTCGTAAGGGCGGAGCCGTCGAGAGCACGCGGGCTTCGGCCTGACCTTGAGCTATGAATCACGTATGGTTTGCTGCTATATTTGTCCATGCTTTATTGTGTTTAGCGGCGGCGCGTGTTCGAGATGTGGCGTGTGGCTCAGCTGCTTCGATCGTCTCGGCTGGGGCCCTATTCCGAGCCGCTGTCGAGCGGCAGCGACGGTGTCGATAGAGGAGTATCGGTAGAAGACGATAACGAGCACCGGGAACGACACCTGCCACTTTTGGCATTCCCATGTAGCTTTTAACGACAGTGCGCTTGGTTTGTTGACTGTCGGTAGAGGTTAAGACGTCTGGGAACGAGACGTCGCACTCTGAGCCAATAGTGTAGCAGGAGGAGAATCACGCGGAATGCCTTATTTTGGAAGCAGACGACGACGACGACGCGTTGACGATGGAGAAGTCTCGCGCTTCTCGCTCAACGCACGAATAATATGAAATTGTGTTGCTGTTCGTGATAGAGCACCGCAGTTTAGTCACGGACATTTTACTGACGACCTACACGCAATTAGAATCAGTCGCGATATTAAATTCCCAGAGAAGGAGCTGTCAGAACAGTTAACAAGTGGAGAAATGTAAGCTTTAGGCAGACCTTTGTGTATTGTTTGATATGTATGATAGTAGAGAATTGTCTCTGTGGCAAAGTGGTTTCAATAAAGACGTTTCATCTGATACAAACCCGTTGTCGCCCGATCTAAACACCGGCGCCAACCGTGATCGTGTTTAGCCACGCGACTTGCAGCCGTCTTGACAGCTCTCTCTCCGCTTAACGACAGTATCATCCACCATATCGACAGGGTGGAGGCTGTCGTTCCCATGAGCGACGCCGTCGCTTACGGGCGACGCGTTTGGAGCGCAGGGAATACCAAATTCTCTTCGATAGCGTTACGTTTCGTCACATACCACGTGTTCTCGCTAACGAACGACACGTTCGCGCTACCGACATAGATCGGAATAGGCCCCCTGGTTTGTCATCGCTTCGTAGATTTGCTGACAGTTTCGCGAATGGCTTGAAGTGATAATCCATTTGGACTTGCTTACAGAATGAGGGACGCTAATTGGGAAGGCGGAACTGAGCAAAACCGAGCGACCAACTTGTGTCTGATTTTTCGTTCTTCGCAATTTGGGTGATAACATTGTGTACATTTACAGCATGCGGATTAGGCGGTACAAATCTATCAAGTAGCTTTGCGTGGCGTATTACAGAGAAAGCCCAGGATTCTCTACCTGTCTGCTGCAGTCCCAGTTGGTGAGCAGCGATAAAGGTAGGAAGGGACATAGTCGCTGGCCATGTCTCCTGTCTATGTTGGTATCCGGCTTTCTCTTCAACTGCCCACGAGTTGGAGATAGCGAATTTGGGGAACCAAACAACCACCACATTCTGACTATGGCTGGACACACAGTACATGCTGCACAGCGGCGCATTATCGCTATGATTACACGTGCCATGCGCCTCACTTCATTCTGAGTGTGCGTGCCTGTTTAAGAATAGTGGAACACAAAACAAATAAATAAAAAATAAAATACACAGACACACACACATTGACACATACACTCACGCATACACGTAATAATGGAATGACGATGGAATGCGAAGTTCACGGAATGTGTGAGCGTTTTCAAGTGCACTGGAAAATGAGTGAACACGAAGTAATCTTGTTCTTCCGTACTGTTTTTGCACTAATGAAACGCATCAATGGTTCATTAAGGAGGTTGAAGAGGTTGGAAAAAGTAAGCCCACTTCGCATATGTAACCACAAAGGTCAGAATGGAAGAACAACAGGCGCCTGCGAGAGATTTGTTCTGTTCCCGCGGACAGCCTCTGCTTTCGACAATGCATTTTGGAACAATGTACAGGGTGACCTCTTTTATTCAATACATATTTTTATATTATTAACTAATACTAAGCGATTTTTTTACTTTGGGTGCACACGCCACCGCAGAAGACATAACACAGGGCGAGCACGTAAGCACAGTTCGTTAATTACCTTTCTGAGTAGCGTTCTCTGTTTCTTCGTTTTTTTGTTTTTTTTCGTTTGTAATAATGCGACATAGTCGTTTGCAGCCAGGCTTCAGGAACTTGATTATAGTGTAAGATGCTCCGGTGCGGGTCTAGAGCACTGCACGGGCCCGGGCTTACCCGAAAGCCCGGCACGGCCCGGCCCGTGGGCCGGTCCGGTCCGCGCTTGGTGTTTTTTAGGCGGGCCGGGCTCGGGCTCCAGCCACCGGGCCCGGGCCCGGTACGGGCTTGACAACGCCAGACATGGTCGGACGTGTAGCGAACTTATTTCACGAGACTGAACACCTGAATTTTGACATTACTTTTTTTCCCCATTGGGTATAGGATATCAGGTATTCGCATCTGAGAACTATCACTTTCTTACATGTGATCATGCTGATTTCGTGAATTGTTCTTGATTTCACGCGTGCACTCACACACATTTGAGGACGATTGGTGTGGGGTCCTGCACGAGCGTCAGTTAGGTTAGGTGTTGAGACATATTTCGTTCTCGTGAGGGTCCGGCACGAGGGTCGGATAGGTTAGGCGTTCTGACATATATTTCGTTGCCGTGAGGGTTCAAGAAACAGGAACTAACACCGAAGCATGTGCCATAGAGTCTCTTTTGAACCGCAATGTACTTACGCCCACGCGCGTACGCTGCGTGCTGCGTTCCCAAGCAAGCCAGCACCAAGCACAGAGCGGCTTGCCGGCAGAGAAACACAGCCGCCGCTGCGTTGTACCTCCTGGCTCTCCACCAGTTAGCTACGTCCTTTTCCTTGCTGCGCTGTGCTCTTTAGTAAATCTAGTACGCCTCCGAACCTCGAGAACAGATAGAGCAGGGGCGGGCTGGAACCGGGCCTCAGCACGGAAACAACCGGGCCGGCGGAGTCGGGCTCGGGCCGGGCCCGGGTTGAAAATATATAGAAGACGTCAGGCTCGGGCCGAGTACGGGCCGTAGCAGCTGGGACTGGGCCCGGCACGGGCCTGAAAATTCGGCCCTTGCAGTGCTCTATGCGGGTCAACGATGCGCCTTATACGGCCATACTGGAGCGTGTGCGCATTTAAGTTGCCATTTTGAGCGCAATAAATGAGGGTTTCTGCTGTGTCAGATCTTTTGAAAAGCTGCCAATTACAGGGTTTATTAACGAATTATTGTTAATTACATGAAGGCGGGGGAGCAATATTATTTGCTGGATGTCCGTCCTTCCGTATATACCAAAGGCAAAGGAAAAAAAAAACATAAAAGACACTTTCTTTCCAAATTGTTTTCGTTTATTCAGAACAGGTTATGAAGCGTTACAAGTATATTCTGAATACAAATTCTGTTTCGCGCTGTTGTTCCGCGAAACCAGGACAGGGGATGCCTGTCGATCCTCAAACCGGCCCTGACGACAGAAGTGGCCCCATGAGCTCAGAGCAATCTGAGATGCAGGGGAGAGGTGCAGGCGGCCGGGTCCTTTCACCCTCCCTATCTGGCACTACTAACGTACGGCAACACAGTCAGCAGCAGGACGAGGCATCGACGTCCGGAAAAGTCGACACCCCGGAAGGTGTTCGCGCATCCACATCAACACATAAGGCGAACACCAACCACATTGAGATTGAAAGAACGAAGGGAACCAAGAGAGCAGCCTTGGTTGTTGACCTGCCACTGATGCTGAAAGACCTTGACCCACCAGCAGGCTGTAGCCTTGACCCACCAGCAAAACTGTCTATTTTGTGGTGAGATACAGTTGTACAAAGAAGTCAGAGTTGGACTTATCGCCACTCCGGAGTATCGTTGTTGGAAGTAACCTCTGTGCAGTTTCACTCACTTCGTGCGGACGGAAAAAATGACCGTCACAAACGACAGCATAAATCTTGATTTTGTTAGATGGTGCCTTTCCATCGGGATCGGGTACTCGCAGGCGCAAGAGCTAACAGCGTCAGTCGGCCTCCCATTCCTTTCGCATAAGCTCTACCAGAAATGTGAGAACAAAGTTGGGGAAAACCTTCAATCAGCGACATTAGACTCCATGAAGAGAGCCGCGGCCGAAGAAGTTGAGCTTGCCAAACAACGGAAAAAGTGTCGCGATCCCGACGGCTTTTGGAACATCCCAGTCATTGTAGATGGAGGATGGAGCAAGCGATCCTTCGGCCATGGGTACAATGCGAATAGCGGGGTGGCTGTCATTGTCGGTCGTTACACGCGCAAGATTCTCTACATCGGAGTACGCAACAAGTTCTGCACAACTTGTCGACGTGCTGAGTCGGAGCATAAGGAGCCTCTACCCCACTCGTGTTCTTGCAACTGGAAATCGTCTTCAACGTCCATGGAGCGAGACATTATTGTCCAGGGATTCAAAGAAAGCGAAGAAATGTATGGCCTTAGGTACACTACATTGATTGGAGACGGAGATAGCAGTGTTTTCGTTGCAGTCCAGGAACAGGTTCCTTACGGCCGTTCAGTGAGAAAGGTAGAATGCGTCAATCACATGGTAAAAAACTATACCAAACGGCTGTATAACCTAGCAAAGGGTACTAAAACATTCGCCACAGCTGAAGGCAAAGACGCCAGGAAGCTATTGTCTACTGCTAACATCAAAGCCCTAAAAGGTCTTGCCAGATCCACAATAAGACGGCATGCACAAGAGAACACTGCAGTATCGCCTGCTGCGGTCAGTAGCCTGCGCCATCAACTGAAGAACGGCCCATACATACCACGTATTTGGTATCCACAGCGGCTGTCCAAGCGAGCACTGCTCCGTCAAGAGAGGCGATGCTGTGGAACTTGAAAGCAGAACGGAAAAGGGCAATCTTCTTCTGAGATCCAACATGATGACTGAAATCCAGAAAGCAGTAGACGTATTCGCAGACAGATCCGATATGCTGCTCGTCGACGCAACAAGTAATGCCGCTGAGACCTACATGAGCATGGTGGCGCGTACAGTCGGTGGTAAACGCGTTGACTATGCAAAGGGTAAAAGTTACGGTAACAGATGTCGCGTCGCAGCTCTTGCATACAACATGAGAGGTGCGAGATGGCACGACTTCTATCTGCGCAAGTTCGTCGCGAAAAGTCCATCACCCGCTCTGAAGAAACTAATAACATCAAGACAAAAGCGCAACGAACGAAAATGCAAAAGAGCGTTGCGGTTCGACAGGGCTCCAATATCGAGAACACCCAAATTCGCAAGCACCGTTGGGGACAAGGACTATGGAGGACAATCTCAAAAGCCAGATCTGGACAGGACATTTTTAATTAAGAAAGCCAAAGACTTTGTGCGTGGCATACAGATGACCAGCCAGGAAGCTGACAGTCTGCAGAAGTCTACACTTGAACAGAACAAGTCTGATCTATGGCACTCACAAAGAAAGATGAGAATACCATCAACCTCAATACATAGTATATGTCGCCCACATAAAAAAACATTCAAGCACTCTTCTTTAGTGAAGGCCATAATGTATCCCAAGTCGTTCCGCAGCAAAGATTGTCAGTACGGCATCGACCACGAGGAAGACGCAGCATCAGCATTCCAAGCCAGATACCCGAACGTTGAAGTGAAAAAATGTGGCCTTTTCGTCGACCCTGATATACCTTACGTATGCACCACTCCTGACCGCCTTATCGACAACGACGGAATCCTCGAAATAAAATGCCCTGCAACAGCACAGAATTACATGACCATCGCAGAAACCGCTCGCAACCATTCCATCGGCGTAAAAATATCGAAAGACGGCAGCTTATATCTTCCAGAATCACACAAGTACTTCTATCAAATACAAGTTCAGCTAAACATTGCGAAGAGGAGCTATTGCAAACTCGCAGTGTGGTCGCCGACGGACCTGCAAGTTGTAACCATCGAGAGGAACCTTGCGTTCTGGCAAAAAATATTGCCTAACATTAAGAACTTTTACGTAGGATATATGATTCCTGAGCTAGTTGATCCACGAGTCACGAGACACATGGAACTACGGGATAAAGCAGTGGACATAAGCGAACTGGACGAACTTTTTTAATTCTGTGGCAACTTCATCATCCTGGCAAGCTGCATAATAATGTTATTCGCGTGCAGCGAGTGTAGATATCGTGTGTGTATACAGTCAGTCTAGACCTATACGTATTTGGTGTACTGTACTTAAAATACTGTCTTTTAAATACAATTAGCGGTATTTTGGCACTCTACTTGATACGTTTTGTTTTGTGTATTTGTACGCTATTTAAAATGGATTTCATGGTATTTTGTACTCAATAACCCAATTACATATTTTGGGTCTCCCTCTCAAACTTTCTGTGTCTCGTCTTTCATTATCTTGCTTGTTCAGTGGAAATTTCCCGAGTCCCTAGGGCTTGACCCGGACATTGGCCCTTCCTGGAAGCCTCCATTTAGAGATCTTGCCCTGTGTGTACTAATCCTTGGCGGGTGAGGGTTCAATTATGTGTGCCCTGACGCGGTGACGCCGAATTCTGACCTCGCCGGGCAGGGACCTGCTAGAAGTTTGCTTTGTTTTGGTCACATATACTTAGTGGAGTTATGTGGTACCTCTTTGTCATCTTTTTGGGACTTGTCTTTAAACGAGTTCTATCACACAGCGGCGGCTAGCCTATTGCGCGGGGTTTAGGTGATTCATGTCACATAGCAGCGACTTGCCGCATTGACCAGTGACGTTTTGCGTTCAAGGATAAATAGTATCTTAATTGTATTTCAAATACCATTTGAAGTATTTTACTCTATCTTCTTATACTCTACCTTAATTACAATCTAACGTTAGTATTTATTGTATTTACTTAAATACATTTTCGAGTACCTTGTACACGTCTGACTCAGCCTGCATGCAATGCAATCTAATGCATGCACAACTTTATACGCTCCTGTTGGTGAGCGCATTGCGGGAGCAATCGGACTGTGCGTGGCTGGCGCTTCCCTTTCATTCTTTTTGCAATAAATATATCCGCCCTCACCCATCCCCCAATCGAAATGTTGTGCAAATCACACCATGGAGATAGGGTGACGGCAGGAATATCCCCATGACTTGCCTGCGTCTGTTATTTCACGTATCATAATCGCACAATTCAACATAAGTTCACGGCCGAAAATATGATGTGCTGCACCATCGGTGCAAGCACGCGAATAACTGTGGATGAAGCCGTGTGGTTGGTCTCACACAAATCCTGTAGCTAGACCCGGAAAAACTCAACGGACATCCATAACGAGCAAGGCGCAAGCAAGATCAACCGTCGTCTTATATGCCCAGTGTCAACAACTTTAGCTGGATTTTTTTGTACCTCTTGTGCTTACGGTCACCCGCATGCATGTTATTTGCGCTCACCTGTGTGTACGTGGTGCAACTAAGCAGAAATGAATAACACTTGTCTATGCAGATGAACAGTCCATTTGATTGGCTTTAATTTTGTCCTCTGACAACTAGTACAGATCGCACCGACACTTAGGAATGACCCAGAATACATAGAAATGGACTTAGGAACGAAGAGAAGCACATGCACGATAAAATTCCATAAACAGATGGTCTGATTTATGACGAACAGAACCTGCTGTTGTATATACCACAGCCGCACACGGCGTTCGAAAAGTCCTCATGAGTGGAATGCTACACAATAATAATGGTACACAATTCACGCGTCTTTCCGACACACTTGTTCAAAATCAAGGCACGTCTTCTCGTTCTCAAGCCACATTTCACGGCGATCCTTCCCGTAGCGGCCGCTTAGTTACATCCTCGACACCTCATCACCCACACATCGACTTGTGTTGGTTGCATGACATGTCAGCACATCTTGACCATGCCAGATTCAGGTATGAATACTGAAAAATATATCGCTCCATATTTGGGCTGAAGCATACACTGGGTCGTGAACCACTGTAATAAAACAAGCGCACTCCCGAAAACATCACGCAACTGACACACAGAAAGTACAAGTCGTACCTTCTCTTCAACACCTATTTGTATCGTGCATTACGCCACGATTACGCCAATTTATGTCCTACTGATTGCAGCCGAGGTCGCAATAACAGGCCATGCGTGAGGAATATCCATGCACGACGCTGACGCCGGATAGAGCAGGCAAAGTCATTCACCATGATAAGACACGCGCCGTTCTGGCCCGTCGCCAAGGCAGGTTGAAACAACAACCTCACGCAGTGCACGTAGCCGTTTGCCTTCCCTCTCGCTCTCGCACCTCCCATTTCGATGTATCCCCTCTCCCGGAGCGGAAGCCCACTGGGGGCAGCACAATGCAGCCTATGCTAGCAGACGACAGATGTCCACACATTTGTCCCGTTCATCTTGAATAATACGAATGTTAACGTTGCAACTTAGCTTGTACTGTCATCAGGGGACACAGATGCACGTCCTGACATATTTTTCAGGCGTTTATTTCGTCGCTGAAAGGTCTGAGGAAGTAATTTCTGCTGCTCCCATAGGACTCCATGTATTCGCATTCACAGAAACAAAAAATCGTCTAAATTCGCCTATTTGCTGTATTCAGATAAAAAATATGTCAGGACGTGCAGAATTTGCCCATGTATTACCAGCTCGGCGTACTGCTCCATTACTGCAGTAGTTTTCGAGATGAACTTCCCAAAGCAATGCCCATAGAGAATACATTGGGTTGATTCCGCCTTAATCTAGTCGAACCCCGTACAATTTTCATTCTAAGAGACACTACAAACCTTACTTTATTTTATGAACCCAACACAGAAAATATATTAAAAAATGAACTTCACCGCATAGCACGCTCCTAGCCAACAACCAGCTCTAATAATATCTGCCCTGATTTGTTGAAGACGGGAGGCATACACCTGTTTTGTGACAGTTATGAACATTTTCGAGCGCAATAGGGAAGATAAGTTTATTATTCCAACATTACACAATTAATCAATTTCTTATTAAGTAAACAGCATAGACATACGGAAATAATGAGAAACAAAACGATCAACAGCTAATAGAGAACCAAAACCCATCACGTAAACAAGAGGTACACAAAGGATTACTAATTGAAAAAGAATCTATCAAAACGATAAACATGCACGGATGAATAGCAGAGAAACACTCTAAATGGCGCATCTGTCAACGTGTAAACAACAGACAGGAAAATATTATTGAAACAAGATCAACAGCTAATAGAGAGATAAAATCCAACACGTAAACAAGAGGTACACAAAGGATAAATAGTTGAAGAACCACCTATCAAAACGAGAAACACGCACGCACTTAACACTGAATAGCAGAGAAACACTCTCAACGGCGCATCTAGCCAAAGTGTAAACAACATGCAGGAAAATAATTGAAAAAGAATCTAACAAAACGAGAAACATGCACGGAGCTAGCACTGAATAGCAGAGAAACACTTTGAACGGCACACCTTCCACACGTAAACGATAGATACATGCAATAAAACAATGACAAATACAATCAACAGCTAATACAGAACCAAACAAATGCACCAAAGCAAACAAGAGGTACACAAAAGCAAATAATTGAAAAACAATCTATCAAAACGAGAAGCATGCACGGAGGAATAGCAGAGAAACAATTTGAACAGCACACCATCCACACGCAAACAACAGACAGGAAAATATTATTGAAATACAATCAACAGCTAATAGAGCCAAAATCCAACACGCAAACAAGAGGTACACAAAAGAAAATAATTGAAAAACAATCTAAAACGATAAACATGCACGGATGAATAGCAGAGAAACGCTTTGAACGATGCATCTGCCAACATGTAAACAACACACAAACGCGAAACAAACTATGAAACATTAATAAATTGAAATGGAAATAATATATCTTTTGAACTATCATAAAATCAACCTTGCGACCTAACAATATAGAATTTTCATCCTACTCGGGCACTATAAACATTACCTTGACAGAGGTATCCAAACACGCAGCACAGCTAAGCTTTACACAGTACAACCAGACTGGAGCCCGTCGGGGTCACTCTCTCCCTCTATACAGCCCAAAGCGAAGAATCCGCACATCCTTGTCAATCTATGGAGTGGGGAAACCCTCTCTTTTTCACATTCTTTCCTCCAAAAGGAAATATTCTTAGGATCGGTGTACAGAGGCGAAATTTTTTATTGATCGCAAATAGACATTGGAATTATTCGATTCTCAAGAACACATAAGAATTCTATCAACAAACAATAGCACGCAAAAAATCTAAGAATAGACTTTTATGTCAGTGCAAATTGGTTTTAGAGAAATATTATCGGCGCAGACAGTACTCAACCAAAACGAGAAACGCCGCATTTAATGTTATATTTCAGATCTGACACAACTATTATGCATACATTGTTCTCAACTCACAAAATATCAATCGAGTGAATATCTGAAGCAAAAAAGAGAAGTCAAATTTCAATGATAGAAACAATACTCATTTGAAATGAGAATAAAATTTAATTACATCATTTTATGATAACTTTGCAATAGTAATTTCTACACGCAGGAGCCGCAAACAACTCATCTGAAATGCAAATTAATGTAAAAGTTTGCTACAACGAAAATCAACGCACACAACCTAAAAATACTTTCCCAACTAGTAGAATATTTTTATTAATATCAATCGAGCGATCATCTGAAGCAAACTCAAAGCAGTAGTTAATTTAGGGAAACACTTTCTGACCAAGCAGGGCGATACATCACAGGAAACGTCTTTTTCATTCAGAGCCCACTAACAAAAAAAAAAGTAGGACAGGGAAGCTGAGCTCCCAAGTGATGGGCAAAGTACCTCAAAATTATACTTAAAGTAAAGTACCAAGTACCTGGCGTCATTAGTACTTCAAGTACAGTACAAAGTACCCAATTCCAAATGTACTTCAAGTAAAGTACAAAGTACTAGGCAAAGTACTTCAAGTAAAGTACAAAGTACTAGGCAAAGTACATCAAGTACTCATCAAGTACATTGCCAATTTAATTTGTATCACTTTGCATTTCACTGTTTAGTATCTGTGTCTTGCCTTTTTGTCAAAACTTTAGCGAGTATTCCTGACAAATGCTCTGAAGCCATAAAGTCCTAGGTTAAGTGCTAACCCGTGAATATGAACTTCATCAGATGTCATAATTTGCAGTAGCGTGTAGAGAGGTAATCAGCAGGGAAGGGTAACGGTAATGGTAGCGGAAACAGAAACGGTATATTACCGAAATTGAAGATGGTAACGATAACGGAAATGGAAACGCATACCACGGTCCTCCATTACCGGAAACAGAAACGGAAACGAATTTATCGTCCGCTATTGAATTCGGGTAATGGCTATTCCTGTTGTGCGATGACATTTGAGTGACTTTTCACTTTTTGTTTTTATATTTTGATTACCCCATTCCCTGTAATGTTATAAATACTACGCGAGAGCATGGAAAGAAAGCGCAAAATGGATCTCGAGGGTGCATCCCTCACTTACCTCGCCCCAGTCCTCATAACTCCATGACATCGACAGGTGACTGTACTCCACCACACCACACACACACACACATATGTCCACGCTAACTGTGAACATATTTTTTAAAAATATGTATAACACTTTTTTCCCAAGATGAAATCATTGCAATATAGCATATGCTGAAGGGCACTCCCTAGCAGGGCATTAGCAAAGTCCAAAGGCAATGTCTTAATTAACTTTCATTAATTAAGTTTTTAATTATAAAAGCTACAAAGTTGTCCCAATGAGAACATCTGTTCCTTTCGGTCACCTGATATCGTAGCCGTTTTCAGAACAAAAATCCGTTCGATAGATCGCCCGCAAAAAATTAGTGAAGGAACGCCTTTTTTTTGCTTTATTTTGTTCATTGCGCATCTTCGGAGACGCGTATTTCCTTCATCCCCAACGGAAGAGTGGGAAGGAGCACAGTGCCGCCTCATGCGTCGAAGATGAGCTTTAACTTGCGGAAACAAAACAAAAACAAATGTATCCGGTGACTCTATCGGAACTGGTCTTATCTTGGGTTGCATTTTCTGTTTCCTTTTAATCTTTTTCCAGGACGCGAGAGGCGATAGTGTACTCTTTCTCCCTCTCACATTGGGGGTGAAAGAAAGACGCGTCTTCTAAGAAGCGCAATGAACAAAATAAAGAAAAAAATGGCGTTCCTTCACGAATTTTGGTCGTATTCGTATTCACGAAGACATGGTCGTATTCGGAGATATGGTGCAAATATGGAATTCAAGATGCGAGAACTTGTATGCCAAATCTACAATAGTTATAAAAATATTTGCACGTCAACATCGGAATGACCACTGGGATTGATGGTGGAGTTTTTGAGGCTTGCTAACGAAGAATTGAAATACACTAGAACAAACGTAATTGTAATCATTGCAATGGGCATTGCATTAATCAAGAAAGCAATCAGATCAAATTATCACATACAAGCAGTCTATATCGCACGATTCATTACGGATTTGTTGAAATTACACCTAACGGTTGAAATGGAATGTACATAAAAATCTTATCACGTGATATATTCCACCCTAGAGCCTCTACACATTTATTTTATTCTACCAGTAAATGATGTCGAATGAATAGAAGTGCAATATTGTCGTGCAAGGTCTGATGTATCATCACTTATTGAAACTCAACAAACATATCAATTGCGGTGGACCACCGGACGATTTTCATCTAATACTCTCTTGTACGCCATTGAAGAATCTTCATACAAAGAAAGGAAACATCAATAAGAGACTATGCAAGTTCATCGCGACAAAGTGCAAGTTGTTGAAGCAATACAAACACGGCGACAACATATCACCCGCGTTAATCAACGCTGGATTCAAGCGCCCAATAATCAGAATAAACTACTTGATGTCTTCAATACATCAATCAAGACCACAAACGAAAACTTCAGAGTTTGGAATAGAACTGTAATTTATCTAAATAAACAAGTGTATAATTGAAATAATAATTGTATCCTTTGTCATCATTGTAATGTATTCTACACATCGCAACGAAAACAGCTTATGATTAGATTGAAGATTGCTAAGGAGACATTTATTTCACACTATGTACAAGGATCTTCGCATGGAATCAGCGCTGGCAAACAAAGAGATTTTACACGACCACACTCTATACAACACAGACATCTGAAAGAAAGAAATGCAGATGAATCGCTAATTTAAAAAATATAGAGGCATGTTACATCAATCCTTGTTTACAAAGAGGATCACTAATATTTTGCGAAAGCTTATTTTATGAATTAAATTGCGCAGTGTATATATTTTCCCAAACGGTTGAACAGTTGACAATATTATATTGAAAGGAATCTATTATAAAATGACGCCATGCAAGTGACGGACAAAGCACGATGCGCAGGTGGAGTCTACAATTCTAATCATCATAACATGCGGCACACAGTTCCAATAAGATTTTGGGAGAATCGAGTCACACAATTGTCATGAGAAATGTTTAACCACCATACAATGAGCACTATGCATAAACACAATGGAAGATACCTAATTATAATAAGTAAATATCCCTTTTGCAAACTTAACCAAAGCAGCACAGATGCACAGTCCGTGCATGTTGATCGTGTTTCTCATTAATTCCTTGCATGTATTCTATTGTTTACGTGTCGATGATGCGCCGTTCAAAGTGTTTCTCTGCTATTCAGCGCTAGCTCTGTGCTAGTCACTGTATTAAAATCGTCATGTTTCTCGTTTTGCTAGATTGTTTTTGAATTATTTTCCTGTACGTACCTCTTGTTTGGATGATGCATGGGTTTGGCTCTCTATTACCTGTTGATCGTGTTCCTCGTTATTTCCTTGCATATGTGCTATCCACATAATAAGAAATTAATTGTGTCGTGTTGGAATATTCAAATTAGCTTCCCATATTCTTTATTATGTGCATTGCGTTTCTTCTGCTTTCTTTCTCTTTTTTAGTTTTTCTCCCAACTTAGCTTCCCGTATTCTTTATGTGTATTGTGTTTCTTCCGTTTGATGTTTTTGGTTGGGTTTTTCTTCTTCGCACAGAATCATACCATAATTCCTGCCACTATTGACTTTAATATATTTAATCTTGTACATTTGTGTATGGCTATCCTTTGCATGTAAAACGTCCACCTCGCAGCTGTTGCATCGGAAAAAAATTACGAATGAAGTCGGCCCAAGGCGAAAATCGTGAGTGAAGTCGGCCCAGGTGTGATGCCACCATCGCATGGTGGGGTTGTCAGTGTGCATGTTCCTACTTGTACGTAAACCGACCACCGCGCCACTGTTGTATCGTAAAAAATTACAAATGAAGTTGGCAAAGACTGAAAAAATGTGAATGAATTCGGCCCAGGTGTTGTCAGTGTGCATGACCCTACTTGCGTGTAAACCGCCTCCCGCACCGCCTGAAAATATGAAAGAAGTCAGCCCCGGGCGGAAATATTGCCAAAGAAGTCGGCCTAGGTGTGACGGTATCATCGCCTGGCTGGGATGACAGTGTGCATGTAAACCACTCACGCGCCGCCTGAAAAAATTGCGAACGAACTGGGCCCAGGCGGAAAAATCGCCAAAGAAGTCGGCCCAGGAGAAAAATACAGCACGATAAGGGCACGCGCAGCCCTCCGGCTCGCTGGTATGCACTCGGACAGCCCCTCACCCGCGTGTACATACTTGCATGTAAATCACTCGCGCCCCACCTGAAAAAAATTGCGAATGAAGTTGACCCAGGGTGAAAAATGTGAGAGGGAAAACGCGCACGCAGCCCTCCCCCCGCCGATAAGCGCGCGGACAACACTCCGCACACGCGCCGCGCGGGGAAAAATACGCGAACGACGGTGTCGCTGCCCTGGTGGCAATGTCTGAGGTTCTCATTGTTTGAGTCTCTCACCCTAATAGTACTACTTGCGCCTAGCGGCCTCTCTCCAAACCACGAGCAAAGATTCAACACCGTGGGCGTGCGGAGTATGCGGCGCGTTCAGTCACGCGCCTCTAGGAGACATAACAGCGGCACCACGGACGTGGCTTTCGGCACCGGCACTTAACTGGGACACTCCCCGAGTTTCTGTCTGTTCACGCTGTTGCTGTAAGCTTTCAACGCCGTGGGCACGTCTGTTCGGTAAATTGTGCAGCCAGAAAGTGCGTCAGACTCTGCACCAGGGTGTCGAACCGAAACGTTTTTCGTTCTGGTGTTCGTTCCGGTTCTATCATAAACGGTCCGGTACCGGTTCTGCTCCGGAGCAAAAAAATAACGGTTGATACCGGTTTTAACCGGTTCCGCTTCTGGTGGGCATATTCATTCCCAGAAAAACAAATGTTGCAAAATGTAAACCCGTTTATTCCGCATACATGGTATTTAATATTAATAGGCAGCTGAGAAATTGATATGCTCCTGGTTCCTGTAGGTGACTGTCTGTTCAAATAGGCTTTCTCCTTCCTTGAAGCGCATGATACAGACGGATTTGTTTGTCGTGATGCCGTACGTAAAGTACTTTCTTGCTGGATTGGTGTGATCGTGTCCCATCCGAATGTCTGTTGCTGCTTCCTCGCCAGCAAGCACTACCGCACGAGTACGACGCAAATCGAGGAACACCTTCATTCACAAACGCGCTCGACGGCTTCGTTTTCTTTTCTTCGTGTCCTGTCCACAAGAGGCGCCACTTCGCACGCGCTTGCCTCGCGGATACGTAAATGTATTCAACTTCGCTGCTCTCAAACAAGGGACAAGTTGCGCGACATTACCGATAGAGAAGCCGTTTCGCCGCTTCTGGAGCCAGGCTAACCTTTCCCCTCTTTCGTGTTTTTTTTTTTTTGTTTTGTTTTGCAATAAACCTATATCCCCCCCCCCCCCCCGTTTCGCAGCCCCCTTGGGTCGCTGTTTAGTTGAAGAGAGTTTGGGCAGATGAAATTAAAACGAACGCTACGGCACTTTGCTAGAGAGTCACAACTGGTCACATGTACCTCTAAGTCTATGTGCGCGAACGATAAAACGTTACAGCCTAAGAGCCTAAGGGTCATAGTATACCGACATACATTGCACCGTAACCGTAACCCTCGTAAAGTATCCATGACATGACTTCAGAACACACGACGACAGTTTCATTCACCTACTCGTAGTACAAACCGGCGAAGTTTTTGCTTGGACCGAAAACCGTTAAATAAATTTTTCGGTTTCAAAAAACGTATACGGTTTCGATTCGGTTCCGGTTCGCACCAAAATAGCGGGGTTTTTTTTCGGTTTTCGTTTCCGGTTTTCGATTCGCTCCGACACCCTGCTCTGCACACGATCGCCTTGACTGTCCACTGCCCACAACCTTCAACTGCAGGCATGGTGAATGTGTTGTGCGACGAACCTATGACGTTCACGCAAATGCAAGTGGACATTATGATATGCCGGTGCCATACTCGACAGGGCATAGTTATACGTGGCGTGAGAAGATTTCCGGAAACATTTCAAAACGTTATTAGAAATTGATTGCAACGATTAATGATCACAATGCAAATTAGCACAGTGCTGTAGTTCTGTCAAAAGTTTTATTTGAGCTGACCGTCAGTGTTCTACCGTCAATATGACACTAGCTACAAGCTTCAGAAAATCCGGGCCCATGCGTTTTCAATGGCCTATACCGCATAGAGTTAATATAGGAAGACTCTAGAGAACGTACTTGGCGCGCCGTCAATGGGATTCTCCTACACACAGAAAAATAACCGTTCGAGAAATGACTTTTTAAAGTTCTTCAGCTTGTCCGTATTTTTCACTGCGGAAACGTTCTTCAGAAGTAGGACGCCAGGATATCCTTAGCCATTCTTTCGTTCTCGAAGATAGGAAAAGTTCAGAGAAAGGTTCTAGCACGATGAAGAACTCTTGAAGAACGGTTATTTTTCTGTGTGTATCCCCGAGCGTGACCGCTCGGGCGCAGCCATCCGTTGGTCATCAGTGTTAGTGGACGAATTTCTGCCCCCTAACTACAGCGGAGCTGCTCCGTTTGTTGCCCACCCTGTGCAGTCACGTGGGATAACAAACGGAGAAACGAGCCGATGGAGGGAACGGCGTCCAGCGTAGGAAGCGAGGCAAGCCGTGTAATTGCGTTGAGTACGTACGAACCTTCAGGATACGTGCAGAATTGAGTAGTGTTATCGGAATCACAAGGTAAACGTCATATCAAACGTGAATCGCATTTTATTTATGAGATTACTTGGGACACCGCCAACCCTTTGCTTTCCACCAACACAGATGAAGATGTTTACCGCCTATGACGTGTTGAAGCGGCGTTTGTATGCTTTACGAGCGAAATCAATAAATCGTTACCCATCGTAACAAATGTAGGCATGTATTTCCGGAGACAACAACAATCCAAAGATGAATACACACAATAAACCGTCATCTTCATGCTGCTCTGTGAACCAACGGGAACCAGAAATGGCAAAAACGAAACCATATGCTCTGGTCTGTCGAGTTTCGTGATAATAAAGTGAGGAACGAACGACAGCACACAGGCAAGTGATGTAGGGGGGAAATATTCACTGCTTATTTGTTCAACAAATACATGTGAGATACCCACATAATACGCCGAATTTAGATAGCAAGTGACGAATTTAGGAAAACGAGCACGTCAAGTTTAGCAGAATGGAGCAGCCAACGGAAGGCAACGCCTTCCATGACCAACGGATGGCAGCTCCCTTGTGGTCACGCTTTTTTGAGCGAGTTCAACACCCCTGCTATACCGCCATCGTTAGGCTTAGGCCCTCTCCGTTTCATGCTGCGTCGGGTGTTGGTGCACTGCAACCAAACCCGAAACTGATCGGTCGTGGGGTCCAGTGCCCGCAGGTCAGTCTGTTCGCAACAGTGATTTAAGGAAATACTAAGATTGCATTGAGCTCCATCCCACTTCAACGTGATCTCCGTTCAGCCAAATGCACAATTTGAGCCTCCTTGCGCACTCTTCAAATGTTGTAATGGACAACAAAGAAATAATAATATGAAAAATAACGGCAGAAGCAGATGTAATGGTTCGAAATCGTAACACGCAGATAAATGTACAAAGCAAACGACAGTGTCGTCTGCTAATGAGGACAAGCGACATTGCAAATTTTCTATGTATCGCTTCATTGTGCTCGAGCTGTAATGGTGCATTATGTTTTTTACTGAGCATTAAAACTCCAAGGCAACATATTTATTACCATTTTATTAAAGGAGCAGTCTAAGACCGAGAAAAAAAAAATAGTTTTTGATCCTGGTGGAATGTCCGATCATTAAATAACGTTTTCACGCAAGAAATATGAGCGTAGCAGAAAAATATCGCGCGCAGCAGTCGATTGATTCTCACGAGAGCGGAGAGCTCTCTCCTACTGGATCGCGGATAGGAAGCGCGAGCGTGAAGAAACCGGCCGCCATCTTACTGTACCCACAACAGTCGCCGCAGCGATCATGGCAACTTCTTGCAATTACGGTCGTACCAACCGTACTGGCAAGGTTACAGGGCCTAAATTTATACAGGTGAGTCACTCTTCATCAAGGAATAAATAGGCGTCCATTCTGTATATTTAGTTGACCATTATGAATTGTTTTTTTGCCCAAAACGAGCACTGGATGCAGGTTGCTTGATCGCTCTTCCGACGTTCAATCGAGCACACTTGCATTTTACCCGGCGGCAGATACAGTTTGAGTGCATAATATGCTTGAAAGAACATGTTACACTACACAGGTAGTGTTGCCATCAATATATGTGCGAGCACTCGAGCGCTTTTTTGCATGCATTGCTAGAATGGTACACGGTGTTCTCTGCGGAAGCAAGTGCCACATTCATTTCTTTGAATTACCTTCGCGCACAAGTTCGGTATTACGTCATAATGAGACCACGATTGTCACCTTTTTTCATGTATTGGTATTGTTTTGTGCCTTGGTTTGATTCGTGACAAAGAATCCTACGTAACGGTGGTGTGGCGCGACTTGAATAACGCCTTTGTGTCTGAGCTGTATCGTCAGCTTGTTACGATAGTAATAATTTTTAGCGTGTCGTGCTATTTGTAGCAGTTTTTAAGGCAAAAGTGGTCTATCAATACAGGTTTCGTCATGAGGGCTACCCAGTGAATAATCTGTGCAGTGTGATACGGCTGGGTGTACAGGTAAGTATCACGCTCCTCATCCACTTTACAGGAAGGAACAACATATTCATTTTTAAATTGTTGCACCCAAACCAATGTTCTGATGTATTATTTCCTTTGTTGTCGATGCACCATAAAAATTGGAATAACCATCATCAATGCAGGTTACTTCACAGCTGCCTCGACATACTCAATAAATGGGTGCAGAACCTGCGTAATGCCCACAAACGTTGACTACCACAGCACCTCCAGAAAGTAAAGGCATATGTGTCACATGGGACTTTTAAAGGCATTCACAGTATATAATACCTTGTATGAACTGTTGTAGATCTAAGCAGCCTCTACAGTACACTCTCAGAAATTAAAACTTGTCAGGGAACTGTGATAATTGTTTCAGTTAATAGGCATGCACATATACGCTATAAGAAGAAAATTATTTATTGAGAATGCACTTTTCTGGCTACTCATGTTGTTTACATCTACTGTTGATCACATTCATTTATCACATATTATATTATATATTATTATTATTATATTATCACATATTCGATCACATTAAATTTAAAATTTAGCATATATGAGAAAATATCAGGAGGGAAGTTGCTATTCATTGCTCATTCCAACCTAAAATTGAGAGAGCGTACCTGACCACTGTCATTCCTAAAATATATATTGCCATTGTAGCAAGGTCACAAAACAATAAATGTAGTCTTTTGCGACCTCCCTGCACGTTCATTGTATCCTGAAACGCATAAGTGCAAGAAATAAATCATGAACTTGAATAAACTTGATGTTGTATAAACTTGACATAAAATGTTGAATAGTATAATGAATGATATAAAATATTGAATAAACTTGAACTCGTATATTCTCTTTACTCATCATCAGTGATCTTCATTACAAAAGCATATCGTGTTAGACTTTTTCGTTTGTATTTCACAGACTGGGTACACGAGGGCCAAAATGACAAAATCACAACTGTTTCAAGCTCCAAATAGTCCTGTTGCAATTTGAAGACCATACGTGGAGCTGCATTTTTTGGAACATGCTCCACATAATAAGCATGACAAAGTCAGCACTGGATAGCAGGACCCCGTCCCCAAGCAGCTTTTTTCACGCTGCAGTTGTATTCAACAAAAGCATGTGAGTGCTGGAGAAGGACATTCAGTTTGGCACAACTGCGCCTGCAAATAATCAGAACAAATAAAGGAAGAAGCAAACAAACATAGAAGGGCTGTACTTCAGAAAGAGATAAGTCCTGTGTCTCAAGGAGGTGTTACCACTTTCTAAGTAACTTAATTGATTAAGCTTACATCACTACCTGATTAACTGTCCTAACGAGTGTGATCTAATTGCGTGAAGTAATTATTTGGGCTGCTTCGGTGTGTCCATATTTGCGAGACAAAGCACCGCTGTCGTTTACTAAAGGACTCTTTCTAAGGCGATGCTTGATATCAATCATACTAAACGCATACACGGCTAAAACAACGGCTGTGATTCTACAGAACGATCTCTTTCTGCCGTGCGAGTATATCTTTTCCCGGACCGTTCTTTATGGAACAATTTTTGTCCAGGACGCAGTACGGGATATTATATACATGGTTGTTGTTAACCTCAAGTCGTTTCTTATTGAAATATTGGCTGGGAAACATGCTGTAGTACAATCCCCAGCGCTGCACTGCAGTGACGGTCTAGTTTCGGAATGCAAAACATAACGTAATTAAGAATCGAACGGCAGGACACCTGTGAAACACTGTTAGGATACATCAGTATACTGGCACCTTACAAAATTGTGTGATGACAAACGACCAATGCTTGCAGCGCAATAAATACTCACAATCTCTGTTGCCTCCCATTGTTTTCTATGGGCACACACAGCCCGAAGGCACGCCTCTCCCCCACGAGCCCCTCTCCCATGCGCGATCCAGCCTTTCTACATAGAGATCGGTGCTCCTACTCTTGTGAAAGACACGTGAGAAATGACGGGCACCTCCGTCACGATGTGACGTTGTACGTTGCGTCCACTCCTAGGGCTCGCAAGTGACCTCGGCTGTGATCTGACACCGACAATTATTGTCAAGGTGACGGCGGGCTCCTTTCGCGCGCGTTGTTCTGCCGAGAGACGCATGTCAGAAACGGCTGCCTTTCTTTCCTCTTTTTCTTTTTTTTACAGAACATGGCGTCGGAAACATTGGTCATCTGATCAGTCTGCCGCCAGTGAACTTTCTTCGATTCTTTTCGGTTGCACGGCGAAGACACGCAGTGCAACGAAATCGGGAACTCGCGTGTGGATTGAGGTCAGCACTCCTCCAAAAGGGAATACGCTCTGCAAGTAACCGAACGTTCTGCGCATACCTCCTCTCCCGGTTACTCCGCTCGGGAAGCCCCATTGGCTACGGCGGCAACCTCCCTCTTCCCTCTCACTGCCTCCTCTCATGCGCAGAGACGCACTTGCACAGCGTATGGGGACGTGCAGGTGCAGTGCAGTGCGAGTGGAAGTTGCGATCGTTGAACTAGTTCAAGAAGTTGCAAACAGAAAGAACTCACTTTGTTTGTCTTGTTTTGCAGGAACGAATTCGAGGTGAGCCGCGTCATGTTGCACCGCTTCGCGAACAGCACGAACCGCCACCCTGCGTATCGCCTCATGTGAGACGCTGGCACTTTTCGTTAGTTGGAGATGTATACAACAAACAAAAACAATGACTATAAGACACACGATCGCGTTACCATTATAAGCGTAATGTCTTATTGTTCGTTTGCACCTCTGTTTTATGCCTCAAACCATCAGAACATAATGAACCGCTGTCAACAAGGAGCATGCCGTGTCCGAAGCAGACGAATTTTCCGTAGCGAATGAGAGCACGTTTAACGTTTGACGTCACAGTCAATGGGGAGGGGCTTGTGGCTGGAGCGCGCGAGCCTCCCTTCACGGAAGCGTTTTTATAAATCGAATTGCGCTGTAACAAAACAGAGTTCAGCTGAAATATTTTACGAGAATGACTTTTACACACTGCCTGACAAATTAAAAACGGTTTTCAGCCATTCAAATTTCCTTTCCATGCTCCTTTAATATAGTAGTATCAGTTTCCGTTTTGGAAGAGGTGCTCCAACACCCGATTCAGCATGAAACGAAGAAGGGCTGAGCCTAAGGACATCGGTACAGGCCATTGAAAATGCATGGGCTCAGATTTTCTGCCGCTTGTAGCTCTTGGCATATTGACGGTAGAACATTGAGGATGAGCTCAAATAAGACTTGCCATAGCTACAGCACTGTGCCAATTTCCATTGTGATTGTTGTTATGTACAATTTTTAATAACGTTTTGAAATGTGTCGGAAAATGGAAAGCTTCTCACACCCTGTAGACTTCCTTGGTGCTGCTGTGGTGAAATAATGTTGAATTTAGTGATTGTTGGGTTTTTCGGACTGCTGTATTACTGAGGACTTTTTTCTGGTCCCCTTCACGTCCGGAAAATCTGTCAGCTACTGTCCGTACTAAAATCACAGTTCACTCAACTAGAAGTCAAAAAGAAAGCAGCAACAATAGAAATGCACTGGTGCAAACCCTCCACAAATGGTTATTTTCCCTAATGCCCTAGAGTCTGAGTCCATGATTACCAGGATTACATAAGGGGGGTGGAGCCCCTCTTTGTATGTCAAGACAGCCGATAATGGAGTGCTCCAGAGGACCAGGCCTTCTGGGAAGTTTATCAAACCGTGGCCTCAACCCTGGGCTTCGCCGACAGAAATGAACAGGCTGTGTGCTGCGTGATACACTACGGTCTGCAACAGTTGGTTATGGTGCAACACAGTCAATGTTGCACACAATACATTCCAGATGACCACATCTTTTTGAGTGACCTCTACCCCAACAACACCGAATATCCACTGGGTGTACGATTAATGTCCTAATGTCCGTGGCCGGATTCGTCCGTCTGATGAACATCCCTCTCATATCCAGCGTGGATGAAGAAAATAAAGCGCGGGAATGATATCCTCAGAGAGTCCAGAAACGGACACACTTTGTGATCTATGCTCCGACAACATGCGACAGTCCGATGGCGTGTATATGTGATGTACGTCTGAAGTTGGATGTTGGAATATCCTGGGTATAACGAGTTTCATCTGACATTTATGTACGCTCACAGGTCCAAGTGGAGAAAGGAGCCCTCATGGACGTCCGACAGACATCCAGTGTTCTGCGCTGCTTGCCCCTGACATCTTTTCTTTTGTCTGTGAGATTCAAGCATTTGATGTCACAGTGAAACTAGAATTTTTTGCACCGTTAATGTGGATGGACACTTAAGAATTGAGAGACAACATGTTGTGACTGAAGCTAGAATCAGGAATTTCATCAATTTCGAAACACAACTGACAAGAAAAAGTGACGGTAGCTGTGAGAGTACAGTCCCCCTCAATTACAAAGAATTAAAAAACCCCAGTGCTGAGTAGGACAAGGACGGGGAATAAAAACGACAAGAACTGCACTGAACTGCAACCAAGTGATTTTTTATTTTCCGAGCAAGCCAAAGCAGACACCCTTCTCACTCCCAAGGGAACAAAAGAAAAGCACTGGAGTTTTTTAATTCTTTTTAATCGAAACATGTACCAACCAGCCCAAACACTCGCTCTGTTATAATCCCCCTCCTCTACATTTTTTGTACCCTATAAACGCGCCTTTTCTTTTTCGGAAACATCAAAGAACCAGCATACTGGTGGTTCTTGGAATACTTATTCGAACTTGGCTAGTGTGCACAACACGTCAGCGAACCGACACAAAGCGAACAACAAAGATGAGAGCCGAGAAATTGAGGGACTCTCCCATTGGAGAATTTCGCGAGGTTCTGGGTGTAGTATTTACTCTGTTAACAATTTATTTAATGTAGTCCAACAATGTCGTTAGATTAATTAGATTATTCACATTAGTAATATAGCATGTATGCTTTAAAATTAAGAATATATTATGCCTGCTTTATTAGGGGCATTAGCTGGAGAAATGTCCATCAAATATTCCTCCACCGTTTGCTAAAAAACGTCCCTATCGATAGCTTTCGGACGTCTCAGAGGACTCCTCCTTTCTCTCACTGGAACATGTGAACGTACATATACCCGACGAAACTCATTATCCCCAGGATATCCCAATATCCAACTTCAGACGTATATCGGATATCCATAGGACAGCCTTGTGTTGTTGGGGTAGTAGAAGGCCCATTACAGTAGGAGATCAAAAGACTGTGACTGTGTATATGGTGACTGTGACCTACTGATGCGGTTCATTCTATCACACACTCGTTGTACTGCATGCCAGAGTACTGAAGAAAAAAGAATTACAGTAGAACCTCGCTATAGTGAACCCGCATATAGTGAAGAGTGAAGAAAGATTGCGGTCCCGATTGAGTGTCCATAGATGCCCACGTATTTTCAACACCTTTATAGTGAACACGCCTGTAGTCTAAAACCGCATATCTAGTGAAGAAAAATCTACAAAAATTTCTAAATTTCCTCGGAAAAGTTTGCGATCCGCATGAAAACGAAAGTCAGGTGGCGCCTTCACGTCCTGGAACTTGGGACACAGTCGCCCGAGACACCGTCACCATTTTGTACTTTGTCTTGTTGGACAACATGTGCGTGGTGTGTACGGCTGCAGGGCAGTTTTGTAAACTAAGAGCACTGCAAGCATGTCGAAGAGGAAAGTGCTAACGATAATCGAAAAACAGCAATTGCTTCACGACGTGGACGCCAGAACACTGAAGCGCAAGGATATCACCAACAAAATTTGAAGTTTCAGAAGCGGTAGTGTCCGACATTGTCAAGAAATGAGGAGCTGTCAAAGACGCGGTCGCGGGTGAGTGCAATGCTAAGAGACGAAAAATTAGGAACTCCACGTACGAGGACATCGATACTGCACTGTTAAAGTGGCATTAAACAGTTCCAAGAATATTCTTCAGTTATTATGCTCTATGAAAGAACGTGGCTCACGATATCCAATTATGAAATTCATTTACTTCTAGCGAGCGCCTTTACCACGAAACAATGCCATTCAAAGAGCACAATCCGCGTGAGTCTCTCCTTCCTACTGGGAGAGCACCTACGTCACACGTCTCGCACGTGTAGCAAAGCTGCATTCCAGTCACTGGAGATGGGGGAGATTTCGGACTCCTAGCGAATGACGGGCCTCGTTGACACAAACAGCAGCGTGCGGGGAGAACCGATTGTGAGAACCACCGCTGTGACCTCGTGGAGCAATACAGCACTGAAAACACAGTGCGCACATGAAATGGAATATTGTGGGCTTTTGGTACCTTTTGATCTGGCTACCTTGGGTTTGACAAGTGTAAATATGTTTAGAATTGACTTCACTACCCGAAATTAAAACAAAATCAGTGTATAGGCGCCCGCATTTTGAATGGTTGATTGTGGGCTACGTCAAAGTGACGTAGCCCACACTACTTTTTTTTCGCTGGAAACTGTTCTTCCCGCCGAGAAACAGATATGGCACAAATTTTTCCGGACGAAATCGCTCCACTCTGCGAGGAGCGCGCGCTCGAAATGTCTCTTTCGCGTTCCTCCTCTCCCGCGCACATTCTCTCGTCGATGGTGTAATGGACCTTTTCTATATTCGCGTCGCCCCTGGCGGCGGAATGTCGAACGTCGTGTCTTTTCCCCCAATAATGGTGACGCTTTACGAACTGGCACGTACGTTGCGTGGGAAAGTAGCAAGAGAAGATTGGAAGAAGAATGCGGAAAGAGGTGAAAGCGCATTGTACTCATTACCAGACCTCAAACGTCCGCGTAACCTTGAAACCGATTATCTCCCCACAATGAACATGACAGTCGCCCGCAAATGGGTTCATGGCGATCTTTTCCGTTCAAAAATGGCGGACTCAAGGGCTGGGCATGCGCATACGCGTTGTCGGAAATGGTCCATTGTACGGACGGCACTTCCGTGCCCCGTTACGTCACCGGTGTTGCGCAATGGCAAGTAATGCTGCGAGCCCGCTGTGACTGTCGAGTGTCGCCGTCCAGCCGCACATAGAAGGTCACAAGGTCTCGGGGCCCGTCTGAGGGCTGAAGTTGAAGCATTACGCTTTCTTGGTTGGAGGCGTTCGGATAACACGCTATAATGAACAGCTTTTCGCGTGTGAACCGTTTGCTACAGTTGAGCTGGCAAGTATGACATGTTAGCTGTACTTTTTCATCGAAATTATTCGTCCTCTGCTCTGCGGCCGTTCACAACAAGGAACTCAAGTACCTCCGTGGCTTTGAGAGTTTTGCTGACGAGTTACGTGGGCCTCTAGCGATTCACCTCAACGTGCATTGGTTGCATCGCTGTCACCAATGGAAAGTGTCTGGTGGTTGCTTAGCATTGCAGTTATATTTACGTCAGTTGCAGTGTAGTGTACTGCTATCTGTGCGTGGATGTTTCATCGCGGCTTATCTTTTATCGCAAAGAGAGCGTGATTGTATGAAGGACACGTGCACGTCAAAACTTACTTAAGAGCAATAAAGACCTGGTACGGGGCTTTTGTCCAGACAGAACGTGGTGCCTGGCTGAATGCACAACATAGTGTCAGAAGTTGTGGCCCCAAACGCTACGTGCCTCGCTCTGTTTCGGTTGAAGTAACTACAACTACTGACAGCATGCCTGACAACGAGGAGGTGGCTGCTATGTCTTCTGCCAGTAGGGCCAGTTGCTTCAGCGTCCCCAGCGCCGCGGACCTTCTCCCGCCGCCGCCTTTCGACTTCAGTAACACCGGAGAGTGGCCATCGTGGATTCAGTGTTTTGAGGATTATATTTCGCGGCTGGATTATATCAGGCGCAGGAAGAAGTCAAGGTACGGACACTGCTCTACTTTCTAGTTCTTCTACTACTCTACTAGTTCTACTGCATGGGCCCCAAAGCGAGAACAATCGTTGTGTCGACTTGTAAAGAAGAGGGAGTACCGAAAACGTTTCAACAAGTGAAGAGTACTTTGGATGACTATTTTATTCATCCAGTCAATGAAGTTTATGAGAGCACTCGCTTTCATAGAAGAGCCCAGGCAGCAGAAGAAACGGTGGACGAATTTTATACGGCACTGTGTAACATGGTGAAGAAATGTAATTATCGCTCAGCTGAGGTGCAAGAGCGGCTGGTGCGGGACTCTCCATTGTCGGATCTATATTGTGTCGCAACCCAAAGCTGACGCTGGCGTAAGCCCTGACTCAAGCACGTCAGTACGAAGACTCTGAAAAAGAGAAGCGAGCAAAGGACAACCAAGGCCAGAGCCGCCACGAGGAACCAAATGTGTTTAACATAGATGCTACAGACGTTGCAAGGTTCCCGGGAGAGAGGAAGCGAGAAGGGTCATGCCAATATTGCGGACGTGGACAACATCGACGGCTGGACTGCCCTGCGAGGAGAGCGGTATGCCATTATTGTAAAAAGATGGGGCATTTTCGCGAAGTGTGCTGGGCTAGGAAGAAGGCTAAGAACGCAACGTTGGATACGCTCCATTTAGAAGAGGTGGAGGACCGTACGGACAGAGCAAGGTTCACTAAACTAGCAGTTAACGGACACTGGGTCCGGTTTAAGATAGACTCGGAAGCGGAAGTTACGGTAGTACCAGAGGACCTCCCGTGGGTGTCTGAGCTCTTGGACCCAGAAGATGTAGAAGACCCAGCCTTACGGGCCCCGGCGGTCAGGCGTGGCTCCTTTCCGGCGACGCTTACCTGGAAGGATAAGACAGCGCAGCAGAGGGTGTACGTCCTGTCTTCACTGTCGCCACTTTTGGGACTTCCGGTCATAAAAAAAAAAAATAGAAGCCCTCGGCGTGGTCAAGTTCGTCGAAGGTTTGTCGGCGGTGAAAAGTAAGTTATTTGAGGGCCTTGTCACGCTACACGAGGAGTATACAATACGGCTCAAACCGAACGCGGTCCCCTTCTCCCTTTCTGTGCCTAGAAGAGTACCCATCCCATTGCAGAAAACAGTTAAAGAAGAATTAGACAGGCTGGAAGAAGGCGTTATTCGGCGTGTGAATGACCCAACCCCGTGGTATGCGGGCATGGTAGCAGATTCGAAGCCATCGGGAAAATATCGGATTTGTGTAGACCTCACGAAACTCAACCAGTCGGACTTGCGGGAACGTCACATATTACCAACCGTAGACCAGGTGCTAGGACAATTAGAAGCTAAAGTGTTTTCCAAGCTAGATGCAACATCCGGTTTTCACCATGTTCGGCTGGCAAAAGAAAGCCAAGAACTGACGACTTTTATCTGCCACTTTTATCTGCAATGAACGTCCCTGTATGCAGCCCATTCATGAAAGAAACGACTTGCGAACTGGCTTGTTGTTGAAGTGTTGGGGAATACTGAAAATTTCTTAACGTACAGACAAAACCTCGTGCAGACCACCCTGCTACAGCACTTCCGCTAGAATCAGCCACAAACGTGTTCATGTAAATATCAGCCACAAATGTGTCTTTAAAATTAATAAAGTGTGTATGATGAAAGATGAAAGTCACTGAAAAGGTTAGCCAGCTGTAGGACTCGAACCCACATCTTCTGGATTACCAGTCCAGGGCTCTACCAATTGAGCTAAGCTAACACGCCTTCTCAACCAGCCACTCTCTCTCACTCATCCTCCTTTCACTCTTACATTTTTGCTCACTCATACACACATTCATAGAGAGAGAAGGCGTGTTAGCCTAGCTCAATTGGTAGAGCCCCGGACTGGTAATCCAGAACATGTGGGTTCAAGTCCTACAGCTGGCTAACCTTTTCAGTGACTGTCATGTTTCATCGTTAATTTCTTAGGCAATTTGAGGCTTTGCATGTGTTTGTCCTTTCTATGTTGTTCCAGCCTCAGAACATCAGTTCTCTCTTGTTCAAAATGTGTATATTCTGTTAGAACCTGTTGTCTATGAGGCATTTCTGCTGTTAATGAACCATTTTGTGGGTAAAACAGGTCAACCCCTGATAGAGTGAAGATTTTTTCTGGTCAGGACATCTTCACTATATAGAGGTTCTACTGTACTTTTCTGTGTGTCATATTGTGTGAGACATAAACCCTCAAACACAGATTTGCGTCAGGTTCTCACATAGGGTTGCAATGTGGCCGATATTTCACCGACTCTGTGTGTTATTTTCTCGTTCTGGCGGTTGCTGGTTGAAAGCTATTACTGGCAGCCTCTTGATGGTATTTGCAGCTCATGGAGTCTTTTGCATGACTTCCCTTCAACATTCCACAGGAGTACGAAGATATCTGGAGCACAGGTCCAGCTCCGCAGCCACCCGATAAGGGAACTGGAGTGTGGACACAATGTAGACAACCGATGGTCTCTTTTTTACCCACACCAGTCGTTTGATGAGTTTTTGTCCTCCTGGCTACCTTCCCAAAACAACAGTTCAATGGTCCCTTGGGATTTTCTTTTTTTTCCTTTTTCTTCAATTGTCCACTACACTCTTGTGTTTTAAAGGAGCTCTGAAAGCCATCTCAAAAATTTTCCGTTCCGAACGCGTTGTGGAAGCAGGTAACTTAACTTGATGATCAACACGAAAATTTTCTCTGTGCGCGATGTTTTTCGTAGAAAAAAAGACACTTGAACATCGCCGCGCGTGTTCCCACTCGACTCGCTCCTCCGGGTCAAACGAGGAGGAGAAAGAAAAAAACGTCATTGGTGACGTAATAAAAGTTGAAAGCGGCGACCGCGCTTCTATCCAGGTCAGTGCTGACTGGTTTTCTTTTCTTTCTTTCCGTTTTCTTTCACCCTGCTTTCTCTCTGTCAAGGGATGAATAAGGGATGACCTCGATATTCATGGTCATGAAACCCCCGTTCTCGAAATTCATGTTCTGGAAACAAGGAAAAGGGGAAATGCTGCTTCGTAAGATGTTATGCCGCGATTAAGAACATAACATCGCTATTTAACCACTCAAATTCAGGAATTTTCTATATGTGTTCAAGTCGCCTTAGCGAACGAAACACACATTTAGAAGCCATTTGGCTTAGCAGGGCGGCATGTTGGTTGGTTAGTTGTGTGCTTGCAATATTATAGGTGGGTTAGTCACAGTTTGCCGTTGGCAGTTTTCCTCGCACAACATGTGCATTTTATAGTCAGCTAAAATTTACGCTAGTCACGTGTTGTTTCAGTGCACGCTGATATGTCGTCGGACACAAACTTAACCGGCGTTGTCGGTCACTATATGGTGGATAAAACTGATGCACTATATGGTGACAAAACAAATGGCGCCGAGCACGGATGAACTCAAACTTGCGTGTCTGCGTCGTCCATATTTGTAGTCTGCATCCGCCAATTCTCGTTTAGCTCGATGGTTAGTAAGTTGACCATAAATTGTGGTGGTCTTATGACACTGCTTGGCTATGTTGGTGTGTAACTCAGGCAATGAACGTTCAACTCCTGATGCCACGATGTGCCGGCGACGGCCTATTGCGATAGATTTCACTGAATTGTATCTGACAACGTATGGGCAAGAACACTCCTCCAGCTGAATAAGGAATTAACTGAATGGCTAACAAAGTTGCTAGTCAAAGTGACGGGCACTAGTGATCATAGCGAATTAGTGATATAGCGTATATTGATATAATGACATAGCGGACGGAATTAGTGGTCATAGCCATGCAGCGATCATTATGAGGCATGAAGTGAAGCAGCGCTTATTGCCGCACAGTGTTTATACGTATTTGCCACCAACAACACAACAAGAAACAGTCACCACTATAACGAACAGCATACAAAACACAGACACGGACAGAACAGCGTTCAACTGGCACCTGAAGTTTATTTTCATAATCCACCTACTCCGGAAGGTCGCTTTAGGGAAAGCAAGGTCAAGCGGGGAGAGGTTGACCAATTTTTGGTTGACTTAGCTCGGGGAGTTCAATGAGGAGGCCTCTACAATCTCACGGTCTAACCTTGAACAGTGTCTGTAGACCAGTCTTCGTTTACTGTATCTGATAAACCAAAAAAAAAGCAAAAGAAACGTCTTGCATCGTTGCAGCGGGGTTCCGAGTGAAAAATAGCAGACGACATTCTTCGAAACCAATAAGGGGATCCACCTTTCTGACGTCAAAATGACGCAAGCGGCTCGACGGCTCGTTCCGGGTACTGCCACCGTTGCGCACGGTCGCGATTTTCAAAATCGAATTCTGCGATATTTATGCACCTGTTGATAGTATTACTTCGCATGGTGCATTTTAATATGCTTATTAACCACTTGGTTCAAAAAAATGCTAGTGATTAAAGTGCTTTCCCAGCTCCTTTAAGGACACGGTATCAGAGGTGGTGTGAAGCCAGTTATGAGTCTGGTTAGGAAGTACAACCACTATGAGCTCTCCACCTGCTAAGAAGGTGTGCCTGCGTCGATGCGTTTTTCAAAGTGAGGATTTTGACCCTCGTTTTATTACGTGTAGCGTTGTTCCCCTTTTACATTGCATTTTCCAGCATCAAGAGCCAGCTTTATCTTGAGCAATCACTCTCTCAGTGAGTCTTCTCTCCTCCCACCCTTTTCCTCCTCTCCATTTAACCTTACCCTTTCCCGTGGGCTGTACCTTTCACAGTGAAAAGTATTCTTACATCTTCTTACATATTCTTACATCAAAAGAGCAAGAGCTGCTGCTCTTCCCATTCGTCTACTATCCCTATCGTCAACTGCCTTCATAATTGACAGTTGTTGAACTGAGATGACAGTGAAACATAAAATGACAAATAAATTAAGGTTTGAATACACTGATGTTTTCTGGTTGCAGTAAGATGTATTCACAAAAAGTTTTGTACCCAGTGCTAAAACTAAATGAGTACAGACAGATTCTGTAACTGGAATAGTTATGCTCAGAATGTGAATTAACTGTCATGTCAAGGAAATTAAAAAAAAGTCTCTGCAATTAAAAAGTCTGGGCATTGTAAATATTCGAATTTCCATCAAAGTTCGCGAAACCTGTATGAACGAAAAACATGTGATAAGGTGATCTACAGCACCGCAATTGTAGTAATTTGCTAGAAGTGGTATTGAATGCAATAGTTACAGTTAATCATTATGTGTACACACTTGCATGGCACATTGGTAGTCAGGCACCCAAAATATCGAAAGAATTTCGAGAAAAATTGAGAGTGGGACTCGTTTCGAAACCGAAACTTTAATGTCTAGGGCACATTTTTGTACAAAAAGTTTCGTATTACCGCGCATGGAACAGGAGATACAAGCGATTTTCTAGAAGTGGTCACATCCCTCGCCAACCAGAAGTAGGTAATTTAACTAACTTAAATAGGACGAAAATATTCCAAACGATTTCTCAACATGTTGAGCTAAACACAAGTCATAGTCTAGCAACCATTCAGTGCTGCTTGGAAATTTCCATGGTACTTTGTTTGAGCTTAGAAGAAATCGTTCCACTGTTCTCCTTTACAATTTTTGTTGCGTTTTCAAAGTTTTGATACAATATTTGTGGTCGTGCCTCAGCCAAATCGATGTGCAATGGGCAAGGGCTGTGCTGCAAGAACGAAGAAGTGAAAATTCACTCCCCACAGTGTTCATCGGCATTTTTTTTTTTGTGTGTGTGTGTGTGCAAGCGCACGTGGTTTTGCATTCGCCATGCTGTCGTCGGAAAGAGGAAAATACCGCGCCAAGACGCCACAGGACAAAATCTCGATTCTGCATGCAGTCGACGAAGGCAAGTTATCGAAGCTGGAGCTATCCAAGAAGCACATTGTCTATCTATGTCCGAAACAGAAGAACCATTGAAGAGGCATACGAAGCCGAAGCATTTGCTTCCTCTGCTTGTGATCGGGAAGTCGTCGAAAGCCACGGTGTTTTAAGAACGTTTGCACCCTTCCTACAGAATACACATCCAACTCGAAGGCGAGAATTGTTCAAGTGGTGGCTCACGAAGCTCGACAAAAAGTTCGAGCTGCAGAAACGGCGGGTGCTGTTGATTGTGGACAACTGTTCCGCTCAGAAGGTGGATGTTGAGCTCGAGTCAATTGAGCTTGCCTTCCTGCCTGCCAACAAGACAGCCGCCCTGCAGCCGATGGACCAAGGTATCTTCACCAAGAACGTCAAGTCCTTCTACAGGCGGCATATCCTGGAACGTACGATATTGTGCGCAGGAAATTACAGTGTTAACCTTCTCTCTGCCATGCATATGCTAGCGCGAGCGCAGCATCAAGTTACTGTGGCAACGATCTCTAACTGCTTCAGGCACTGTGGATTTGTTGTTGCCGACACGGAGGCTTCTGACAGTGCTGCAGCGCTAGAGGTGGCCTGTGAGGATATCAGTGACGTGCTCCATGATGTGAACTTCAGTGATTACATCAATGCGGATAGTGGTGTGGCTGTCTGCGGTGCACTGACCGACGAGGACATCATTTGTGAGGTTGTCAGCAGCGAGAACGCGCCTACAGACATTTGCGACGACGATGATGAGGGTGAAGAGGAGGACCCACAGGTGTGCCCATCTGCGTCGCAAGTGATAGAGGCGCTCAATGTTGCGCGTCTCTTTTTCTCTTGTGAAGAGAACGAAGAAGGCTCTCTGTGTCACGTTTACGCGCTCGAACGAAGTTTGTCGGCGATTGAGTTCAAGAAAAAGCAGCAGAGAATGATCGCAGACTTTTTTTCGAAATAAACTGCCGATTCCGCTATTACCTCCCGTTATTATTATTATTATAAATCTAAGAAAACAATGTCTGGACTAGGAGGAAAAGGGAAGCTGACAGACTCCTTCATTGACGGGCTTCAGAACTACTACGGCATTGCTATACGAAGCAATCCAAACGATTTGACGGCCACGAAAAGTGCCGTAGTAGTATCATTTTTTCACTGCTGTTCGTCGAAGAAGAAGCCAATGCATGGGTTGGTGCCTCTTCCAGAAGAATGCTGCTGAGGAAGGACCAGGTCAGTTCAAGGAGAAGGCTGGACTGCCCCAAGATATTGCCAACAAGGTGAAGCAGACATACATGGAGTTGTGCCGGGAGAAGCTGCTCTCAAAGTGTCTTCATGGATAGACTCAGAATACCAGTGAGTGCTTCAATGGTGTGCTGTAGCAACAAGTACCAAAAAACACTTTTGTCGGGCGTGAAACTATGAAGTTTGGCTTAGCTGATGCTATAGTACAGTTCAATGATGGCTTCACGGGCCAACTGCGGGTATTCGAACTGCTGCAAATAAGTGCAGGGGATTACACAAGTACTGGGTACATGAAACAAGATGCGTACAAGATGGGTACAAGAAGAAGCGTTGTGCAACAACATCTGCAAAACAAGCCAGGAAGGTGCTTCAGGCAAGACGGAAGAAGAAAATACAGAAGGATGAGTTGGATGAATGCCTGACCTACAAGCCTGGCGAGTTTTAGAACTCTGCGGACATTTTCTTGTGAAATATTTATAAATTTGTCAGAAAAAAGCGTTTCTCTCAATTACATATTTTCTGCAAATTTTCCACACGGAAAACGACAAAAAGTATCAGCCGCACATGCATGACATTTTGCACACTTACTGCCATCGAACATGGCTCTGTATTGAACTAGAATTGTATTATTCCATCCACAATCCTTTGTTGGGAGCCTTCTTACGTAGGACAAGCCACACTTTTCTTCTCCGAAAAATTTCAAACATGTATAAAAAATCAGTCCTCTGACTCTAGGTCATTTCATTTGGCAGGCTTCAATAAAGCTTCATGACAAACTTCAGCTGCACTGAAGCACTGGTTGCTGTGTCATAATGTACTGTGAAATTTGCGTTCTTCAATTATTTTTGCAGATATAACAAAAATTAAACAGAGAAATTTTATACTTTCACATCTAGAGCAGTGTTAACCCATTAGCAATCAGTCTACAAGCTTCAAATATGTTATTACTCCACCAGGAAAGGAAAAAAAAAAATTTGGGTGCCCAACTATCTTAATATGATGAAAGCCACTTGCATGGCATGTTTAATATGAATGAAACCATGATTCTCAACTAAAACGTGGTGATTAAATGTAAAATACGCAATAGTGTAATATATATTGAAATGTCACAGGGTCAGAAAGCGGACGTGGAAATAAGAATTCACCCTTAATGTGGAGGGGAAAAATGTGTTAAAAGAACTGCACAACATAAAGCACAAATGATTCAACACACATTACAGCATGTCATACCCGGGTCACTCACTCACGTAGATGTAGATGTACATGTACATGTACACAAGTCAGAGCTTGAGAGGAATGTTCGGCCAGTGCCTTGGTTGCTGCAGGTCACAGAAGCGGTCAAAGGAGAGTTGCATCGCAGTTTCCATCCCATGAACCATAGCAGCTGAAGACCCATAAAGTTCTTTCATTTCAGCAGTCCGCCGTCTCCTCTGCTCACTCAAAGCCACCATTCCTCCGAGGCGACCCTTGTCCTTTCCCGTTGAACCTGCCATTATTAAAAATTAAAACGATGTGTTGCATGATAATCGTAAGGACCAACAAAAGGGAGACTCAAATACTGAAAATGAAGCATTCCTATGTGTCTGTCTCACTACTGAGAAGGTAAGCTGAAGGGGCATATAATGCAACTAGCTGCAACTAGGGTAATGTAGGGAGTTCTCATTCTCAGGAAACTTAGATGCTTTCAAGGAATATAAGCTGTACAATCGTTCCATTACTCCTCAGAAGAAGTGGGCAAAATGTGGCTCTTTCACAAATGGAAGTGACCTTATCACAGTCAATTTCCTATGCAGTTGCTTCGCTTAGCACCTTGCACACGTGGTTATAACGTTCACGTTATAATGTTCCCATCCTGGTGACACACAAATGCTATGAAGATATGACTGAGTGAAACTAAACCCTGGCATGTCAGCAATGCTAATGATTATGTACTCATCTGAAGCCCTGGCTTATCAGAAGATGAAGCTCTGATGTCACCTAATGTGGTTTACATGACCAAGTTTAGTCGACAGCTGTCAGCTGAAGTACCTGATTCTAGCGATTTATTTCCACTGTGTCAACCGCCCTTTTAAGCTGATATGTGCCAGTTTACATGCAGAAGAGAAATAGACTTGTAGTAGACTTTCATGAAAAGCACTGTGAGCTTTTATTTCCTTCACCTAAACATACCTAATGAGCAGGGATCCTAGGGCTCCATTTGTCGCAGAAAATGCGGATTTTAAGTTTGGCCATGGGAAAACGTGGATGTGGCATGTCAATATAGAAATTCACCAGCTTAATTTTTTTGGTGCTGAAATACGTGAATCTTGTTCCTCCTTGGGAATGAAAGTAGTTAGTGCTACAGATTCTAGCAATTCATAGCAACAAACTAGAAAACGACAGTATGTTATGTCTCCCCGACAGAAGCAAAACGAGCCATATTTTTTCAGGAGGTCCTCATTCAACAAATCTGCATGCTCTTCTCAAATTGCAATACTCCATGCTTCAGCGTCCAGTTTTCAAGTCGGTCGACATAGAGTGGAGGTTCAGCAAATTAGGAATGTTGCTCTGCTCCCAACATCAGTGCCTCAAAGTCGGCAATGCATCTAGGTTTCTATCGATCTACTTTAACTATGTTGCATCATAGAGAAGTTACGTTTTGATAGAAATTATGAGAACATAATGGTGCAACACTTTTCTGCTTCACAGGGATCTGTGTCACTTCGGGGTGCAAGTAATTGGGTACACATATTAAGCCTGAAAATATGTAATCTCAACGGATTGGAACCATATTCTATCACAACAAATGTCATCAATGTGTGGCATCGATACTCACAATGACTTCTGGGAGTATTGATCCGTGTGTCTTCTTATTGCATTTATGTGAAAATGTTGAAAATGAAATGCTCTTCGTCTTTCAATTCTTCTATAAAATACTCTAATAAAAATTTTACCCACTATTCTGGTTCCGACTGGCATATGATGATACCTAGGTAGGCTTAATTTTTCTTGCAACCTTTAGTGCCTCAGTTGATTGTCATATAAGCCCTAACCATTAGACCTTGAGGATTAGTCATGCATGCCCACGTAAATGTCGTTAGCATTGCAATGGGCAGGTTAAATATGGTGCACAATGGTCCCTCTTCGCTAAGACTGCAAGCTTGGAGGCATACAAGTGGGAAAATGTGGCATTTCTGGAAGCCTATAGTGTCAAGTATGACATACTGTCAGGTTCGCAATTCAGGTCAGTGATCAATAAGTGAAATGACACACATACCAGCCTTCTCTTCAGCCTCTTTCTTCGCCATCCTTGCAGCTTCTGAAATGTTACAGAAAAACAGCATTTCAGTATCCTTGTATCTACACTATTAGCATAGTATTGTACTACAGTATTTATTCACAGCCAGATTTTTGCAATTTTTTTACAGAAAAAAGATTTGGTACAAACCATTAGTCTTACTGCCCCCTATCATCATACATGATGAGCCTCCAAGTATATATAAATTATAAAAATCCAGAAGGTCAACAGGGCCTCCTTACCTGATTTGACACAAAATTACTTTAAAAGTGGTTAATTTCGCAGTCTTAATAGTTTGTGCATTTGTGTGGAAGCGTGTTTCTTCAAAATTTTGCCGATGCTTAATTTTGCAGGTTTTGCATGCAGCTTGAACTTCAATTCCGTGACAATGACATGTGTGCCAGTTTTGTGCGAGCAGGCTTCTGCAATGCCAAGTGATACAGTATGCGAATACACTACTAATTTGAAAATGGCGTTTGAGTTATAGAAATGTTTGACAAGAACGAATTGGTGAGAATAAAGGTCATCAAGTAAGACAGTAAGTAAGTTAGTTTGTGAAGCTCATATCGTCACGAGTTCTAGTACCCATACTTTTTCATCCCCGCCACCTATATTTCACAAAACCTTAATTTTGCGAAGATGGTTTGACTGCAAAATTTGCAAAACTCCTTGTGAAAGTTTCTACTTTTACAGTAACTTGCCCTTTTTCTGTGGGGGAGTGTTGCGTTGGCAGATAAGAAAAAAAGAAAATGAATCAAAGGGAGAGAAAGAAGTGGCAAGCGTGTAGGGGACAGGAACATTTGGTATTTGGCATTGCAAGAGGACAGTTTATCTATATCATATAAAGACATAACACTGACCTTGCTACTTTTAGTCACCAGTGAACTTAAACAGCTACCATGTGTCCTCCCACGTTACACTCCAACACTCCTACATTATCTAAAATTTCTGACAAGGTTCTGAAGACACAATTCTCTGTTGAAATATGTACAGCAATTCCAGCACAGTGATTCCATATCGTAACAGAAGTCTATTTTCTATACCTTGAATCTCTGCTTTATCTCCATATAAGCCTCTGAATAGGGTTGCCACCCTCATCTACTATAACGGTATGCTGGGCGTAACAATTGGCGTGTTTTCGTCGTCCATGTTTGGAGCCTGCGTCAGCTGATTCTCGTTGTTTAGCTCGATGATTGGTACGTTGACCATAAACTGTGGTGGTCTAACACATTACAAGTAATTGCATTACTATTAATTAATTACTTTCTCAAGTAATTCTGCGAGTAATCGATTAGTCTTCCGAGCATTACCAACAGACGAGTTCAGAAAATCCCAGAGTGCTTAGCGTCGCTTTGAACTGTGGGAGTTTACTAATACGAAAGAAACGGGTGGCCTCCAAACTGTTCCGATTTCTCCCCTACCGGTCCAGTGTCCACGACGTGTAAAGGTCAGCGAAAGCGAAATGTGAAGGATTATTCGTCGTTCCCCCTCCCAGCAAGTGCCCAGGATGCAACATGTGCGCAAAGAGCACTGGGATTTTCTGAACGCGTCTATTACCTTTTTCAAGTAATGTGTACATGTCTGGTTTTATAACATTGCTTGGCTCTGTTGGTCTTTGTAACAGTCCATGGATGGTCAACATCTGACCTTTGGTCAACGCCTGCTACCACGACGTGCCGGCGGCCGCGCTGCGATAGATTTCACTGGATTGTGTCTGACGACGTATCGGCAAGTACACACCTCCAGCTGAATGAGACATTAAAGGAGCATGGAAATGATCGGAATAAACTATGATGGGAGAAGTAGAAATTAAGATTCTGAGCCCTGTGATACATATTCGCACAAAAAGTTTGAGCGTAATGCGCAATCTTGGCGCGGCTAGGGAGGTTTGAATCTCGCGGCAGAAATGCCCCCTCTCTCGGCTGCCAGCCACTGATGTCATATGGCCGCGCCGTCTTTTTCGTCCTGTTTTTGCGATTAGTCCGGCGTCGCGGCGCCGGCAAGCCGAGCAGGAAGCTGCGTGTTCATTGGACGTCGTGGGAAGTGAACGTTGTGCAGGCGACACGTCTGCTCTTCTTGACAAAACGTTTTATGGAGTTGGAGCCCAAGCTCCGCCAGCTTTGATTTTGAAACACGAACGTCCTGGAAACTCGTAAGTGATGCTGCTAAGTGTGAATGGACATTCGGATTGAAATATAGTGCTTCTTATTGGTTACAAATGCATAGCCATGAAGACGCGGCACAGTGACCAGTGTTTTCATTTGAAGAGGTCGTCGACCATCCTGACTTCTTCCTGTTGTGGTCAACGCTATGGGCTCCGAACCACATGGACACTGGCATCTCCGAGGCGAAAGAGCGGACCGATGAATGCCTAGCTGTGTAACATTGTGCTTACCATATCTTACTGATACCAGGAGCGCAACGTCTCCACAACAACATGGATACCAAAATAAAGTCAGTAGAGTTCATCTGCTAGCGGTCTGTGGGAAACCCCAAAACACATGGCAAAATAAGCGTTTCCTTTTTTGAATGCTCATACGCAGCATACAACAATGGCACATGGAATAAATCTCCAACTGACAGGAATGTATTTACTCATATCATATATATGCTGCACACACAGGCACAATACTGTTCACTAATTAACGACACTTCAACACAATCGGAACAGAAACCACAACCGCGTACGATCCACCTCAACCCGGGTCGTCACGGCAACACAGAGGCCTAGCCACACCTTTTACATTGCCCGCAGTCTTGTTTTATGCAAAACGCATGAGACAAATCATGTAAGAACGCACGCAAGTGAATGTCAAACGCAAATAAATAGCAACAGCGTCTCAGTCGGTATGTCACCACGATTCCGGAGCGAGCAGACAATTCTGGCGGGGAGCGGACGCTTCCGGCGGCCAATGAAGTGCTCGGCTGCCTGACGTCACCACACGCCAGACTCGGCTTGGGGGAGACTGTCGGCCGCAGAGCGCATTCTTGCAAACGAATTCTCTCAGGAAATTCGCGCTTTTCGAAGGAAATATTTTGCGTGACAGTTTATGAAGGTAGTATGTTCATATCAAGCGGTGAAAAATATATCTTCCAAATGTTTCCATGCTCCTTTAACTGAATGACTAACAAAGTTCCTAATCGAAGCGATGGGTGATAGTGATCATGGCGATGCGGTGATCATTCTGAAGCGTGAACTGAAGCAACGCTTAGTGTTGCGCCGTGTTTACACTCACTGCCGCTACACAACAGAACAACAGTAACAATCATCACGATAAGGAACGCGATACAAAACACAGACGTAGACATAACAGTGTTCAACTGGGGCAACTGAAGTTTATTTTCACAATCCACCTACCGCAGAAGGTCGCAGGAGAGAAAAGCGAACTCGAGCGAGGACGCCTCAATGAGGATCGCCTCCAGAATCTCACGGCCTAACCTTGAACCATGCCATGCCTTGAACGGTCTCTGTGGACCAATGTTTATTTACTATATCCAATAAATCGAAGGAAAAGTGAAAAGAAACACTCCTTCCACTACTGTGGCTTACAGCGTCGTTCTGAATGAAAAGTAGTAGACGACGTTTCTCTAAACCAATCAGCGGGCTGTACCCTGGTGACATCAAAATGATGTGAGCGGCTGGTCGGCTCGTCCTGGGCGTTGCCACAATTACGCATGATCACCATTTTTAAAATCAAATTCTATTATATTTATACATCCGTTGAAAGAATCACTCCGCATGGTGCATTTTAATAGGCAGGTTATGAATTGGCTTCAAAAAATTGTAGTAACTGAAGTGCTGTTTGAGCTCCTTTAATGCACAGTAGTAAATATATTACCATTAGGGAAGACACAAGTTTGAGAGCAAAATTCAATTCAAGCACAGTGACAACCTACTTACCCGGCATGACACAATAGCATACAGAGTATCAGATACAGCTTATATTCTTTGTTTGACTTTTGCTGTCTCCAAGAGGATTGTTTTCACAAGGTCACAGAATTCTAGAGAGATCATGGTGAAGCTATATCTACATCGAGCTTCAACCTTTATGGCATGCTAGAAGGCAAATGTTGGGGAGTTTCCTATGAAGTTGTCCTAAGAACGCAGCAGCGATATCCTACTAGTATGTCAGCAGACCAGCAGCTCAGTAATATAGCAACATTACCACCATCTTTACGGCATCTTCAGCGTTTTTTTTCTTCTAGATCCACTTGATACATACATAGACATTATTCTTTCTGCCTTGGATTAGACCAAACTAGGTGTAACAAGATCATATTCTAAAAGTGGCATATAGTTAGAATGCAACTAGCCCGCCTGAATGCCATCTAAACTATGCCTTTCTATTGTTTTAAATTCTTTTTTTTTTTTACATTTCAAGTTATGTATTTTTTGCAAGTCCGACGATGGGTCTCTGCTGGGATCTATTTGCGTTTCGAGACATTTTGCATTACGATCACAGCTTCAGCCAGACACCGAACAGGTACATGATTCACGTGTTGCCTGACACGTGATGACGGCAAGGAATACAGCTTCGAGAGGGCTGTATCACTGGCAACAGCGATGGAGGCTGCGGAGAAACAGTCAAGAGGACTGCAGTTGGCAACCGCTACTACTGGGCCAAGCGACGTGGATCCATCAGTGACATGGCATGGCAAGGGTGCTAGATGAGTCGCAAGTGTCGCATGAGTGGGCAAGCGAAGACAACGGAGAGATCGACTGAGAACAATAAAAGTGCACCGTGTTATCGGTGTGGAAAGGCACATGTGTCCCAATTGTGTTGACACAAACGAAGTGAGTGTTTTTTTTCCGTAAGAAGCTCGGGCACTTAGCAAACATGTGCAGGAAGAAAATTGCTATGTTGCATGTAGAGCACGAAAACGAACTGTTCAATGTGAATAGTAGGTTGAATAGGCCATATGTAGTGCATACGCAGGTCAATGGCAAAATGTTGCCCACGGAAATTGACACGGGGTCTGCTGTCACAATAATCACTGAGCGAGAATTGGAGCATGTATTTGGTAAAGCGCCTTGGAAAGAGTCCAGCATGAAGCTGAAAACATATAACAGAAGTCCTTTGAGAATTAAAGGCACAATTGATGTTGATGTGGTGAACAAAAACCTAGAGGTCAAGCTTCCTTTGGTTGTGGCGAAACAAAACCCTGGGTGTTTAATGCCAACCCTACTGAGTAGAGACTGGTTAACAACAGTTGGGCTTGATTGGAATAGCGTCGGAAATGTACGTGAGTCTGAGAACGTGTTTGAAACGTTTCAAGAAGTATTTCGAACAGGGTTTGGAAGCATTAAGCGGTATATGGGAACCTTGGTGCTAAAAGATGATGCGAGGACCGTATTTTGTAAAGCTAGGACTGTTCCCTTTGCCTTACGAGAAAAGGTTGCAGAGGAACTCGGAGCAATGGAAAAAGACGGTATCTTGTACCCTGTGCAGCATAGCAAATGGGCCACACCCCTAGTTATCTTGCAAAAAAAGGAAACTGGCAAGATTCGTTTGTGTGGTGATTATAGAGTCACAGTAAACCCACATCTAGAGGTGAATCACTACCCGTTGCCACTTCCAGAAGATGTATTTGCAAGCTTATCCGGAGGAACGTGCTTCACAGTATTGCACTTAAAGGGGCCGTAAACAGGCCACCAAACATTTCTGAAATAATGATACCCCATGAAAGAACGCAGCTCATAATACCCAAATATACATTTCGTTCGGGTCGTGCCAGCTCATTGACCCATATAACTGCTATCAAAGATGAGTAACCAGCGAGCCTCTCTCCACCACGCATACGTCACATGGCTACGTAGCGTTTTGCCGTCCAATCGGGCGGCCCAGCTGCGCTCATGACGTTTCAAATTACCAGCCAATAAACATATTTCGTTATCAGCTGTGAGTCGGAGCGCTCAGTTTGTTTGTGTGAAACGACGTTTTGCGCTCCGTGGTTGCGAAATTCAACGTCATGACATCTTCAACATCTCCGGCTGGCGCAAACGTCAACAGCTGGGCTGCTATCACATGACGCGATTCGAACCCGGGTTCCTCCCAGTCACGACGTGACATGGCCAGCACGCTATCCACTGTACCACGCGAGCTGGTGACGCGATGCCGCGTGGATCAAACCAAAGTACGGCAGCCCAGTTGTCGGAACCATTCGAAGATGACGAAGATGTTCCATCGCGCACCTACCTAAGATTCCGGAACTAGCTCACCATACCGGAACTGTAGTCCCGGATATTCATTCGCGCTCGTGGTGTGCTGCGTGCTACTACCCAGAAAACGTAGTGCGCGTATGATACCTAAATTAAACGCATTTCTTTCTCAGTTTGAGGCTGTAGCTGTTTAGATTTTGAATAGAAGAGGATTCACGTTCATCTAGTCCAATTTCGCATTTGAAATAAAATCATACGTGGAACACTCAATCGTAATTGGTGGGGAAAGCGCTACGTCAAAATGACGTAAATTTAGAGCGCGGGGCGGAGCTAAAATGCGAAAGAGTGCAGTGGATATTTCATCAGTATACAAGCGCCTTTTGTTTTTAAGCGTTAGTAATTGCAAGGAGTTTTCACTGACTAAGTTCCAATAATATAACACAAAGAAATGTGCACCTTTTTTACCTGTTTACGGCCCCTTTAACTAAAGCATATTTTCAGCTTGAAATGGACAAGTATTCCGAGGAACTGTTGACCGTGAACACCCACCTTGGGTTATTTCGCTTCACGCGTTTGGCATATGGAATAGCAAGCGCGCCAGCGGTCTTTCAGTTTGTGATGGATCAAATCTTGCACGGATTATCAGGAACAGTTTGTTACCTGGATGATGCGTTAATTTCGGGGAAGAACCGCCAAGAGTGTTCAGAATGTGTCACTGCCGTCCTGACAAGATTTCAAGCACATGGCATTCGCGTCAACAAGTCGAAGTGACAGTTCTTTCAGACACAAGTGAAGTACCTGGGGCATCACATTGATAGCGAAGGCATTCGGCCGACGAAAGAACACGTAGACGCTGTGGCTAACGCGCCTATTCCCAAGAACGTGACCGAGTTGAAGGCATTTCTTGGGTTGTTAAACTATTATGGTCGGTTCCTGCCGAACTTGGAGACTATCCTAGAGCCACTACATCAGCTATTGCGGCAGGGCACACAGTGGAAGTGGACAAGTACCACAAAACTTCGTTTGAGAGAGCAAAGCAGTTACTCTGCAATGCGACAATGCTGGAAATGTATGACCCTTGCAAACCAGTACGACTATCTTGTCATGCATCATGCTACGGACTGGGTGTCGTGTTATCACACATCGTAAAGGGCGTAGAGAAACCGGTAGCATTCGCTTCACGCGCGCTAAACCAAGCCGAAAGAAACTATGCTTAAGTGGAGCGGGAGGCTCTTGCCATTGTGTATGAAACACAGAAGTTTCATAAGTATTTGTATGGCCGGTCATTTGACGTTATTACAGACCATCAACCATTGACGCAAATATTTGACCCACGAATACATTCAAACCCCAGTGGCAATAGCCAGGATTCAGCGTTGGTCTAACATCCTCGCTGCGTACAACTTTACGATCAAGTATTGGAAAGCTGAAAACTTGCGTAATGGTCTGTCAAGGGTACCCCAAAAATATTCTGCGACAGAGGAAGTTGTTGGCTACTTATCGCCATTAAGGAATTTTCCAGTAACTGGTTGAGCATGAGACAGGGAAGGACCAGATACTATGTCAAATTCGACATTTTGCCCAACAAGGCTGGCCAAGGAACCTCACGCAAGAATTTCGACCGTTCGAAGTAAAGAAAGATGAGCTTTCAGTCGACTGTGGTTGTCTACTTTGGAACGGACGAGCCGTGGTACCAAAAACCCTACAAGAAGAAGTAAAAATGACGCTTCACGAAGACCACATTGGCGCTGGCAGAATGAAAATGCTTGCTCGAATGTGGCTATGTGGCCAGGGCTGGATAAGGATCTGGAAGAAGTGACTAGAAGATGCGAAATATGCCAGAGCCTCCAAAATGCATTGCCTCCGGTCCCCTTACAACCATGGACGTATCCGTCAGCTAAGTGGGAACGTATTCATATGGACTTTGCGAAGACTGAAGGGACCCACATGCTCATCATGGTTGATGCCCATTCGAAGTGGGTAGAGGTGGAAGTGATGCTGAAAACAATTGCAGTCCGCACAATAGAAACAGTGCGTACAGTGTTTGCACGCTACGGGTTGCCACAAGAAGTGTTGATTGATAATGAGCTGCCATTTCGCTCTAACAAATTTGAAGAATTCCTGCAGAAGAATGGTGTGAGACATATTTGTAGTCCGCCGTACCACCCGCAATCGAACAGCACCGCAGAAGGGATGGTGCAGACCCTGAAGAAATCTCTACTGAAGCTGCTCATCATGGATTACAGTGCACCAAAAAGAACAATGCGGCATCATATTGAGCAGTTTCTGTTTTCATACCACACGACCCCCCACTAATTTACGGGTAAAACACCAGCTGAACTCTTCCTCGGAAGGAATGTGCGCACTAAAACTCGCTATGTTGAGACCAGATTTTCATGCACTGATGAACTACGCACATGAACGAAGTGCGCAACAAAAATCGTGGTGTAGCGCGAACCTTCTGTGAAGGCGAAAGAGTGTATGTTAAAACTGTCAGGGGAGAAACTGAGAATTGGGTCTCAGGCATTGTAGTGAAAAGGTTGTCATGTGTGTTGTACGTTGTAACTGGGGATGATGTCGAACGGATTGTGCATGCTGATCATCTACGTAATGGAGAGGAATGGAAAGCACAGCCAAATGAGGCCAAATGATGTGACAGAAACATGTCACGAAGAGGTGCCGGACACAACCACTGTACCGAATTCTAATACTATGGATGACTATGACCCAACACCGAGGCGTGGTACACGAATCAGGAAGCCACCTGACCGTTTGATGTATTGAGTGTTTTGTTAAGTTGCTGTATTGAAAAGTGCAGTGAAGAGAGTACTGTGGTTATTGCATGTCTTGGAATTGCCTTCATTAAGGGGGAAGGAATGTTATTGACGATAGCATCGTACATGATAGTTTGCGTCTGAACCCTAGAAGGTCATTTTTATCAACGTGGTTGTATCCGCCCACCGAGGTGATAAGGAAGCTACCTGCCTTAACTTCATCGATTCTGTTCTTATGTCTGGAGCGGAATAAAGGTGTTCCGCAGTATGCCCATCCGGGTATCTACAGTACCGAGGGACGAAAGCTGGCAAAAACTGTACCCGAGCATTTCAAGCATCTCGCAGAAACCGACAAAGGAAGACACCATCTAGAACTGCATCAGGAGCTTTTGTGACAGGCAAATGGAATCCATCTTCATGCACAACTTTAGGAATTCTGGATTTTGTCCTTCTCAGACATATTTTTGTCTACCTTTAGGCAAAAAGAGAGGATGTCTTCGATATACGACGTATAGGATTCGTCAATGTCTCGAACACACTGAGACGGTTTATGTTCAGCACCAGCTCTTTTATAAGCTGGGCGGCCACACAGCTCACGGATATCAGTTCAGTCCAGGATGCAAGTTCAGTTCCATAGTCTAAGTTTTCGCTAAGTTTGTAAGGTAGAAGACGATGTTGATCAATTTATTTATTTCATTACCGAGTGACAGGAACCCGTGACAAAAAGCCACTGTTCGTGGCATGACAGGCTCAAGCCATGTGTCAGTGTCAATTCTGTGTGTCATTTCGCGGGGGTATTCCATTTGTTGTGCGACTGACCCTTTCATAGATGTTCAGCCAGACTTAATTGTCAGACAAATCCATCCTGGAAAACGCGCGATGGCAGGTCACACTGCCTTGGCAGGGATGGAGAGGTAACCACTGGTTGTTAGGGGGCAGCGGCATTGTAGAACAACTTGTAGGCAACCTGACTGGAGTTCCAGGGTATAGGAAAATCGCAATCAAAACAGTAGCAGTTTATTAGGCAATGAAGGCCAACGGAGAATGAATCGCCTGCAAAAGCCGGCAATGAATCTGCTTCACAAACATATAGCAGCTCAGCCACTCCATAGCAATCAAACTCACGACTGCAAGGAAAGGAGGGACTTGGACACTTCATAATGAGTTGTTATTTTCTACAGCTTAGCTTCCGTTACACTACACATCAATGCTGGCTAGTTCCATCTCAAATCGAACAATCCGGTACACTTGATGTCTCGAATGAACGGGGAAAAAATATATGTTGAAGCCATCGGTGAGTTAGGAGAAATAAACACTTTCCGAATTCTCTGCGCTGCGCGGTTCGGGAAGTGGGAGAGGAGGAAAAAACTGTCTCTCATAAGACGATGTCGTCGCGCGCGGGTTTGAGCGTTCGCTACAAGGCTATTTCTTGTCGCATTATAGAAATTTCTTCATCTGGCTTTAGACCACTTAGGGCACAATAGGATCCTTTGTTGGCAGTGCTGTACCGGTTTTTGTTTGTCTGCAAAAAAATATCAAAGTTCACTCAAAGTGCCGAAAAACACCATATTCACTGCAACTTTGCGGACAATGCACAAAACGGATTAGATTGAGCTTTATGCCGTTTAATTTGTCATTCATGTGGCTATCGAATGATGTATAATTTGTTGCTCTAATCTGTCTGGAACGTAAGCGATACCTCTTTCAGTAACACCGTACCACCAAAAAATGACGAATTTCGGAAGCCTTTATCTAAAAAACCCCACCAAAAACTTTCCTCGAAAATTTTATATGTTGTAGGTAGTTCCTTAGACTATGCACAGAAGAAAAATCAAAAGTCGGACTTGATTGGTAGGCGCACTGTGAATTTTTTGCCAGCCCTATACGCGGAGCGCATTCAAGCCGTGGCACCGTGTCCCGCGTGTTGCAAAATCGAATTTTCCAAAGGGACTTTCAACTTCGGTCTTCACATAAAAAGTAATTGCTATCATTTGAAACCGTTCTGAGCGCTTGCGTTTATAATAGTATTGTAATCGCTGAATGTAGATTGTGGAGCAACAATATGTGCTCACATTTTTTGCGGGATGACACACATGCATTGCCAGTGCTGGGAGCCCGTGAAGAACAGAATGCTTTAGAATACTTTTGCGTCTTTATAAGAGATATATTTGTCCACGGTGATCATATTGAAGCATATTGAGAGTACACAGAATAACAACAATTTGACAGCGAAGAAGACAAGGTAACGAAGGTAACGTAAGTTATGCAGAGCATTCCGGGTGGATGAGAGTGATCGTGTCATGAACTGCTTTAGGCCGTTGTGGAAGCCACTTCCCTTAGTGTTACTTTTGATGGCAGGTTCTTGTTAGATTTTCTTTCGAATGTGGGCAACATTGCTGCGTGTTGTGATTCAGCCACCTTTGCTGTGAAGTGCTTGAAGCAGCTTCTGCATAGCTGGCCCATTTCTGTTACGCCTTCGGCTTGATCTGCTGGAACCACAGTCTTTATCGCAGCTACGCCGATCTCCGAAGCAAAGTGAAAGTTCTTTGTCAATAGCACTTTTTTCTTGTGTATGAGGCGGTAGTCAGCAAAATCCGCAAGATCAGCGCTGTACAACGAAAAGAGGCCATCGAGGTAGGTGTGATACCAGGACGACACATTGCAGTAATACAGATGTCGTCGCACACTCTCTATAAGCGCACTCCGTGCACTTCTGTAGTCGAGAAGTGAGTGAAGCGTCTTCTGTGTGCAGGCAAAACTTTGCGCAAGGTGTCTTCAGGGAGTAAATGCGATCAGGACCTTCCCATGGTCGCAACATGTCGAACTGAATAACATATTGGACAGCGGCGCCAGTCGGGCTGGTTCGGCAAGGTTCACAAAAGGCACCACGAATTAGCCTTGAGTGTGTGCGTTTGACACTACACAACAACATTTTCCACAGTGCAATTTCCCCCGACCGAGGTCATGGGGCGTAGGAAAGGAAATGTTTCAAAGAATACTGGAAGTCACTGCGTCCCTCCTGCCATAATGCGTTAAGTAAATATGCTTGTTTAGAATAACCCTGAACAGATATACTCTTACAAGGATGTAAAATCATTCTGTTCTTCACGGGCTCCCAGCACATGCAATGCATGTGTGACATCCCGCAAAAAATGCGAGCACATCTGGTTGCTCCACAATCTAGGTTCAGCGATTATACCATTGTTATGAACGCAAACGCTCAGAACCTTGAAAAGGAAACCTTGAAACCTCAGAACGGTTTCAAATGACAGCAATTACTTTTTATATGAAGACAGAAGTCCCTTTGGAAAATTCGATTTTGCAACACGCGGGACAAGGTGCCTCCACTTGAATGCGCTCCGCGTATAGGGCTGGCAAAAAATTCACAGTGCGTCTACCGATCAAGTCCGAATTTTGATTTTGCTTCTGTGCATAGTCTAAGGAACTACCTACAACATATAAAATTTTCGAGTTAAGTTTTTGGTGGGGTTTTTTAGATAAGGGCTTCCGAAATTCGTCATTTTTCGGTGGTAAGGTGCTACTAAAAGAGGTATCGCTTACGTTCCTTACAGAGTAGAGCAACAAATTATACATCATTCGATAGCCCTATGAATGACAAATTAAACGGCATAAAGCTCAGTCTTATCCGTTTTGTACATCGTCCGGAAAGGTGCATTGAATATAGTGTTTTTCGGCACTTTGAGTTAATTTTGATATTTTTTTGCAGACAAACAAAAACCGGTACAGCACTGCCAACGAAGGGTCCTATTGTGCCCTAAGTGGTCTAAAGCCAGATCAAGAAATTACTATAATGCGACAAGAAATGGCCTTATAGCGAACGCTCAAACCCGCTCGCGACGACGTCCCCTCATGAGAGGCAGTTTTTTCCTCCTCTCCTATTTCCCGAACCGCGCACCGCAGAGAATTCGGAAAGCATTTATTTCTCCTAACTCACCGATGGCGTCAACATATATTTTTTCCCCGTTTATTCGAGACATCAAGTGTACCGGATTGTTCGATTTGAGATGGAACTAGCCTGCTGCTAACAGTCTCAAACATTGAAGATACATCTTATGGCTTTCAAATATTATGCAAGCGCAATGTCTGTTTTGTAACGCCAAAACGATTATTGGCAGATTGGGAGTATATCTTTACGAGGATACATCTATCTTCGGTAGCGTATGTAGAAATGTGTCTCAGACAGGACCCCTGCCCCACTGACAAATCCTGGATCCACCCATGGTCATAATTATGTTGAGACACTAGAGATGTTTGAACTTACTAAGCTCTTGACGATGCTTTTCGCTGTGTTGGAAGAATGCGATAATTTCTTCAGTCACTTCCATTTCAAGCCCATCGCTTGTATCTCTTGTGGCTTCCACATCTAGTGGACAAGGCTCTGAAAGGCGTCGTTTGCGCTTCACGCTACAGTTTTGCTTCTTCAGCTTTGAATTTGGCGATGCTTGTCCACTGTGGCGATGGTGATGTGTGTACCTTGGTGGTGTGCTATAGCCAGGAGGCTCTGTAAAAATAACAGATGCTCATACAAACAAAATGACAACTTTTTATGAAAGACAGCTTTTCATATATTGTAGTACTCTTTCTCTGTGTGGAAATATTTTGCATTTTCTGGCAGAACTGCCACAAAAAGTGATTTGTCAGACCTCCAGTTAATGAAAGAGACAAGAAGAAGAGTTTGGTTCTGCACCCATACGACTTCAGTTGTGGAAGCTGTGCTAATTCAGCATTTGAACGCTGTTAGTTTTGTTCTGCCTAAAGGGTATTCGGCGACATACTTGAGCTATTAGTATACACTTGATCGCAAATACTGCTTGTCTTCCGTACCTGGCAGCCATCATGTTACTGTATCAGGTTACGTGTCATATGAATGCTTATATTCACAGAAACTTAAATTCGCAATATTGGAGGGGCATGCAAAACACGAGAAACAGATTGACCTCAACAGTGCATGTGCGCAGGGCACCGTTGGGAATTTTTCAGGGAGGGGCAAGATCTTGGACCCCAGCACCACTGCACAGTCCCACATTATGTATGACAGGTCGTGTGCTGTTTGTGGGCGATGGAACAAAAAAGAAAAGATACACAGCAGGAACTTTCAGAGATGTGCAGCCTTGACCACACGTCGGCAGGGCTCTTGCAAAGTCACCAAAGAAAAAAAGATCTGAGCCGGGAGGGGGGGGGGGCCTTGCCCATCTCAACATTGCCCATGCATGTGCATGCAGTCCATGACACAATACAGTACAATATTTATAACACACTTCCAACACGTGCCAGTTTAATCAATAAATTACTAACATTAATTAAATTCAGACTATTGCCTCGATGTTATTTCAGGAACCTTTCACAAATACAGCACCTCTCTCATGACCCTATTGGATATGGAAAACAAAAAGGATACAGTCTTAACATTAATTAATTAATTTCAATTTATTATCACTGTTATTGTCAATGTTATTTTATGTATCTGTTACAAGTGTCTAACTGCCATATTCAAGGTTAGATGGTCAGTTTCTTTTCTTTTTTTTTTACTTTCGTGTTAGCGCCGCGAAGCAACTGTGGCTATGAGCGGCGGACAGATGGAGAGAGGACAGCAGGAAGGAGTGGGGGACAGGGGAGTTAGCATGCGTCCTGGGCCGACTTCAGGGGGAACTGTGCCGACATTCGTCTGGAAAGTCTTCGGAAAACCCAGGGAAAACCTCAGACAGCAGAGCCGGTGGTAGGATTCGAACCAACCACCTCCCAGTCCGCACGACACCAAAGAGCGAGACGCCTTGCCCTCAGCCATTCAGCTGGTGTGTTAGATAGTAAGTGCCACCATTTTCAAAGGGACATAAATATCCAATCCGGTGATTTTCCCAACACCCCCAATAACCCCCCTCACAGAGTATCTGTTCTCGTGGAAAATCATTTTCCCACAGGATTATTAACAGGCGACCCTAGCTTGAAAAGCTGCAGGATCAGACCAAGCAAGTTATGCATCCTGCCTGTAGTTACAGTGCTGTTCTTCCCACATGATAGGGTGCACATTTTGCCCTGTGATGTCTTCCCCTGTCATAAGTCTGTTTGAAATTGTCAACTCCTGACGACTGTGTGTGTCAAAGTGCTTACATTATACGTTTTTCTTTTTTTAAACTGACACACAGCAGCTGGTCAGAGCGACTGTCAACGTCGTACGTATACTTCGTGTCAGGGTCTTGCGTGGAGAATAAACAACAGCCCTCAAACAGCTCTTATATATGCAAGAGGCACGAGACTCACCCGAACGTGATGCTTGGTGTTCGATTTCGTACATAATTTGCTTGTGGTGATGAAACCAATCTAATGTCCCATAATAGTGTTGCCAATAACGGTTGAAAATGGGATCTTGGAACCATGTTGCCGATTTCCTTGGCATATTGTTACGATATGTAAAGACGGCGAAATAAAAGTCCAGAATGTAGTTTGCAGATACACAATTTGTCTGACCAGTAGCACACAAAACTCGAATTGGGCTCACTCGAAAGTTCGTGCTTGCACTTTTCTTACACCTTTCTGAGACTTTCCAAAGATCATTTCTGCAAGTTCACGAAAGTAACAATATTGCTCAAGGAAACTAACAAAAGTACCACGAGCAAAACTTCAAACGAAACCATATCCTCCTACATACTACATGCCTGCCCAATGATCTCGAAACACATAGACGCCGGTCGTTTACAAAGCTGGCGCTAGTGATGGGCGGGCAATACTATGTATTGGATACTGTCATACTGTTATAATATCGATCAGCGCTGTGGCTGGAAATCAGAATGCTCAAGTTCGAATTCTTGCGTCAGTGTCAGTACGTTTTATTTCGGGAGGGGCTTTCGAACTTCAGACTTTACATGGAAGATGAGGATTTCGTTTCTCTCTCCAAAATGTTCTAAGAATGCCCCACTGGCTACACCAGTGCTATCGATAGTTTTTGACTATCGATTGTCCAACTATCGAGTGAACCAGAATTTCGATAGTGTCGCGATCGTTTTTCGGTCTATCCCACTGATCAGTGGTCTATCCATAGTATCGATCATGACCTACTACTATACTACAGACCTGGACATCCGCAATGCTCCCAGCACCGGGGTAGTAGTTCTGGCAATCGCCGCTTGGCTATGGGATTTGGCGCTAGCTCCATGGAGGAAGGAAACACAGGAGCGGCCGTTTCGAGCAGATTTCCGTGGGACCCCTCTGGCGGTCGCTCCTGTCAAAACCGCCATTACTTCCTGTCCACCACGTGATCCTCTCTAAAGTTTCGGTTTGGCAACGCTTTGTTGCTCGCGCTGCTTTTCGTGCTTTTATGCTTTTCCAAAGTCACTTACTCTTAAAATGTGAGCACCACTGCGGAAACAACGTTTTGTTAACGTGTTCGTAGCGCGGTTGCGGCTGTCGTTCAACAGAAAGCAGCTCTGTCACGGGAATAACGTTTTCTTCGTAAGCACGTACTTGACCGGTTGTTTCGTACCCCTGTATGTGAGAGAGTCATCTTGAATCGTTCCTTTGTAAGCTGGCGCTGTGCTACAGCTGCAGATTCAATTGATTTCCTCCATCGTTGTACAAATTTGATTACTGGCATGCTTTACCACTTCAGCAGCAAACACACAAAACGCGGCCACGTCGTCACACAAACATCGCTGCCGCGAATGATGTTTCTAGTCCTGCGTGGTTGTCCTGCAGACCATGACCGGTCTTGTAGTAGAAGGGTAATCCAAGAGTAAACCTCCGAACACACACAAATAAAGCTGGACGCGCGGCGTTCATCACAATGCAGATATCTGAACTGCAAGACAATCACGGCTCCCGTCGTCTGCTTTGGGAGCTGGCCTGCGCATGCTCTTCGGGTCACGTGAGCGGTCACATGGTAGACAGGAGCATCCCAGAATGCAGTGCGAAGCTGGCACGCCCGTCTCAATGGCAAAAAGTTGGAAGGGCCGCTCCTGTGTTTCCTTCCTCCATGGCTAGCTCCACTGATCTCTATGTATAAAGGCTGGATCGCGCATGGGAGAGGGGCTCGTGGGGGAGAGGCGTGCCTTCGGGCCGCCATGTTGGTGGGCCCTAAAGTGCTGTGCGCGCCCATAGAAAACAATGGGAGGCAACAGAGATTGTGAGTATTTATTGCGCTGCAAGCATTGATCGTTGTTTGTCATCACACAATTTTGTAAGGTGCCAGTATACTGATGTATCCTAACAGTGTTTCACAGGTGTCCTGCCGTTCGATTCTTAATTACGTTATGTTTTGCATTCCGAAACTAGACCGTCACTGCGGTGCAGCGCTGGGGATTGTACTACAGCACGTTTCCCAGCCAATATTTCAACAAGAAACGACTTGAGGTTAACAACAACCATGTATATAATATCCCGTACTGCGTTCTGGACAAAAAGTGTTCCATAAAGAGCGGTCCGGGAAAAGATATACTCGCATGGCAGAAAGAGATCGTTCTGTATAGATCACAGCCGTTGTTTTAGCCGTGTATGCGTTTAGTATGATTTATATCAAGCATCGCCTTAGAAAGAGTCTTTCAGTAAACGACAGCAGTGCTTTGCCTCGCAAATATGGACACACCGAAGCAGCCCAAATAATTACTTCACGCAATTAGATCACACTCGTTAGGACAGTTAATCAGGTAGTGATGTTAATCAATTAAGTTACTTAGAAAGTGGTAACACCTCCTTGAGACACAGGACTTATCCCTTTTTGAAGTACAGCCCTTCTATGTTTGTTTGCTTCTTCCTTTGTTCTGATTATTTGCAGGCGCGGTTGTGCCAAACTCAATGTCCTTCTCCAGCACTCACATGCTAGCTTTTGTTGAATACAACTGCAGTGTGAGAAAAGCTGCTTGGGGACGGGGTCCTGCTATCCAGTGCTGACTTTGTCATGCTTGTTATGTGGAGCATGTTCCAAAAAATGCAGCTCCACGTATGGTCTTCAAATTGCAACAAGACTATTTGGAGCTTGAAACAGTTGTGATTTTGTCATTTTGGCTCTCGTGTACCCTGTATGTGAAACGCAAACAAAAAAGTCTAACACGATATGCTTTTGTAATGAAGATCACTGATGATGAGTAAAGAGAATATACGACAATGAAAAAATGGCTAGGAAGCAAGCGAGCTGGTGAAGATGATGCATAATTAAAAACCCCGAGACTAGGGAACACGAAGGGACAGACACAGCACGAAGTCTCAAACACAGCTGAAAATTTTACTTCACAAAACAAGAAATATATACAAACAGAAGGGAAGGGAACACTATTTGAGAACAAAATAGGAGGTCATTTCGGGGGAACCAGCAGTTTGTTCAAGGCCGGACCGAGGATTACGGAAGGTTTGCTGACACAGTTTCCACAAGAAGTTATGAAAAGGGTCTCTCTCAAAAGTCTTCTGTGAGGGTCCACTTCGGATGCCTTTACAATTGTTTCATCCCATAGAGGGAAGCAATCTGAGCATTCTTCCAAATGTTTTGCAATTTCAGAGTTTGAGAGTCCCGTCTGTGGAAAGTCAGCTTCTCCGTTTGAATGATGCTAGTTACCCCCATCACATGTTACTTGGTGCTTTAGATGTTTTGTTAAACACCTTGCTTCCTGGTTCACCTGAAACTAAGCCCTCTGTCCCCAAACGGGTGGCTTTACCCTTCTTTCACAAAGTGTCTCACAACTTGTTAGCCATTGCAAAGAAGTTTCAAATCAACATCGTTTTCAGGAACAACTTCCGTCTTGACCGCCTCACGCCTTTCGCCAAACCTGAAGTTTTTTGCAAGAATCACTGGAATAAATTTGTCCCCTGTTCTTCAAACGTTGTTTACCAGATCCCCTTAGCTTGTGGTTTCTGTTATATTGGTCAGACAAAACGTTGCTTAAATGATCGTTTGAGAGAGCATTCTTTAAAAGCAAAAAATAAAGCTTCAAACTCTGAAATTGCAAAACATTTGGAAGAATGCTCAGATTGCTTCCCTCTATGGGATGAAACAATTGTAAAGGCATCCGAAGTGGACCCCCACAGAAGACTTTTGAGAGAGACCCTTTTCATAACTTCTTGTGGGAACTGTGTCAGCAAACCTTCCGTAATCCTCGGTCCGGCCTTGAACAAACTGCTGCTTCCCCCGAAATGACCTCCTATTTTGTTCTCAAATAGTGTTCCCTTCCCTTCTGTTTGTATATATTTCTTGTTTTGTGAAGTAAAATTTTCAGCTGTGTTTGAGACTTCGTGCTGTGTCTGTCCCTTCGTGTTCCCTAGTCTTGGGGTTTTTACATTATGCAGAATATATGAGTTCAAGTTTATTCAATATTTTATATCATTCATTATATTATTCAACATTTTATGTCAAATTTATACAACATCAAGTTTATTCAAGTTCAAGATTTATTTCTTGCACTTATGCGTTTCAGGATACAATGAACGTGCAGGGAGGTTGCAAAAGACTACATTTATTGTTTTGTGACCTTGCTACAATGGCAATATATATTTTAGGAATGACAATGGTCAGGTGCGCTCTCTCAATTTTAGGTTGGAATGAGCAATGAATAGCATCTTCCCTCCTGATATTTTCTCATACATGCTAAATTTTAAATTTAATGTGATCGAATATGTGATAATATAATAATAATATATAAGAATATAATATGTGATAAATGAATGTGATCAACAGTAGATGTAAACAACATGAGTAGCCAGAGAAGTGCATTCTCAATAAATAATTTTCTTCTTATAGCGTATATGTGCATGCTTATTAACTAAAACAATTATCACAGTTCTCTGACAAGTTTTAATTTCTGAGAGTGTACCGTAGAGGCTGCTTAGATCTACAACAGTTCATACAAGGTATTATATACTGTGAATGCTTTTAAAAATCCGATGTGACACATATGCCTTTACTTTCTGGAGGTGCTGTGGTAGTTTGTGGGCATTACGCAGGTTCTGCATCCATTTCTTGAGTATGTCGAGGCAGCTGTGAAGTAACCTGCATTGATGATTATTATTCCAATTTTTATGGTGCATCGACAACAAAGGAAATAAGACATCAGAACATTGGTTCGGGTGCAACCAGTTAAAAATGAATATACATTGGACAAATGTTAAAACATCAGTTTAAAACATGGTTTACAATCCCTGTATCTTCTAAAAATTAAAAAGATTAAAAACTATTCTAAAAAGAATATGGGGAACTCTTCTAAAAAGAATTATAATCTCTAATTATTATATTGCTGGGTGAAGGAGCCTAAAGTCTAAGGTGTGTTTCTGATGTGAACATGTAAGAAAATATGCAAAAGTGAGAGAGGCTAACCACAGTGCGTGCACTGAGGTTGTTCCTTCCTATAAAGTAGAAACCAGCAGTGGATGAGGAACGTGATACTTACCTGTACACCCAGCCGTATCACACTGCACAGATTATTCACTGGGTAGCCCTCATGACGAAACCTGTATTGAGAGACCACTTTTGCCTTAAAAACTGCTACAAATAGCACGACACGCTACAAATTATTACTATCGTAACAAGCTGACGATACAACTCAGACACAAAGGCGTTATCCAAGTCGCGCCACACCACCGTTACATAGGATTCTTTGTCACAAATCAAACCAAGGCACAAAACAATACCAATACATGAAAAAAGGTGACAATCGTGGTCTCATTACGACGTAATACCGAACTTGTGCGCGAAGGTAATTCAAAGAAATGAATGTGGCACTTGCTTCCGCAGAGAACACCGTGTACCATGCTAGCAATGCATGCAAAAAAGCGCTAGAGTGCTTGCACATATATTGATGACAACACTACCTGTGTAGTGTAACGTGTTCTTTCAAGCATATTATGCACTCAAACTGTATTTGCCGCCGGGTAAAATGCAAATGTGCTCGATTGAACGTCGGAAGAGCGATCAAGCAACCTGCATCCAGTGCTCGTTTTGGGCAAAAAAACACTTCATAATGGTCAACTAAATATACAGAATGGACGCCTATTTATTCCTCGATGAAGAGTGACTCACCTGTATAAATTTAGGCCCTGTAACCTTGCCAGTACGGTTGGTACGACCGTAATTGCAAGAAGTTGCCATGATCGCTGCGGCGACTGTTGTGGGTACAGTAAGATGGCGGCCGGTTTCTTCACGCTCGCGCTCCCAATCCGCGATCCAGCCTTTTACAATCGAGATCAGTGGCTAGCTCGCACTATTTGTTACCACGTGACTTGTCGAAACCGCGGCGATGTATGGTAGGCTGTGTTGACAACGACGAAGCAGTATAAGAGAGATAATAGCGCGTGCTTAGCAACAGCCTGTGTATTGTGCACTGATCTCGATTGTAAAAGGCTGGATCGCGGATAGGGAGCGCGAGCGTGAAGAAACCGGCCGCCATCTTACTGTACCCACAACAGTCGCCGCAGCGATCATGGCAACTTCTTGCAATTACGGTCGTACCAACCGTACTGGCAAGGTTACAGGGCCTAAATTTATACAGGTGAGTCACTCTTCATCAAGGAATAAATAGGCGTCCATTCTGTATATTTAGTTGCCCATTATGAAGTGTTTTTTTGCCCAAAACGAGCACTGGATGCAGGTTGCTTGATCGCTCTTCCGACGTTCAATCGAGCACACTTGCATTTTACCCGGCGGCAAATACAGTTTGAGTGCATAATATGCTTGAAAGAACACGTTACACTACACAGGTAGTGTTGTCATTAATATATGTGCGAGCACTCGAGCGCTTTTTTGCATGCATTGCTAGCATGGTACACCGTGTTCTCTGCGGAAGCAAGTGCCACATTCATTTCTTTGAATTACCTTCGCGCACAAGTTCGGTATTACGTCATAATGAGACCAAGATTGTCACCTTTTTTCATGTATTGGTATTGTTTTGTGCCTTGGTTTGATTTGTGACAAAGAATCCTACGTAACGGTGGTGTGGCGCGACTTGAATAACGCCTTTGTGTCTGAGCTGTATCGTCAGCTTGTTACGATAGTAATAATTTGTAGCGTGTCGCGCTATTTGTAGCAGTTTTTAAGGCAAAAGTGGTTTCTCAATACAGGTTTCGTCATGAGGGCTACACAGTGAATAATCTGTGCAGTGTGATACGGCTGGGTGTACAGCTAAGTATCACGTTCCTCATCCACTGGTTTCTACTTTACAGGAAGGAACAACCTCAGTGCACGCACTGTGGTTAGCCTCTCTCAGTTTTGCATATTTTCTTACATGTTCACATCAGAAACACACCTTACACTTTAGGCTCCTTCACCCAGCAATATAATAATTAGAGATTATAATTCTTTTTAGAAGAGTTCCCCATATTCTTTTTGGAATAGTTTTTAATCTTTTGAATTTTTAGAAGATACAGGGATTGTAAACCATGTTTTAAACTGATGTTTTAACATTTGTCCAATGCATTTATTAAACAACATATTCATTTTTAACTGGTTACACCCAAACCAATGTTCTGATGTATTATTTCCTTTGTTGTCGATGCACCATAAAAATTGGAATAATCATCATCAATGCAGGTTACTTCACGGTTGCCTCGACATACTCAAGAAATGGGTGCAGAACCTGCGTAATGCCCACAAACTTTGACTACCACAGCACCTCCAGAAAGTAAAGGCATATGTGTCACATGGGATTTTTAAAGGCATTCACAGTATACAATACCTTGTATGAACTGTTGTAGAGCCTCTACAGTACACTCTCAGAAATTAAAACTTGTCAGGGAGCTGTGATAATTGTTTCAGTTAATAGGCATGTACATATACGCTATAGGAAGAAAATTATTTATTGAAAATGCACTTCTCTGGCTACTCATGTTGTTTACATCTACTGTTGATCACATTCATTTATCACATATTATATTCTTATATATTATTATTATATTATCACATATTCGATCACACTAAATTTAAAATTCAGCATATATGAGAAAATATCAGGAGGGAAATTGCTATGCATTGTTCATTCCAACCTAAAATTGAGTGCTACAAATTTAGAGAGCGTACCAGACCATTGTCATTCCTAAAATATATATTGCCATTGTAGCAAGGTCACAAAACAATAAATGTAGTCTTTTGCGACCTCCCTGCACGTTCATTGTATCCTGAAACGCATAAGTGCAAGAAATAAATCTTGAACTTGAATAAACTCGATGTTGTATAAACTTGACATAAAATATTGAATAATTTCAATTCCATTTCAATTTTGTTAGTAGTATTTGCAATACATAGTACACAGTGGGGGCCCCGTAGCATAGCTAGAGGTGGGGCCTCCCGGAAACAATCTGAATATCATGTATGTGGCGACAACATCAGAACATGGTATCCAATATAACGATGTACTGTCACAGTATGGGACAAAGCACAATACGCACAAAAATAAAAGAACAAACAAATTAAATAAATATAAGAAATAAAAACAACTGAGATTGAGCAAAAATGTGACGTTTATGAAGGTGAACAGCGTAGGCGAAAAAGCCCATGGGTGAAAGAAGACAAATACAGTTGTAGTTGAAAAAGCGTGCATGAAAAGAATGTGTATGAATATGAGTAACTAATTCATGAAATGGTTCCGTAAGATGATCCGAAAACGTTGGAACGAACGTACTGACTTTAGGTTATCGGGCAAGGCGTTCCATAGTTTGGCAGCAACGAAGGTGAATGTTTGCTTCCCGTAGTTGGTTGTTGTGCGTGGCAGGAGAAAATTACAAGGTGATCTAGATGGAACGACTACTGCAAGACACTGATTGTTGAAGACACCTGACAAATGCTTGTACAGAAGCAGTAGAACGCGGAAATGAAACAGCTGCATGAGTGGCAAAATACGCAGTGATATGAAGAGGTGGCGACTGCTGCATACTGTGGGAGTGAATGTAATGATGCGAATAGCTCTTCTTTGTAAGCGGTTTAGAGATGAGAGATATATGTGGATCCCCATGATGTGATGCAGTAAGAGAGGTGGGGAATGTATGAAAGCGTAATATAATGACACAAGTGTATGGAGTGGAAAAAAAATATTTGACCTTGGATAACGCATGAAGGCCGTAAGCCGCACGCTGACATATGTTTGAGATGTGTGCTGTGAACTTGAAATGGGTATCTAACGTTACTCCCAGGAACGTTACCTTGCCAGTAGGTAAAAGAGAGCTACCATTTAGCGTTAAAGTTGGCAGCAGCGGTAGTTTCCTCTGAGGGCTATGGAAGAGAATGAATTCAGTTTTTTTATTATTAATAGTTAGCTTGTTGGTGCGGAATATAATGAATGATATAAAATATTGAATAAACTAGAACTAGTATATTCCCTTTACTCATCATCAGTGATCTTCATTACAAAAGCATATCGTGTTAGACTTCTTTGTTTGCGTTTCACACACTGGGTACACGAGGGCCAAAATGACAAAATCACAACTGTTTCAAGCTCCAAATAGTCCTGTTGCAATTTGAAGACCATACGTGGAGCTGCATTTTTTGGAACATGCTCCACATAACAAGCATGACAAAGTCAGCACTGGATAGCCCATACCCAAGCAGCTTTTCTCACACTGCAGTTGTATTCAACAAAAGCATGTGAGTGCTGGAGAAGGACATTCAGTTTGGCACAACCGCGCCTGCAAATAATCAGAACAAATAAAGGAAGAAGCAAACAAACATAGAAGGGCTGTACTTCAAAAAGAGATAAGTCCTGTGTCTCAAGGAGGTGTTACCACTTTCTAAGTAACTTAATTGATTAAGCTTACATCACTACCTGATTAACTGTCCTAACGAGTGTGATCTAATTGCGTGAAGTAATTATTTGGGCTGCTTCGGTGTGTCCATATTTGCGAGGCAAAGCACCGCTGTCGTTTACTAAAAGACTCTTTCTAAGGCGATGCTTGACATAAATCATACTAAACGCATACACGGCTAAAACAACGGCTGTGACTCTACAGAACGATCTCTTTCTGCCATGTGAGTATATCTTTTCCCGGGCCGTTCTTTATGGAACAATTTTTGTCCAGAACGCAGTACGGGATATTATATACATGGTTGTTGTTAATCTCACGTCGTTTCTTATTGAAATATTGGCTGGGAAACGTGCTGTAGTACAATCCCCAGCGCTGCACTGCAGTGACGGTCTAGTTTCGGAATGCAAAACATAACGTAATTAAGAATCGAACGGCAGGACACCTGTGAAACACTGTTAGGATACATCAGTATACTGGCACCTTACAAAATTGTGTGATGACAAACAACGATCAATGCTAGCAGCGCAATAAATACTCACAATCTCTGTTGCCTCCCATTGTTTTCTATGGGCACACACAGCACTTTAGGGCCCACCAACATGGCGGCCCGAAGGCACGCCTCTCCCCCACGAGCCCCTCTCCCATGCGCGATCCAGCCTTTATACATAGAGATCAGTGGTATTGTGTATCCCTGCCGTGATCCCTGCGTAGCAGACTAAAGGTGGTGGCAAGGGTGATTCCCTCTCCCCAATCATGCTATGTGGCGCTTGCAGCGGTCACTAACGTAACTAACCCGTGACCCGTCTCTCCCATAGGGGATCGCCAGCTGTCCAGGTCTCTAGTATAGGCATGTTCGGCTGGAGTTTCGGGGGCGACGGCAGCGCTGCTTTTCTCCCCTGGTGGGCCAGTCTTGCAACTCTGCTAAGTACACTCATATTCGCTTCGGCTACAGTCTCACGTGTTGGTTCAAGTTTTTCGCTTAATCACTACCGTTCGTGCCACAAGCGTTCGTAGGAACAACATTAGTACCTTTATTCTCACTATAAGGGGGGATACACTCTTAAGTGGCTTGTGGGTATCATTCCCAATGGCATGATTGCGTTGTTTCTGAGCCCTATGGGGGACGACACTCAGATTCCCTCATAACAAGGCAGTCTGGTTTTCTCACACATGTTCTGCCTGGTAATGAGCGACAAGGGTTTCCCAGCGATAGAAACTATAATGGAGGAACAGGGAGCTGTTCTCCTGATGCCACCATTCAACACTGGGGGAGGTCAGCTTTCTCTAGAGGACATGAACTCTACACTTGTCATAGCACAAGTAAGAATCCATGTAGAGCGTGTAATTCAGAGGTTGAAACTGTATAATGTCTTGAACAACGGCGTACCGCTTGCCCTAATTCCCCACATGGGTAAAGTAATGAAAGTGTGTGGGGCCCTTGTCAACCTCCAGGCACCGATCATAAAATCGTAGCTATGTTAAATGTCCTACTGCTCCGCAAATGTTACCAAGGCCTGCTAAACATCCATGGAAGTGGGGTGCTGAGAGACGTGAACTAAAACATTGAGAACATACTGACTTGTGACATATACAGGGTCCGCCAAGATAAACTCCCGGGTTTGTAGTGCTGATAAAATGAATTATGCGGGACCCTCAGAGCGAAATCGCATATCAGAGGATGTATAATGCTCTAGAATTTCATCTCATAGCCTTGCTTTTGTTTAATTTGCCGTGGATAATTCGAAAAAAAGGAAAAACCGCGGCTCTTTTAACATTTCCTATTGCCTATACGGCGCTAAGCCTATAAAACCACCCGCGGGGCAAGACTGCTATCATGCCGCTAATCCCGCTGCATCCTGCACATTCACATTACAAAACTCTTCCTATGTTGCATATTGCTTGACGAGTAGCGTCCCTTTCTTGACATTTGCTGGAGAGAAAAAAAAAACATTTTGTTTGTTTGTTTGTCTGTAACAAAAAAAAAAAAAACAAGGAGAAATTGAACTCTTCTCCCGATTTGTTCTGCTGCTCCTAACGAAATTCTCACCCCACCCCACCCCCAAAAACTACTTCTCAGGTGCTCTACTCGCAAGTTCGCCATTCACTATCCACATGTTCACTAGAGAAAAAAAACTAGAAAAAAACGTCCATCCCGCGCACTTCAGAGAACGAGTAAGAGAGCCGAAGCATATCCCAGCCGTACGAAGTACTGTGTGGCTAAGCCAAACAGCAAAACCGTGTACTTAGCAGAGTTGCACAAAACTGCCACAGGCGTCTCTGAAAGCAATGCGCACTCGCGCCCTCTGGCCAGCCGTACAGGCCTATAGAGTAGGTCGTGGTATCGATGGTGGTAAATCCAGTAAATCTTCATCGAGCATCACGTCCTTTGAGCCAATCCAAGCCAGCACTGGAATCAACGGAACTACCTAAATCCTAAATTCGCGTTGCATTCTCCTGCAGACCATCAATAGTTCGCTGACTATGAATTTCGCTCACCCGCAGTTCAAAGATTGAACATATTTGCATCGGAAACAAAACCTTCTGAATTCTCGTTTTTCATATGCAGTCCGACAATCGCGTTTCGTATTGATAAGTTACCGCGCGACCAATCCATGTGAAAAACGTCTGCAGACTGCAATCCAAAATGCACGCTGGATGAGATGCCACTATGGATGCTATGGAATTCTTAACTTCATTTTATAGACTGTATCTAGTATCTATCCACTGCTACGTTCTATCCACTTAATCGAAAGAAACTGTGAAGAATTCCTATTGACAAGCTATGATTTTTCCGACCAGTGCCGCTTTTTGGCTTTCTATGCACGAGATGTATAAGCATTCTATACATGTGTCTCTAGGAGGTGTATAGAAATACATAGTGTCTATACATGGATCATTTATTGCGAGAGAGGGACTGGTGGCACTGCGCACTGTGTGGCACTGCGCATGCTTAACTTTCTACGGACGTAGTGAATGTCTCAAACCAAAACAAGTAAATAACGCAGATGTTATGTTGATGGTGAATCAATATTCCAAGCTACTCCTCATTTCAACGTTGTTGGTATGTGTAACTGAATTAACTTTAGACCACGTCACCCTTCAATTTCGCTCAGAGGCGAGCAGGACTATCGGTAATCCAGAAGATGTGGGTGCGAGTCCTACAGCTGTCTAACCTTTTCAGTGACTTCCATCTTTCATCGTTAGGACTATCGGATTCGCGGAAGCTCTGAAGACTAGCACTATATATTATACGCTCTCAGTTAGGAAACCAGCTCCCGTGGCTCAGTGGTTAGCGTGCTGGCCATGTCATGTTGAGCCTGGGAGGTACCCGGGTTCGAATCCCGGTGCCGGCTGTGCTGTCTGGGGTTTTTCCTGGGTTTTCCTCAGATGCTTTTAAACATATGTCGGCAAGTTTCCTTAGAAGTAGGCCCAGAACGCACATTTCCCCAGGGCGTAAGTCGACACGTTGCCCACCTCTGTGAGACCGACAACGGCGAGCCCTTTCACCATCACCACCACCACCTCGCTGAGGAAGAAAGCGTCACTGCCTTTCGACGTACGCTTTTTTAACTTAGGGGTCCTGGTACGTTTCACTCTCTCTATGTTTTAACACATTGTCCGTTATTGGGAGTCTGGGAAACCAACAAAAAGAAAAGCATCAGGAGAAAATGAAATGTATGGTGGCAGATGTTGAAAAAAAAAGGCTAAAGGAAGAGTGCTGATTTCTACTGAAAACCTGTGGTTTATTTATAGTTTATTGGCTCTAAAATAAGTATTTAAAGATATCGAAACATTTATTTTACTGAAGAACAAGCTTTTCCTTCATCAGGTGCGATACATTGAACACTTGGTAGAGATATTTATACTAATGTACATCAGAGAAAGGGGACAGCGAAGGTGGTGAGGAGGAGATAAAAAATTCTTATTAGAGAGGACTGAGGGCGCAAAAACGAAAATATAAAAGAAAGCGATGTACCGTCGGAGCGTTACCGGAGACCAAAACCGTTGAGAGATCTCAGGTGAGCGAACATCGTAAAGAAGACCGCTGGGAGAAATATTACACTGCTGGGGTTTGAGAAGAGATAAACAATGGCAGCACTCGTGTTTAGCCTGCATTCGAAAGTACAGAAACTGAGAAAAGGCTATCGGTTATTAGGAGTTTTGCAAAAGTGGTACATTCTTAAAATAGGTTAAAAAAAAGGAAAGAAAAAGTAATGAGCAAAAAAAAATAAAATCTGGAGAAACTGTGACATATCTGCTGAGAACACAAGGTATATGTACCACAGTTTAAAGTTTGCGGGCCCTGGAGTTGGTAAAAAAAAAAGGGGGGTATGCATTATACAATACTAAAGGGGATTGCTTCAGGTGGTCAAATGACCGATACACACATGGTCTCCTGCAGTTGATGAAAAACAGGTCAAGAATTTTTATGTTTAGCAGACGGGCAATCTTTTGGACCCTTCGGGAAAATCGGGGAAACAAGGTGATAAAGTGGGCCTGAAAAAACATTGAGACCATGTGGAGTCAAGGACTGGAATTTAGCAATTAAAAATGACTCTCGGTTTTTGCATTTGTTGTTGTCAGGAAAGCCCGATTCTAAGATGACTATCTTTAAGTGTGCGTTAAAGTCGTGCTCAGGAAGGTTAAAATGCAAGGAAACAGGGGTTGGTCACTGATGAACAATGTCCCCTTTGTGTCCGTAAAACAGTTCCCGCATGGAATTAGACGTTTCTCCGACATACTGAACGTGACATTTGGTGCAGAAGATTATGTAGCATACATTATATGAATTACAGTTAAGAGAGTGTTTTATTTTAAAAGTGAAGTTGTTTTTGTAGCTATCAATCTGTGTACACGAAAAAATAAATTTACAGGTCTCGCATCGTGTTTTTGCCACAAGGAGCACAACTATGGGGTTGATGGTGAATCTTTGACGATACTAGTAGGTTACGCAAGTTTGTCTGTCGCTTGAAAGCAACTGTGGGTGCCTGCGGGAAAACTTCCTTCAATTTCCTGTCAGCGTGAAGGATATTTAAATGGCGGTTTAGGATTGCTTTAAAGTTATTGAGAGATTTATGGAACTGAGTGGTGAAAACTAAGTTGTCTGCTTTCTATTCTAGTTTTAGGTGCTAATAGGACATGTCTTTCCTGTAAGTTTGATTTGTGGAGGGCATCACTTACTAGAGGGGGAGGATAACCACGGTTTAGGAAGTCTCTAGTCATGTCGCGTGCATGTTTAGAAAAATCTACCTGGTCTGAGCATATACGTTTTAAGCGCAAAAACTGTCCATAAGGTATGTTACTTTTCTGTTTCTGGGGGTGGTAACTGTCAAAATGGAGATACTGGCGTCGATCTGTGGGTTTTTTAAAAAGCTCGGTAACAAGTAAGCCCGACCTAAGAGAGACGGCTACGTCTAAGAAGTTAACAGATTGGTGTGAGAAGTGACATGAAAATTTAATTGAATGATGAAGCGAGTTGAAATGCTCAAAAAATCGTTTTAGAGACGTTTCATCATCAGGCCAGATGATGAATATGTCATCGATGTATCTATAGTATGCTAGGGGATGTATATCAAATGATTCTAGTGCTCTATGTTCAAATTGGCCCATAAAAAGGTTAGCATAATTTGGGGAAACTCGCGAACCCATCGCTGCTCCGTGGATCTGTACATAATGGGTGTCCGAAAAGGTAAAGTTGTTGTATTTCAGAACCAACTCTAAGAGTGGAACTATAGCGGTGCTGTGGAGAATATTGGGAGGATGTAAAGAAAGAAACGCTTCAACACTTTTAAGTCCTTCGTCATGAGGGATATTAGTGTACAGGGATACTACATCCATGGTCGCTTGAATGACATTACTAAGATTGAGCTGGAGATTGTTGAGTGAATCGATGTTGCCGAGAAAATCCTTTGTGTCCTTAACATATGATGGCAGAAGAGGAGGGATGTGGTTGATGCACTTATCTAAAACTAAAGAAATGTTCTCTGTCGGGGTATTTAAACCTGAAATGATAGGTCTGCCTGGGTGCTTTTCCTTATGGACTTTGACCAGAAGGTAAAAATTGCCTGGCTTAACGTTCTTTGGCTTCATGAATTTAGATGTATCAGACGGAACCAGGGTTTTACGCGAGAAGGCATCTATGGTTTGGTTAATAATGCAACGAAAAGATTTGGTGGGATCCTTATCTAGGATTTTGGAGAATTTCGAGTCGCTAAGTTGTCGTAGGGCTTTGGCTATGTAGCCGGAGGTGTTCAGAACAACTATGTCGCCACCCTTGTCGGCAGGTCTAATAATAATATCACCCGCCTACACGTTTCCTTTGTGCATTTTTATTTCCTGTAGCACTCCGTCCGAAAGCTTGTTCTTCAGTAAAATAAACGTTTCAATATCTTTAAATACTTATTTTATTCACTTGCGAGTGCTAGATTTCTCCCATTATTGGCTCTGATGGATATGTCGACCGGACAAATACTGATTCTTAAGTATTTTTTGTTACTTTGAACACACTTCTACTGTCAACTACATATACACCGTCTAAAGTAAATGTATACATTTTGTATAGAATGTCCATTCAAAATTCTTTAGCAAGTAGTTAGGATCTCTATACAGGTTTTATCAACACCTTCTAGAGAAATTGTATAGAGAGTAGATAAGTTTGTTTTGTAAGGTCAAGCGGTCCAAAACGTTCTATGATAATCAAAATTATACCAATCTTCAGTGTGAGGAAAGAAGCTGTGCCTTGGTATATTTCATTCAGTTGGCGTTCAATGATTGTACTACTTCGTCAGGCAAGCATTAAAATTTGAAGAGTTGCAATCCTCTGCACATGCCAATATTGTATCGTTTCACATTCGCTTGAAACTGCATACTGATGGAGCGATATCTGATCCCAAAATTGTTGCTAAAACTTTGCAGTTGACTCTTCATCAACTTGCCATCATTACTTCAGCAATGCCTGCTGCAATTTATGTAACTATAGTTCAACACGTTAACTGCAGTTTAACGAAGGAAAAAAAATCTTCCATCAGCTCTGAAAATAGTACTGCGCCGCAGATAGGATGGCTGGCCGCAGAGAGGTCATGCTCTCTCCCTGCACAAGATAATATAATCCATCATGCTCACTCTGCTTCTGTATTGGATGTTAAGACCGGCCGCATGACACTACGCTGCAGCACAAATTGCACTCTCCTTCTTTTGGCGCAGGTTCTGGTGAAGGAAAATGTGAGAGTGAATGCGTGTCTTGCTGAGCGAGGCATTGGCACATAGGCGGGATCACAATTCTGCCTCTTTTCCTGCCACCAGCACCTGGTGACCCCTTGTGAACTACGGTCCTTGAGATCATTAATGTTGGATAATGAGTATCACCGGAGCAAAAGACATGTGGATAACATAACGAAGACAAGCAACTGCTACTGTTCATCTTCTTCATGTTGTCCGCCTCTCTTTTGCTCCAGCGGTTCGTATTATACAGCTTTACCAGAGCCCAAGTCCCTGTTAATAGATGCTTAAATGTTGCCTTTGTCCTAATTGTTGATTCCACCTCTCCATTTAACGTGAGGGCCCAAGCACCACCCTGTCCAGGTACATGCAAACTGATCACCAGTGCAAGCACAAATTGACATGGCTTTAATATAAGACACAGCATAAATAGCGACCGTAATATGATGTGCCCGTTAGCTATTGCTCTACGAGCATGACCATACCCTATCAACGACGACGAGGTTAGGTTGACGACGAAGGAACGGAAGGAGGTGACACGTCAAGTCATCCTATGTTTTCCTCATCACAGTACTGCTATGTTTTGCATTGCAGCTTTTAAAATTGTGTTAAAATGGAAAAATAAGCAGTGCTAGAGTAAACCATGTGGAAACTTGGACTTTGTACTTCCAAATATGTGTTTTATTATGCACATCTTGTGGAATCATAAAACATTTTGAATCTCTGTTATGCATGTGTGTGTGCACATTTTGTACATCTCTAGTGCATAAACACACATGCCTCATTTTATATAGAAGCAAAACAAGTATCTTGTTGATGTAAGGGCATGTCCCATGCACCCCAACGTTCCATGGAAGCAAGAAAACAGGTAATAAATTAATAGTATATGTAGTGGGTGTGGGAACAAAAGAAGACCAGTTGTCCAAATATTCACGTAAAAGCAAACAAGAAGTTACAGAGGAGACACTCTCGTGCTTAGATGTTGACATTTGCACAAAGGTGATAGTATCAGCATCATTAAAAAACTTGAAGGATCAACACTGCCACCTTAAACTGTTACACACTGGATTTAGTTTGTGTAGACTGCTAATGGCTTCTTTCGCAGTGACGAGGAAGGCTCATACCACCTGCAAGCTACATCTCCAGGCTTTGAAGACCGTGACAAGAAAATACAGACCAGGAAAAGGCACAGTTTCACATTGTAGCTCCCTAGCAGTGTTGAAGCCTGAAATTTTTACCAGAACTTCATACCATCATACCCCATCCTTGCAATGAAACAGCTGCAACAGATTTTATATTTACATTTGGATGGCTATGTGGATCTCAGTCAGTGTTCCATCATAAATTTTTAGGGGGATATGTACAGTGTTGTCCTGGAGCTTTGGCTCGAAAGTACACCCACAATCAGTCATCCAATGGCAGGTTGAAGTCCTTGTGCATTTCTCGAACGGTGGTACCTTTCAGTATTGCTGTCGAAGAATTTGGTGTCAGTCTCAAAATCACTGTCACTAGGAAATGTGCGGAGAACTGAGCTTACCAAGCTGACCAAGCACCAACTGCGCTGCATCTTTCACTTCGTTGTATTCATGAAGCTTTTCAACATGCCAGTCCAGTTCCTCCACTGTATATCCTCTGAAGGAAAACTCTTGTACTATTTGCACGGGGGACGCAAAGCAAGATATCGCCAGCATGAGCACCTACTCATCAACAAGAGAAGTTATCTGTTCATCAAGCTCTTTCTCTCTAAGTAACAAGGAATCCAGCTCCTTTTTAAGCTTCTCAGGATCCTGGTTATCTGCCGGAGCTGGGAGACTGCCAGTGGCTGCCTTCATCTATAATTAGAAGAAAGGATGCAAATATTGCTTGTAAATATCGCTTATCCACCGATCTCTTCAGACTGTCCTGTTTTACACTCACAGGAGATTTGAAGGAAGTGTTCACAAATTTTGTCCTCAGGGCTCTGAAAATGGGACGCAAATTAGTTTTAGTGCTCATAATATCCTCGTGCACGAATGTTAAGCACTCGTATAAGCTACAGTATTCCCTGAATGTACACAGAAATGCCTACCTTATGTTTCTCAGAGGCGTACTAGCCTTCTTGTCCATTCTGTGGGCTACACAGAAACCAACAATCTAAAAGGCGTCAAGCAACTCCGCTCACGTTAGTTAATCAGTAATAGAACTTCCGTCGAACCTAGGCCTCGGTCGCACACATAACTTGTGATTGAAAGAAAACTTCACGCAGTCAAGCTAAGCGGGTACGCGTAACGTCGATAAAAAGTCTTCAAACTTTCACCATTTCACTGTCGCGCCCACAAGCCCCGGAAGCTTTTGGATTGTGCTCGGCTTTGGATACAGAATTGGATACGTGATGATGACGACGATGACGATTATAAAGGTAGCACGTTGGCAGTTTCGGATTTCGGTGGTTTCGGTATCTTTCTTGAAGCTTATGGATTAAAAATGGGATTGATTGATACCGTACGACAGAGGCAGAGCCTCCTATATTGTATTGTAATATATCGGCCAGACGTCGTTGTGGGTGGATATTTTCTTTCCCTTTGTAGCGAGGCGTAACGGGGGCGAACAGCCATTCAGCTCGCTCGCGCTTGACCTGTACGCATTTTCTCTACGCGTGTGTCTAGCGACAGTTCGCCATCTAAGATACTTAGCTACCCGGTTTGTCACAGATTAAATTCCGCTTCTTTCCAGTTCTTTCGTTGTTGCCTCAAAAATACCCTCGGCGCCGGACACATAGCGAGGAATAAGACCAAGCGACCACTTGGTAGAAGTGACTAAGACATATTTTATTATTCCATTCGTGTTTCTCGCCTTTAAAGGGCGCAAAATGGGACACAACCCCCCCCCCCCCCCCCCCAAGAAAAAAAAATCCACAAATCAACAGTCGGGCACCCCTTGCCCTGGTTAATGATAATTTACACAACCAATAGTGGCTAAAGAACACTCTCTCCTCAGTACCTCATGGGTTGACAAACATGAACACATGCTTAATTACAAACAGATGTACATTAGTTTTTAACGACGACTGACTACCACCCTCGCCGACAACATCAAGGACCCGAAAGCGCTTCCCAAGGTTGCATCTTGCATTATCACGTCCGGGCTTCTCCTATGGTTATGCCATTGTGTGCCAAAGACAGTTTGCCGGAGGTCCATCGAACTTCGGGAAGCGCCGAAGCACGTAGACAAACATGCTGCGCATAACAGTCACCGTTAACACTATCTTGCATGATAGGCAAGCCTGCGCGATGGGCAAGACACGTAAACAAACACGAAGGATCGAAGGCACGAAGGCGTGTTTGTTTACGTGTCTTGCCCATCGCTCAGGCGTGCCTATCATGGAATTTATCCACCAGCTAGCCTACATTTACGCCATTCTGTCAACGCTATCTTGATTTACAGTCGTTAGACAAATTTGCTAATGTGCGGTCTCAAAGTAGAGCTCTACTTGAAAGCCTCGTCGTTCTACGACGCTGAACGGCAGCAAGCCCCCAACTATCCAAGGAACTTAGCCACTTAGTCTCTGGCAGGGATATTCTTCTGTACCACAGACCTACCCTATATTCATCTCTTTCAGGGACCATCGTAATCCCCTCAAGACTGTGGCTTTTGGCCGCGACCTTGTTCGCCCCTAGCTTGGAGCGGCATAAACCAGCCCATGGTGCAGTTCGACCCTCCTAGATTTCGCTGAAAAAAAGTTCTGTGCATTCCTTTAGGGGTGTGCGTGTGTAGGATATAAACATTTTTCTCAAGATTTTGTTGTCTTGAACAGTGGGGCCGCCTCGAACTTGGCCCAAACGTGAAAAGGTGTTGTACGTTCCGCGCGTCCTTCTGACACAAACAGACGACATTTCTGTGCTTTCTTTACCTGGTGTTAGAGCGAAAGGGTGGATCTAGCTTCCCGAAGTACCCTTTACTAAAGGGTACGGAGTTAAGAGTGCATACTCCGCTGCAGCTCACTCGATAGTTGAGGTCACCTAGGAAGTGAAAGTGATGCCTTTGTGGTCCTCTCCTGTGAAAAGGCACCCTCTCCTTGTCCATTTTGAAAATCTACAAATGTATTAGTTCTCCCGCGGAAAAAAAATCGTCACCATACTCCGCTGCAGCTCACTCGATAGTTGAGGTCGCCTAGGAAGTGAAAGTGATGCCTTTGTGGTCCTCTCCTGTGAAAAGGCACCCTCTCCTTGTCCATTTTGAAAATCTACAAATGTATTAGTTTTTCCGCGGAAAAAAAATTTCGTCACCATACTCCGCTGCAGCTCACTCGATAGTTGAGGTCGCCTAGGAAGTGAAAGTGATGCCTTTGTGGTCCTCTCCTGTGAAAAGGCACCCTCTCCTTGTCCATTTTGAAAATCTACAAATGTATTAGTTTTTCCGCGGAAAAAAAATTTCGTCACCATACTCCGCTGCAGCTCACTCGATAGTTGAGGTCGCCTAGGAAGTGAAAGTGATGCCTTTGTGGTCCTCTTCTGTGAAAAGGCACCCTCTCCTTGTCCATTTTGAAAATCTACAAATGTATTAGTTTTTCCGCGGAAAAAAAATTTCGTCACCATACTCCGCTGCAGCTCACTCGATAGTTGAGGTCGCCTAGGAAGTGAAAGTGATGCCTTTGTGGTCCTCTCCTGTGAAAAGGCACCCTCTCCTTGTCCATTTTGAAAATCTACAAATGTATTAGTTCTCCCGCGGAAAAAAAAATCGTCACCATACTCCGCTGCAGCTCACTCGATAGTTGAGGTCGCCTAGGAAGTGAAAGTGATGCCTTTGTGGTCCTCTCCTGTGAAAAGGCACCCTCTCCTTGTCCATTTTGAAAATCTACAATTGTATTAGTTCTCCCGCGAAAAAAAAATTTCGTCACCTTACTCCGCTGCAGCTCACTCGATAGTTGAGGTCGTCTAGGAAGTACAAGTGATGCTTCTTGACCCTCTCCTGTGAAAAGGCACCCTCTCCGTGCCCATTTTGAAAATATTCTAATGTATTAGTTCTTCCGCGGAAAAAAAAATTCGTCACCATACTCCGCTGCAGCTCACACGATAGTTGAGGTCGTCCAGGAAGTAAAAGTGATGCCTTTGTGGCCTTCTCCTGTGAAAAGGCACCCTCTCCGTGCCCATTTTGACAATCTACAATTGTATTAGTTCTCCCGCGGAAAAAAAATTTCTTCACTATACTCCGCTGCAGCCTACTCCGTAGTTGAGGTCGCCTAGGAAGTGAAAGTGATGCCTTTGTGGTCCTCTCCTGTGAAAAGGCACCCTCTCCGTGTCCATTTTGAAAATCTACAAATGTTTTAGTTCTTCCGCGAAAAAAAAATCGTCACCATACTCCGCTGCAGCTCACTCGATAGTTGAGGTCGTCTAGGAAGTAAAAGTGATGCTTTGTGGCCTTCTCCCGTGAAAAGGCATCATCTTGTCCACTTTGACAATCTACAATTGTATTAGTTCTCCCGCGAAAAAAAAATTTCGTCACCTTACTCTGCTGCAGCTCACTCGATAGTTGAGGTCGCCTAGGAAGTGAAAGTGATGCATTTGTGGTCCTCTTTTGTGAAAAGGCACCATCTCCTTGTCCATTTTGAAAATCTACAAATGTATTAGTTCTTCCGCGGAAAAAAATTCGTCACCACACTCTTAAACCCGTACCTTTTATTGTAACTTTTAGAAACATGTAACTTCTGTATAGACGTAGATTTCGAGGTTTCTTATAGGTTACACCACTGTAACGTATATTTAGAGGTTAAAAGCGACCAAGGTCATGTCTTTACAACACGAATAGAAGTTACATCTCGGAAAAAACAAAAACAGCTTCCCAAGCAGCACAATGTACTGAAAGTCCAGTGCAACAGGGGTGGACGGGTAAGTGGAAGGCCTTGAACAGACTCGTGAAACTAAAGGAAATTGGTAAGACACATACCGTCCACCCCTATTGCACTCGACTTTTAGTACATTGTGCTGCTTGGGTTGTTGTAACTTATAAATGTACCCTCTACTCCGACACTGTAACTTCTAAGCGAAATCTCCAACGTAATCTCTTTGTTAGTTTCTTATCGTTTGTTTTCCTTTTGTTTTTCAGCATAATGCCGCGTTTCAGCCTCCCATTCGAGACGACACTTGCGAATCTACTCTGTTATTTTTTATCTGTTTCAGCGTCACCTATACGTCAACTACATGTTATCAATGCTGTATGAACACAGATTATAAGTTCGCAGTCTGAAATACAGATAGTATGTTTCTTTTTAAAGGGTGGAAAACAATTGTCAATGCCGCAACCACCAAGATTTCCGATTTCGCTGCGTAGCCGAGCCTGGTCTAGGTCTATCCACACTGAGAGCGGTTTCCTTGAAACGCTTAACGCTCGTCGTCCGTCCGTTAACAAGTGTAATCTGTTTTAATCAGTGGTTTTCCTCGCGTTTATCATAGTATCGTCAGGAACACCGGAAAAGCTAGATGTCGCTAGCAAACAAGTATATTTCCGGTGTTCTGAGGGGAAAGTGTAGTGAGTGCGAAGATTGCAAAGAATATATAACCGAAAACGAACGTCAGCACCGCAGCCCTAATTCACACACTTCATACACTGGGTAAGTGTACATTTTGTGCTAGGTACGTGCGTTATTTTGATAGCAAGAGCTCTTAGCGCATGTTTATTGTGATTATGGCAAGCGTTTTGCGGCCCTGCATATGAACGCCACTTACGCTTGCTACTTTTCTGCTCTTACTTGGTCGCCAAGTCAATACACCGGCGTGCATTTTGCGAGCTGCGGATATATGCATCGAGATATATAATTCGCAGCTTCCTACTTGTTGTATTCTTACGATATTCTAAGACTCAATCGCGGAGTGAACGCCTTCCCGCATTTATGCTGATTTGTACCTTGTGCTTTGTACGGATTTGAATGGTTCCGTAAATGTTACTCTCATTGCCCAAACTTTTGTTCCCAGGATCCCACATGCAGGTTCACATACCGTCACCAGCGCAATGCAGTACCTCACAAACTCGTCTCAGAGCGCCTCCAACGCTGATAACGCAGTAATGTAGTGTCTCCTGCGTTACTGTACACTCATATTCCTCAAGGTTGTGTGCGTTTTATGTAATACTGTATTGCCATTTGCGCTCGCCTCTGCAACACGAATGTGGAATAAATTTTTTTCTGCTGCAATTCTCCATTTCGTTGGGTGTGTTCAGCTTAGCAAACATAGGTCAGTTGTTTTGACTCGCTAGCTTCCTCGCACTTTTATGCATTGCTTCTCACTTAGAAGATAGTTCTTTTTTCCACATACATGGTAAAGCGACCATGGTTTCTCCTCACATCAGAATCGCACTTGTGCACAATGTGTCACCTCTCGACAGACTTCTGTTTTTGTAATATACATATGTTCAAGATCTGCTTTTCTGCTGGTTCATTTTGGTACCTTGGTGTGTTCTGTAAAGGTCTGTCGATATCCCACGCACAGGGTGTTTGTTTTTATTCGCATCACACCAGCGCTCATTTGACAGATGGGTTATGTTAATTTTCGCAAATTAACCCATCCGTAGTTACAAACATTTCCGACATTTCCTGACGCATGTGTTTGTAACTACGGATCGACTAATTAGCAAAAATTCACATACCCCACCTGCCAAATGAGCGCTACTCTGTTGCGAATAAAAATGAACATCCTGTATAAAAAGCCGCACGTTGGCGTAACCTTTACGGACAGCTGCTGGATTGAAGGCCGTAACCTCTAATTAGTGGGTTTCCTTGTAACTTTTATAAAAGGGGTCGCTCAGAGGGTACCTGGTAGCTTCTGAAATAGAGGGTAAAATATTGCGATTTTTTACCCTTTACTAAAGGGTACGGAGTTAAGAGTGCATACTCCGCTGCAGCTCACTCGATAGTTGAGGTCACCTAGGAAGTGAAAGTGATGCCTTTGTGGTCCTCTCCTGTGAAAACGCACCCTCTCCTTGTCCATTTTGAAAATCTACAATTGTATTAGTTCTTCTGCGGAAAAAAAATTCGTCACCATACCCCGCTGCAGCTCACTCGATAGTTGAGGTCGTCTAGGAAGTGCAAGTGATGCCTCTTGACCCTCTCCTGTGAAAAGGCACCCTCTCCGTGCCCATTTTGAAAATCTACTAATGTATTAGTTCTTCCGCGGAAAAAAAATTTCGTCACCATACTCCGCTGCAGCTCACTCGATAGTTGAGGTCGTCCAGGAAGTACAAGTGATGCCTCTTGACCCTCTCCTGTGAAAAGGCACCCTCTCCTTGTCCATTTTGACAATCTACAATTGTATTAGTTCTCCCGCGAAAAAAAAATTTCGTCACCTTACTCCGCTGCAGCTCACTCGATAGTTGAGGTCGTCTAGGAAGTAAAAGTGATGCCTCTTGACCCTCTCCTGTGAAAAGGCACCCTCTCCTTGTCCATTTTGAAAATCTACAAATGTATTAGTTCTTCCGCGGAAAAAAAATTTCGTCACTATACTCCGCTGCAGCCTACTCGGTAGTTGAGGTCGCCTAGGAAGTGAAAGTGATGCCTTTGTGGTCCTCTCCTGTGAAAAGGCACCCCCTCCTTGTCCATTTTGAAAATCTACAAATGTATTAGTTCTTCCGCGGAAAAAAAATTTCGTCACCATCCTCCGCTGCAGCTCACTCGATAGTTGAGGTTGTCTAGGAAGTAAAAGTGATGCCTTTGTGGCCTTCTCCTGTGAAAAGGCATCCTCTCCTTGTCCATTTTGACAATCTACAATTGTATTAGCTCTCCCGCGGAAAAAAAATTTCGTCACCATACTCCGCTCCAGCTCACACGATAGTTGAGGTCGTCCAGGAAGTACAAGTGATGCCTCTTGACCCTCTCCTGTGAAAAGGCACCCTCTCCTTGTCCATTTTGACAATCTACAATTGTATTAGTTCTCCCGCGAAAAAAAAAATTTCGTCACCTTACTCCGCTGCAGCTCACTCGATAGCTGAGGTCGTCCAGGAAGTACAAGTGATGCCTCTTGACCCTCTCCTGTGAAAAGGCACCCTCTCCTTGTCCATTTTGACAATCTACAAATGTATTAGTTCTTCCGCGGAAAAAAAATTTCGTCACTATACTCCGCTGCAGCCTACTCGGTAGTTGAGGTCGCCTAGGAAGTGAAAGTGATGCCTTTGTGGTCCTCTCCTGTGAAAAGGCACCCCCTCCTTGTCCATTTTGAAAATCTACAAATGTATTAGTTCTTCCGCGGAAAAAAAATTTCGTCACCATCCTCCGCTGCAGCTCACTCGATAGTTGAGGTTGTCTAGGAAGTAAAAGTGATGCCTTTGTGGCCTTCTCCTGTGAAAAGGCATCCTCTCCTTGTCCATTTTGACAATCTACAATTGTATTAGCTCTCCCGCGGAAAAAAAATTTCGTCACCATACTCCGCTCCAGCTCACACGATAGTTGAGGTCGTCCAGGAAGTACAAGTGATGCCTCTTGACCCTCTCCTGTGAAAAGGCACCCTCTCCTTGTCCATTTTGACAATCTACAATTGTATTAGTTCTCCCGCGAAAAAAAAAATTTCGTCACCTTACTCCGCTGCAGCTCACTCGATAGTTGAGGTCGTCCAGGAAGTACAAGTGATGCCTCTTGACCCTCTCCTGTGAAAAGGCACCCTCTCCTTGTCCATTTTGACAATCTACAATTGTATTAGTTCTCCCGCGAAAAAAAAATTTCGTCACCTTACTCCGCTGCAGCTCACTCGATAGTTGAGGTCGTCTAGGAAGTAAAAGTGATGCCTCTTGACCCTCTCCTGTGAAAAGGCACCCTCTCCTTGTCCATTTTGAAAATCTACAAATGTATTAGTTCTTCCGCGGAAAAAAAATTTCGTCACTATACTCCGCTGCAGCCTACTCGGTAGTTGAGGTCGCCTAGGAAGTGAAAGTGATGCCTTTGTGGTCCTCTCCTGTGAAAAGGCACCCCCTCCTTGTCCATTTTGAAAATCTACAAATGTATTAGTTCTTCCGCGGAAAAAAAATTTCGTCACCATCCTCCGCTGCAGCTCACTCGATAGTTGAGGTTGTCTAGGAAGTAAAAGTGATGCCTTTGTGGCCTTCTCCTGTGAAAAGGCATCCTCTCCTTTTCAATTTTACAATCTACAATTGTATTAGCTCTCCCGCGAAAGAAAAATTTCGTCACCTTACTCCGCTGCAGCTCACTCGATAGTTGAGGTCGCCTAGGAAGTGAAAGTGATGCCTTTGTGGTCCTATTTTGTGAAAAGGCACCATCTCCTTGTCCATTTTGAAAATCTACAAATGTATTAGTTCTTCCGCGGAAAAAAAATTCGTCACCATACTCCGCTGCAGCTCACTCGATAGTTGAGGTCACCTAGGAAGTGAAAGTGATGCCTTTGTGGTCCTCTTCTGTGAAAAGGCACCCTCTCCTTGTCCATTTTGAAAATCTACAAATGTATTAGTTTTTCCGCGGAAAAAAAATTTCGTCACCATACTCCGCTGCAGCTCACTCGATAGTTGAGGTCGCCTAGGAAGTGAAAGTGATGCCTTTGTGGTCCTCTCCTGTGAAAAGGCACCCTCTCCTTGTCCATTTTGAAAATCTACAAATGTATTAGTTCTTCCGCGGAAAAAAAATCGTCACCATACTCCGCTGCAGCTCACTCGATAGTTGAGGTCGCTTAGGAAGTGAAAGTGATGCCTTTGTGGTCCTCTCCTGTGAAAAGGCACCCTATCCTTGTCCATTTTGAAAATCTACAATTGTATTAGTTCTCCCGCGAAAAAAAAATTTCGTCACCTTACTCCGCTGCAGCTCACTCGATAGTTGAGGTCGTCTAGGAAGTACAAGTGATGCTTCTTGACCCTCTCCTGTGAAAAGGCACCCTCTCCGTGCCCATTTTGAAAATATTCTAATGTATTAGTTCTTCCGCGGAAAAAAAAATTCGTCACCATACTCCGCTGCAGCTCACACGATAGTTGAGGTCGTCCAGGAAGTAAAAGTGATGCCTTTGTGGCCTTCTCCTGTGAAAAGGCACCCTCTCCGTGCCCATTTTGACAATCTACAATTGGATTAGTTCTCCCGCGAAAAAAAAAATTTCGTCACCATACTCCGCTCCAGCTCACACGATAGTTGAGGTCGTCCAGGAAGTACAAGTGATGCCTCTTGACCCTCTCCTTGTCCATTTTGACAATCTACAATTGTATTAGTTCTCCCGCGAAAAAAAAAATTTCCTCACCTTACTCCGCTGCAGCTCACTCGATAGTTGAGGTCGTCTAGGAAGTAAAAGTGATGCCTCTTGACCCTCTCCTGGGAAAAGGCACCCTCTCCGTGCCCATTTTGAAAATCTACAAATGTATTAGTTCTTCCGCGGAAAAAAAATTTCGTCACCATCCTCCGCTGCAGCTCACTCGATAGTTGAGGTCGCCTAGGAAGTGAAAGTGATGCCTTTGTGGTCCTCTCCTGTGAAAAGGCACCCTCTCCGTGCCCATTTTGAAAATATTCTAATGTATTAGTTCTTCCGCGGAAAAAAAAATTCGTCACCATACTCCGCTGCAGCTCACACGATAGTTGAGGTCGCCTAGGAAGTGAAAGTGATGCCTTTGTGGTCCTCTCCTGTGAAAAGGCACCCTCTCCTTGTCCATTTTGAAAATCTACAAATGTATTAGTTTTTCCGCTGAAAAAAAATTTCGTCACCATACTCCGCTGCAGCTCACTCGATAGTTGAGGTCGCCTAGGAAGTGAAAGTGATGCCTTTGTGGTCCTCTTCTGTGAAAAGGCACCCTCTCCTTGTCCATTTTGAAAATCTACAAATGTATTAGTTTTTCCGCGGAAAAAAAATTTCGTCACCATACTCCGCTGCAGCTCACTCGATAGTTGAGGTCGCCTAGGAAGTGAAAGTGATGCCTTTGTGGTCCTCTCCTGTGAAAAGGCACCCTCTCCTTGTCCATTTTGAAAATCTACAAATGTATTAGATCTCCCGCGGAAAAAAAAATCGTCACCATACTCCGCTGCAGCTCACTCGATAGTTGAGGTCGCCTAGGAAGTGAAAGTGATGCCTTTGTGGTCCTCTCCTGTGAAAAGGCACCCTCTCCTTGTCCATTTTGAAAATCTACAATTGTATTAGTTCTCCCGCGAAAAAAAAATTTCGTCACCTTACTCCGCTGCAGCTCACTCGATAGTTGAGGTCGTCTAGGAAGTACAAGTGATGCTTCTTGACCCTCTCCTGTGAAAAGGCACCCTCTCCGTGCCCATTTTGAAAATATTCTAATGTATTAGTTCTTCCGCGGAAAAAAAAAATTCGTCACCATACTCCGCTGCAGCTCACACGATAGTTGAGGTCGTCCAGGAAGTAAAAGTGATGCCTTTGTGGCCTTCTCCTGTGAAAAGGCACCCTCTCCGTGCCCATTTTGACAATCTACAATTGTATTAGTTCTCCCGCGGAAAAAAAATTTCTTCACTATACTCCGCTGCAGCCTACTCCGTAGTTGAGGTCGCCTAGGAAGTGAAAGTGATGCCTTTGTGGTCCTCTCCTGTGAAAAGGCACCCTCTCCGTGTCCATTTTGAAAATCTACAAATGTTTTAGTTCTTCCGCGAAAAAAAAATCGTCACCATACTCCGCTGCAGCTCACTCGATAGTTGAGGTCGTCTAGGAAGTAAAAGTGATGCTTTGTGGCCTTCTCCCGTGAAAAGGCATCATCTTGTCCACTTTGACAATCTACAATTGTATTAGTTCTCCCGCGAAAAAAAAATTTCGTCACCTTACTCTGCTGCAGCTCACTCGATAGTTGAGGTCGCCTAGGAAGTGAAAGTGATGCATTTGTGGTCCTCTTTTGTGAAAAGGCACCATCTCCTTGTCCATTTTGAAAATCTACAAATGTATTAATTCTTCCGCGGAAAAAAATTCGTCACCACACTCTTAAACCCGTACCTTTTATTGTAACTTTTAGAAACATGTAACTTCTGTATAGACGTAGATTTCGAGGTTTCTTATAGGTTACACCACTGTAACGTATATTTAGAGGTTAAAAGCGACCAAGGTCATGTCTTTACAACACGAATAGAAGTTACATCTCGGAAAAAACAAAAACAGCTTCCCAAGCAGCACAATGTACTGAAAGTCCACTGCAACAGGGGTGGACGGGTAAGTGGAAGGCCTTGAACAGACTCGTGAAACTAAAGAAAATTGGTAAGACACATACCGTCCACCCCTATTGCACTCGACTTTTAGTACATTGTGCTGCTTGGGTTGTTGTAACTTATAAATGTACCCTCTACTCCGACACTGTAACTTCTAAGCGAAATCTCCAACGATAATCTCTTTGTTAGTTTCTTATCGTTTGTTTTCCTTTTGTTTTTCAGCATAATGCCGCGTTTCAGCCTCCCATTCGAGACGACACTTGCGAATCTACTCTGTTATTTTTTATCTGTTTCAGCGTCACCTATACGTCAACTACATGTTATCAATGCTGTATGAACACAGATTATAAGTTCGCAGTCTGAAATACAGATAGTATGTTTCTTTTTAAAGGGTGGAAAACAATTGTCAATGCCGCAACCACCAAGATTTCCGATTTCGCTGCGTAGCCGAGCCTGGTCTAGGTCTATCCACACTGAGAGCGGTTTCCTTGAAACGCTTAACGCTCGTCGTCCGTCCGTTAACAAGTGTAATCTGTTTTAATCAGTGGTTTTCCTCGCGTTTATCATAGTATCGTCAGGAACACCGGAAAAGCTAGATGTCGCTAGCAAACAAGTATATTTCCGGTGTTCTGAGGGGAAAGTGTAGTGAGTGCGAAGATTGCAAAGAATATATAACCGAAAACGAACGTCAGCACCGCAGCCCTAATTCACACACTTCATACACTGGGTAAGTGTACATTTTGTGCTAGGTACGTGCGTTATTTTGATAGCAAGAGCTCTTAGCGCATGTTTATTGTGATTATGGCAAGCGTTTTGCGGCCCTGCATATGAACGCCACTTACGCTTGCTACTTTTCTGCTCTTACTTGGTCGCCAAGTCAATACACCGGCGTGCATTTTGCGAGCTGCGGATATATGCATCGAGATATATAATTCGCAGCTTCCTACTTGTTGTATTCTTACGATATTCTAAGACTCAATCGCGGAGTGAACGCCTTCCCGCATTTATGCTGATTTGTACCTTGTGCTTTGTACGGATTTGAATGGTTCCGTAAATGTTACTCTCATTGCCCAAACTTTTGTTCCCAGGATCCCACATGCAGGTTCACATACCGTCACCAGCGCAATGCAGTACCTCACAAACTCGTCCCAGAGCGCCTCCAACGCTGATAACGCAGTAATGTAGTGTCTCCTGCGTTACTGTACACTCATATTCCTCAAGGTTGTGTGCGTTTTATGTAATACTGTATTGCCATTTGCGCTCGCCTCTGCAACACGAATGTGGAATAAATTTTTTTCTGCTGCAATTCTCCATTTCGTTGGGTGTGTTCAGCTTAGCAAACATAGGTCAGTTGTTTTGACTCGCTAGCTTCCTCGCACTTTTATGCATTGCTTCTCACTTAGAAGATAGTTCTTTTTTCCACATACATGGTAAAGCGACCATGGTTTCTCCTCACATCAGAATCGCACTTGTGCACAATGTGTCACCTCTCGACAGACTTCTGTTTTTGTAATATACATATGTTCAAGATCTGCTTTTCTGCTGGTTCATTTTGGTACCTTGGTGTGTTCTGTAAAGGTCTGTCGATATCCCACGCACAGGGTGTTTGTTTTTATTCGCATCACACCAGCGCTCATTTGACAGATGGGTTATGTTAATTTTCGCAAATTAACCCATCCGTAGTTACAAACATTTCCGACATTTCCTGACGCATGTGTTTGTAACTACGGATCGACTAATTAGCAAAAATTCACATACCCCACCTGCCAAATGAGCGCTACTCTGTTGCGAATAAAAATGAACATCCTGTATAAAAAGCCGCACGTTGGCGTAACCTTTACGGACAGCTGCTGGATTGAAGGCCGTAACCTCTAATTAGTGGGTTTCCTTGTAACTTTTATAAAAGGGGTCGCTCAGAGGGTACCTGGTAGCTTCTGAAATAGAGGGTAAAATATTGCGATTTTTTACCCTTTACTAAAGGGTACGGAGTTAAGAGTGCATACTCCGCTGCAGCTCACTCGATAGTTGAGGTCACCTAGGAAGTGAAAGTGATGCCTTTGTGGTCCTCTCCTGTGAAAACGCACCCTCTCCTTGTCCATTTTGAAAATCTACAATTGTATTAGTTCTTCTGCGGAAAAAAAATTCGTCACCATACCCCGCTGCAGCTCACTCGATAGTTGAGGTCGTCTAGGAAGTGCAAGTGATGCCTCTTGACCCTCTCCTGTGAAAAGGCACCCTCTCCGTGCCCATTTTGAAAATCTACTAATGTATTAGTTCTTCCGCGGAAAAAAAATTTCGTCACCATACTCCGCTGCAGCTCACACGATAGTTGAGGTCGTCCAGGAAGTAAAAGTGATGCCTTTGTAGCCTTCTCCTGTGAAAAGGCACCCTCTCCGTGCCCATTTTGACAATCTACAATTGTATTAGTTCTCCCGCGAAAAAAAAATTTCGTCACCATACTCCGCTCCAGCTCACACGATAGTTGAGGTCGTCCAGGAAGTACAAGTGATGCCTCTTGACCCTCTCCTGTGAAAAGGCACCCTCTCCTTGTCCATTTTGACAATCTACAATTGTATTAGTTCTCCCGCGAAAAAAAAATTTCGTCACCTTACTCCGCTGCAGCTCACTCGATAGTTGAGGTCGTCCAGGAAGTACAAGTGATGCCTCTTGACCCTCTCCTGTGAAAAGGCACCCTCTCCTTGTCCATTTTGACAATCTACAATTGTATTAGTTCTCCCGCGAAAAAAAAATTTCGTCACCTTACTCCGCTGCAGCTCACTCGATAGTTGAGGTCGTCTAGGAAGTGAAAGTGATGCCTCTTGACCCTCTCCTGTGAAAAGGCACCCTCTCCTTGTCCATTTTGAAAATCTACAAATGTATTAGTTCTTCCGCGGAAAAAAAATTTCGTCACTATACTCCGCTGCAGCCTACTCGGTAGTTGAGGTCGCCTAGGAAGTGAAAGTGATGCCTTTGTGGTCCTCTCCTGTGAAAAGGCACCCCCTCCTTGTCCATTTTGAAAATCTACAAATGTATTAGTTCTTCCGCGGAAAAAAAATTTCGTCACCATCCTCCGCTGCAGCTCACTCGATAGTTGAGGTTGTCTAGGAAGTAAAAGTGGTGCCTTTGTGGCCTTCTCCTGTGAAAAGGCATCCTCTCCTTGTCCATTTTGACAATCTACAATTGTATTAGCTCTCCCGCGGAAAAAAAATTTCGTCACCATACTCCGCTCCAGCTCACACGATAGTTGAGGTCGTCCAGGAAGTACAAGTGATGCCTCTTGACCCTCTCCTGTGAAAAGGCACCCTCTCCTTGTCCATTTTGACAATCTACAATTGTATTAGTTCTCCCGCGAAAAAAAAAATTTCGTCACCTTACTCCGCTGCAGCTCACTCGATAGTTGAGGTCGTCCAGGAAGTACAAGTGATGCCTCTTGACCCTCTCCTGTGAAAAGGCACCCTCTCCTTGTCCATTTTGACAATCTACAAATGTATTAGTTCTTCCGCGGAAAAAAAAATTTCGTCACTATACTCCGCTGCAGCCTACTCGGTAGTTGAGGTCGCCTAGGAAGTGAAAGTGATGCCTTTGTGGTCCTCTCCTGTGAAAAGGCACCCCCTCCTTGTCCATTTTGAAAATCTACAAATGTATTAGTTCTTCCGCGGAAAAAAAATTTCGTCACCATCCTCCGCTGCAGCTCACTCGATAGTTGAGGTTGTCTAGGAAGTAAAAGTGATGCCTTTGTGGCCTTCTCCTGTGAAAAGGCATCCTCTCCTTGTCCATTTTGACAATCTACAATTGTATTAGCTCTCCCGCGGAAAAAAAATTTCGTCACCATACTCCGCTCCAGCTCACACGATAGTTGAGGTCGTCCAGGAAGTACAAGTGATGCCTCTTGACCCTCTCCTGTGAAAAGGCACCCTCTCCTTGTCCATTTTGACAATCTACAATTGTATTAGTTCTCCCGCGAAAAAAAAAATTTCGTCACCTTACTCCGCTGCAGCTCACTCGATAGTTGAGGTCGTCCAGGAAGTACAAGTGATGCCTCTTGACCCTCTCCTGTGAAAAGGCACCCTCTCCTTGTCCATTTTGACAATCTACAATTGTATTAGTTCTCCCGCGAAAAAAAAATTTCGTCACCTTACTCCGCTGCAGCTCACTCGATAGTTGAGGTCGTCTAGGAAGTAAAAGTGATGCCTCTTGACCCTCTCCTGTGAAAAGGCACCCTCTCCTTGTCCATTTTGAAAATCTACAAATGTATTAGTTCTTCCGCGGAAAAAAAATTTCGTCACTATACTCCGCTGCAGCCTACTCGGTAGTTGAGGTCGCCTAGGAAGTGAAAGTGATGCCTTTGTGGTCCTCTCCTGTGAAAAGGCACCCCCTCCTTGTCCATTTTGAAAATCTACAAATGTATTAGTTCTTCCGCGGAAAAAAAATTTCGTCACCATCCTCCGCTGCAGCTCACTCGATAGTTGAGGTTGTCTAGGAAGTAAAAGTGATGCCTTTGTGGCCTTCTCCTGTGAAAAGGCATCCTCTCCTTTTCAATTTTACAATCTACAATTGTATTAGCTCTCCCGCGAAAGAAAAATTTCGTCACCTTACTCCGCTGCAGCTCACTCGATAGTTGAGGTCGCCTAGGAAGTGAAAGTGATGCCTTTGTGGTCCTCTCCTGTGAAAAGGCACCCCCTCCTTGTCCATTTTGAAAATCTACAAATGTATTAGTTCTTCCGCGGAAAAAAAATTTCGTCACCATCCTCCGCTGCAGCTCACTCGATAGTTGAGGTTGTCTAGGAAGTAAAAGTGATGCCTTTGTGGCCTTCTCCTGTGAAAAGGCATCCTCTCCTTTTCAATTTTACAATCTACAATTGTATTAGCTCTCCCGCGAAAGAAAAATTTCGTCACCTTACTCCGCTGCAGCTCACTCGATAGTTGAGGTCGCCTAGGAAGTGAAAGTGATGCCTTTGTGGTCCTATTTTGTGAAAAGGCACCATCTCCTTGTCCATTTTGAAAATCTACAAATGTATTAGTTCTTCCGCGGAAAAAAAATTCGTCACCATACTCCGCTGCAGCTCACTCGATAGTTGAGGTCACCTAGGAAGTGAAAGTGATGCCTTTGTGGTCCTCTTCTGTGAAAAGGCACCCTCTCCTTGTCCATTTTGAAAATCTACAAATGTATTAGTTTTTCCGCGGAAAAAAAATTTCGTCACCATACTCCGCTGCAGCTCACTCGATAGTTGAGGTCGCCTAGGAAGTGAAAGTGATGCCTTTGTGGTCCTCTCCTGTGAAAAGGCACCCTCTCCTTGTCCATTTTGAAAATCTACAAATGTATTAGTTCTTCCGCGGAAAAAAAATCGTCACCATACTCCGCTGCAGCTCACTCGATAGTTGAGGTCGCTTAGGAAGTGAAAGTGATGCCTTTGTGGTCCTCTCCTGTGAAAAGGCACCCTATCCTTGTCCATTTTGAAAATCTACAATTGTATTAGTTCTCCCGCGAAAAAAAAATTTCGTCACCTTACTCCGCTGCAGCTCACTCGATAGTTGAGGTCGTCTAGGAAGTACAAGTGATGCTTCTTGACCCTCTCCTGTGAAAAGGCACCCTCTCCGTGCCCATTTTGAAAATATTCTAATGTATTAGTTCTTCCGCGGAAAAAAAATTCGTCACCATACTCCGCTGCAGCTCACACGATAGTTGAGGTCGTCCAGGAAGTAAAAGTGATGCCTTTGTGGCCTTCTCCTGTGAAAAGGCACCCTCTCCGTGCCCATTTTGACAATCTACAATTGTATTAGTTCTCCCGCGAAAAAAAAAATTTCGTCACCATACTCCGCTCCAGCTCACACGATAGTTGAGGTCGTCCAGGAAGTACAAGTGATGCCTCTTGACCCTCTCCTGTGAAAAGGCACCCTCTCCTTGTCCATTTTGACAATCTACAATTGTATTAGTTCTCCCGCGAAAAAAAAAATTTCCTCACCTTACTCCGCTGCAGCTCACTCGATAGTTGAGGTCGTCTAGGAAGTAAAAGTGATGCCTCTTGACCCTCTCCTGGGAAAAGGCACCCTCTCCGTGCCCATTTTGAAAATCTACAAATGTATTAGTTCTTCCGCGGAAAAAAAATTTCGTCACCATCCTCCGCTGCAGCTCACTCGATAGTTGAGGTCGCCTAGGAAGTGAAAGTGATGCCTTTGTGGTCCTCTCCTGTGAGAAGGCACCCTCTCCGTGCCCATTTTGAAAATATTCTAATGTATTAGTTCTTCCGCGGAAAAAAAAATTCGTCACCATACTCCGCTGCAGCTCACACGATAGTTGAGGTCGCCTAGGAAGTGAAAGTGATGCCTTTGTGGTCCTTTCCTGTGAAAAGGCACCCTCTCCTTGTCCATTTTGAAAATCTACAGATGTATTAGTTCTTCCGCGGAAAAAAAATTTCGTCACCATCCTCCGCTGCAGCTCACTCGATAGTTGAGGTCGCCTGGGAAGTGAAAGTGATGCCTTTGTGGTCCTCTCCTGTGAAAAGGCACCCTCTCCTTGTCCATTTTGAAAATCTACAAATGTATTAGTTCTTCCGCAGAAAAAAAAAATTTCGTCACCATACTCCGCTGCAGCTCTCTCGATAGTTGAGGTGGCCTAGGAAGTGAAAGTGATGCCTTTGTGGTCCTCTCCTGTGAAAAGGCACCCTCTCCTTGTCCATTTTGAAAATCTACAATTGTATTAGTTCTCCCGCGAAAAAAAATTTCGTCACCTTACTCCGCTGCAGCTCACTCGATAGTTGAGGTCGTCTAGGAAGTACAAGTGATGCTTCTTGACCCTCTCCTGTGAAAAGGCACCCTCTCCGTGCCCATTTTGAAAATCTACTAATGTATTAGTTCTTCCGCGGAAAAAAAATTCGTCACCATCCTCCGCTGCAGCTCAATCGATAGTTGAGGTCGCCTAGGAAGTGAAAGTGATGCATTTGTGGTCCTCTCCTGTGAAAAGGCCCCCTCTCCGTGCCCATTTTGAAAATCTACTAATGTATTAGTTCTTCCGCGGAAAAAAAAATTTCGTCACCATACTGCGCTGCAGCTCACTCGATAGTTGAGGTCACCTAGGAAGTGAAAGTGATGCCTTTGTGATCCTCTCCTGTGAAAAGGCACCCTCTCCTTGTCCATTTTGAAAATCTACAATTGTATTAGTTCTTCTGCGGAAAAAAATTTGTCACCATACCCCGCTGCAGCTCACTCGATAGTTGACGTCGTCTAGGAAGTGCAAGTGATGCCTCTTGACCCTCTCCTGTGAAAAGGCACCCTCTCCGTGCCCATTTTGACAATCTACAATTGTATTAGTTCTCCCGCGAAAAAAAAATTTCGTCACCATACTCCGCTCCAGCTCACACGATAGTTGAGGTCGTCCAGGAAGTACAAGAGATGCCTCTTGACCCTCTCCTGTGAAAAGGCACCCTCTCCTTGTCCATTTTGACAATCTGCAATTGTATTAGTTCTCCCTCGAAAAAAAAATTTCGTCACCTTACTCCGCTGCCGCTCACTCGATAGTTGAGGTCGTCTAGGAAGTAAAAGTGATGCCTCTTGACCCTCTCCTGTGAAAAGGCACCCTCTCCTTGCCCATTTTGAAAATCTACAAATGTAATAGTTCTTCCGCGGAAAAAAAAATTCGTCACCATCCTCCGCTGCAGCTCAATCGATAGTTGAGGTCGCCTAGGAAGTGAAAGTGATGCATTTGTGGTCCTCTCCTGTGAAAAGGCCCCCTCTCCGTGCCCATTTTGAAAATCTACTAATGTATTAGTTCTTCCGCGGAAAAAAAAATTTCGTCACCATACTCCGCTGCAGCTCACACGATAGTTGAGGTCGTCCAGGAAGTAAAAGTGATGCCTTTGTGGCCTTCTCCTGTGAAAATGCACCCTCTCCGTGCCCATTTTGACAATCTACAATTGTATTAGTTCTCCCGCGAAAAAAAAATTTCGTCACCATACTCCGCTCCAGCTCACACGATAGTTGAGGTCGTCCAGGAAGTACAAGTGATGCCTCTTGACCCTCTCCTGTGAAAAGGCACCCTCTCCTTGTCCAGTTTGAAAATCTACAAATGTATTAGTTCTTCTGCGGAAAAAAAATTCGTCACCATACCCCGCTGCAGCTCACTCGATAGTTGAGGTCGTCTAGGAAGTAAAAGTGATGCCTCTTGACCCTCTCCTGTGAAAAGGCACCCTCTCCTTGCCCATTTTGAAAATCTACAAATGTATTACTTCTTTCGCGGAAAAAAAAATCGTCACTATACTCCGCTGCAGCTCACTCGATAGTTGAGGTCGTCTAGGAAGTGAAAGTGATGCCTTTGTGGTCCTCTTTTGTGAAAAGCCACCATCTCCTTGTCCATTTTGAAAATCTGCAAATGTATTAGTTCTTCCGCGGAAAAAAAATTTCGTCGCTATACTCCGCTGCAGCCTACTCGGTAGTTGACGTCGCCTAGGAAGTGAAAGTGATGCCTTTGTGGTCCTCTCCTGTGAAAAGGCACCCTCTCCTTGTCCATTTTGAAAATCTTCAAATGTATTACGTAGTTCTTCCGCGGAAAAAAAAATTCGTCACCATCCTCCGCTGCACCTCACTCGATAGTTGAGGTCGCCTAGGAAGTGAAAGTGATGCATTTGTGGTCCTCTCCTGTGAAAAGGCACCCTCTCCTTGTCCATTTTGAAAATCTACAAATGTTTTAGTTCTTACGCGAAAAAAAAATCGTCACCATACTCCGCTGCAGTTCACTCGATAGTTGAGGTCGTCTAGAAAGTAAAAGTAATGCCTTTGTGACCTTCTCCTGTGAAAAGGCATCATCTTCTTGTCCATTTTGACAATCTACAAATGTATTAGTTCTTCCGCGGAAAAAAAAATTTCGTCACTATACTCCGCTGCAGCCTACTCGGTAGTTGAGGTCGCCTAGGAAGTGAAAGTGATGCATTTGTGGTCCTCTTTTGTGAAAAGGCACCATCTCCTTGTCCATTTTGAAAATCTACAAATGTATTAGTTCTTCCGCGGAAAAAAAATTCGTCACCATACTCCGGTGCAGCTCACTCGATAGTTGAGGTCACCTAGGAAGTGAAAGTGATGCCTTTGTGGTCCTCTTCTGTGAAAAGGCACCCTCTCCTTGTCCATTTTGAAAATCTACAAATGTATTAGTTTTTCCGCGGAAAAAAAAAATTCGTCACCATACTCCGCTGCAGCTCACTCGATAGTTGAGGTCGCCTAGGAAGTGAAAGTGATGCCTTTGTGGTCCTCTGCTGCGAAAAGGCACCCTCTCCTTGTCCATTTTGAAAATCTACAATTGTATTAGTTCTCCCGCGAAAAAAAAATTTCCTCACCTTACTCCGCTGCAGCTCACTCGATAGTTGAGGTCGTCTAGGAAGTAAAAGTGATGCCTCTTGACCCTCTCCTGGGAAAAGGCACCCTCTCCGTGCCCATTTTGAAAATATTCTAATGTATTAGTTCTTCCGCGGAAAAAAAAATTCGTCACCATACTCCGCTGCAGCTCACACGATAGTTGAGGTCGCCTAGGAAGTGAAAGTGATGCCTTTGTGGTCCTTTCCTCTGAAAAGGCACCCTCTCCTTGTCCATTTTGAAAATCTACAGATGTATTAGTTCTTCCGCGGAAAAAAAATTTCGTCACCATCCTCCGCTGCAGCTCACTCGATAGTTGAGGTCACCTGGGAAGTGAAAGTGATGCCTTTGTGGTCCTCTCCTGTGAAAAGGCACCCTCTCCTTGTCCATTTTGAAAATCTACAAATGTATTAGTTCTTCCGCAGAAAAAAAAAATTTCGTCACCATACTCCGCTGCAGCTCTCTCGATAGTTGAGGTGGCCTAGGAAGTGAAAGTGATGCCTTTGTGGTCCTCTCCTGTGAAAAGGCACCCTCTCCTTGTCCATTTTGAAAATCTACAATTGTATTAGTTCGCCCGCGAAAAAAAATTTCGTCACCTTACTCCGCTGCAGCTCACTCGATAGTTGAGGTCGTCTAGGAAGTACAAGTGATGCTTCTTGACCCTCTCCTGTGAAAAGGCACCCTCTCCGTGCCCATTTTGAAAATCTACTAATGTATTAGTTCTTCCGCGGAAACAAAATTTCGTCACCATACTGCGCTGCAGCTCACTCGATAGTTGAGGTCACCTAGGAAGTGAAAGTGATGCCTTTGTGATCCTCTCCTGTGAAAAGGCACCCTCTCCTTGTCCATTTTGAAAATCTACAATTGTATTAGTTCTTCTGCAGAAAAAAATTTGTCACCATACCCCGCTGCAGCTCACTCGATAGTTGAGGTCGTCTAGGAAGTGCAAGTGATGCCTCTTGACCCTCTCCTGTGAAAAGGCACCCTCTCCGTGCCCATTTTGACAATCTACAATTGTATTAGTTCTCCCGCGAAAAAAAAATTTCGTCACCATACTCCGCTCCAGCTCACACGATAGGTGAGGTCGTCCAGGAAGTACAAGAGATGCCTCTTGACCCTCTCCTGTGAAAAGGCACCCTCTCCTTGTCCATTTTGACAATCTGCAATTGTATTAGTTCTCCCTCGAAAAAAAAATTTCGTCACCTTACTCCGCTGCCGCTCACTCGATAGTTGAGGTCGTCTAGGAAGTAAAAGTGATGCCTCTTGACCCTCTCCTGTGAAAAGGCACCCTCTCCTTGCCCATTTTGAAAATCTACAAATGTAATAGTTCTTCCGCGGAAAAAAAAATTCGTCACCATCCTCCGCTGCAGCTCAATCGATAGTTGAGGTCGCCTAGGAAGTGAAAGTGATGCATTTGTGGTCCTCTCCTGTGAAAAGGCCCCCTCTCCGTGCCCATTTTGAAAATCTACTAATGTATTAGTTCTTCCGCGGAAAAAAAAATTTCGTCACCATACTCCGCTGCAGCTCACACGATAGTTGAGGTCGTCCAGGAAGTAAAAGTGATGCCTTTGTGGCCTTCTCCTGTGAAAATGCACCCTCTCCGTGCCCATTTTGACAATCTACAATTGTATTAGTTCTCCCGCGAAAAAAAAATTTCGTCACCATACTCCGCTCCAGCTCACACGATAGTTGAGGTCGTCCAGGAAGTACAAGTGATGCCTCTTGACCCTCTCCTGTGAAAAGGCACCCTCTCCTTGTCCAGTTTGAAAATCTACAAATGTATTAGTTCTTCTGCGGAAAAAAAATTCGTCACCATACCCCGCTGCAGCTCACTCGATAGTTGAGGTCGTCTAGGAAGTAAAAGTGATGCCTCTTGACCCTCTCCTGTGAAAAGGCACCCTCTCCTTGCCCATTTTGAAAATCTACAAATGTATTACTTCTTTCGCGGAAAAAAAAATCGTCACTATACTCCGCTGCAGCTCACTCGATAGTTGAGGTCGTCTAGGAAGTGAAAGTGATGCCTTTGTGGTCCTCTTTTGTGAAAAGCCACCATCTCCTTGTCCATTTTGAAAATCTGCAAATGTATTAGTTCTTCCGCGGAAAAAAAATTTCGTCACTATACTCCGCTGCAGCCTACTCGGTAGTTGAGGTCGCCTAGGAAGTGAAAGTGATGCCTTTGTGGTCCTCTCCTGTGAAAAGGCACCCTCTCCTTTCCATTTTGAAAATCTTCAAATGTATTACGTAGTTCTTCCGCGGAAAAAAAAATTCGTCACCATCCTCCGCTGCAGCTCACTCGATAGTTGAGGTCGCCTAGGAAGTGAAAGTGATGCATTTGTGGTCCTCTCCTGTGAAAAGGCACCCTCTCCTTGTCCATTTTGAAAATCTACAAATGTTTTAGTTCTTACGCGAAAAAAAAATCGTCACCATACTCCGCTGCAGTTCACTCGATAGTTGAGGTCGTCTAGAAAGTAAAAGTAATGCCTTTGTGACCTTCTCCTGTGAAAAGGCATCATCTTCTTGTCCATTTTGACAATCTACAAATGTATTAGTTCTTCCGCGGAAAAAAAAATTTCGTCACTATACTCCGCTGCAGCCTACTCGGTAGTTGAGGTCGCCTAGGAAGTGAAAGTGATGCATTTGTGGTCCTCTTTTGTGAAAAGGCACCATCTCCTTGTCCATTTTGAAAATCTACAAATGTATTAGTTCTTCCGCGGAAAAAAAATTCGTCACCATACTCCGGTGCAGCTCACTCGATAGTTGAGGTCACCTAGGAAGTGAAAGTGATGCCTTTGTGGTCCTCTTCTGTGAAAAGGCACCCTCTCCTTGTCCATTTTGAAAATCTACAAATGTATTAGTTTTTCCGCGGAAAAAAAAAATTCGTCACCATACTCCGCTGCAGCTCACTCGATAGTTGAGGTCGCCTAGGAAGTGAAAGTGATGCCTTTGTGGTCCTCTCCTGTGAAAAGGCACCCTCTCCTTGTCCATTTTGAAAATCTACAATTGTATTAGTTCTCCCGCGAAAAAAAAATTCGTCACCTTACTCCGCTGCAGCTCACTCGATAGTTGAGGTCGTCTAGGAAGTACAAGTGATGACTTTGTGGCCTTCTCCTATGAAAAGGCATCCTCTCCTTGTCCATTTTGACAATCTACAATTGTATTAGTTCTCCCGCGAAAAAAAAATTTCGTCACCTTACTCCGCTGCAGCTCACTCGATAGTTGAGGTCGCCTAGGAAGTGAAAGTGATGCCTTTGTGGTCCTCATTTGTGAAAAGGCACCATCTCCTTGTCCATTTTGAAAATCTACAAATGTATTAGTTCTTCCGCGGAAAAAAAATTTCGTCACTATACTCCGCTGCAGCCTACTCGGTAGTTGAGGTCGCCTAGGAAGTGAAAGTGATGCATTTGTGGTCCTCTTTTGTGAAAAGGCACCATCTCCTTGTCCATTTTGAAAATCTACAAATGTATTAGTTCTTCCACGGAAAAAAAATTCGTCACCATACTCCGGTGCAGCTCACTCGATAGTTGAGGTCACCTAGGAAGTGAAAGTGATGCCTTTGTGGTCCTCTTCTGTGAAAAGGCACCCTCTCCTTGTCCATTTTGAAAATCTACAAATGTATTAGTTTTTCTGCGGAAAAAAAATTTCGTCACCATACTCCGCTGCAGCTCACTCGATAGTTGAGGTCGCCTAGGAAGTGAAAGTGATGCCTTTGTGGTCCTCTCCTGTGAAAAGGCACCCTCTCCTTGTCCATTTTGAAAATCTACAATTGTATTAGTTCTCCCGCGAAAAAAAAATTCGTCACCTTACTCCGCTGCAGCTCACTCGATAGTTGAGGTCGTCTAGGAAGTACAAGTGATGCTTCTTGACCCTCTCCTGTGAAAAGGCACCCTCTCCGTGCCCATTTTGAAAATATTCTAATGTATTAGTTCTTCCGCGGAAAAAAAATTTCGTCACCATACTCCGCTGCAGCTCACACGATAGTTGAGGTCGTCCAGGAAGTAAAAGTGATGCCTTTATGGCCTTCTCCTGTGAAAAGGCACGCTCTCCGTGCCCATTTTGACAATCTACAATTGTATTATTTCTGCCGCGAAAAAAAAAATTTCGTCACCATACTCCGCTCCAGCTCACACGATAGTTGAGGTCGTCCAGGAAGTACAAGTGATGCCTCTTGACCCTCTCCTGTGAAAAGGCACCCTCTCCTTGTCCATTTTGACAATCTACAATTGTATTAGTTCTCCCGCGAAAAAAAAAATTCGTCACCTTACTCCGCTGCAGCTCACTCGATAGTTGAGGTCGTCTAGGAAGTAAAAGTGATGCCTCTTGACCCTCTCCTGTGAAAAGGCACCCTCTCCTTGCCCATTTTGAAAATCTACAAATGTAATAGTTCTTCCGCGAAAAAAAAATTCGTCGCCATCCTCCGCTGCATTTCAATCGATAGTTGAGGTCGCCTAGGAAGTGAAAGTGATGCATTTGTGGTCCTCTCCTGTGAAAAGGCACCCTCTCCTTGTCCATTTTGAAAATCTACAAATGTTTTAGTTCTTCCGCGAAAAAAAAATCGTCACCATACTCCGCTGCAGCTCACTCGATAGTTGAGGTCGTCTAGGAAGTAAAAGTGATGCCTTTGTGGCCTTCTCCTGTGAAAAGGCATCATCTTCTTGTCCATTTTGACAATCTAGAATTGTATTAGTTCTCCCGCGAAAAAAAAATTTCGTCACCTTACTCCGCTGCAGCTCACTCGATAGTTGAGGTCGCCTAGGAAGTGAAAGTGATGCCTTTGTGGTCGTCTTTTGTGAAAAGGCACCATCTCCTTGTCCATTTTGAAAATCTACAAATGTATTAGTTCTTCCACGGAAAAAAAATTTCGTCACTATACTCCGCTGCAGCCTACTCGGTAGCTGAGGTCGCCTAGGAAGTGAAAGTGATGCATTTGTGGTCGTCTTTTGTGAAAAGGCACCATCTCCTTGTCCATTTTGAAAATCTACAAATGTATTAGTTCTTCCGCGGAAAAAAAATTCGTCACCATACTCCGCTGCAGCTCACTCGATAGTTGAGGTCACCTAGGAAGTGAAAGTGATGCCTTTGTGGTCCTCTCCTGTGAAAAGGCACCCTCTCCTTGTCCATTTTGAAAATCTACAAATGTAATAGTTCTTCCGCGGAAAAAAAAAATTCGTCACCATCATCCGCTGCAGCTCAATCGATAGTTGAGGTCGCCTAGGAAGTGAAAGTGATGCATTTGTGGTCCTCTCCTGTGAAAAGGCACCCTCTCCTTGTCCATTTTGAAAATCTACAAATGTTTTAGTTCTTCCGCGAAAAAAAAATCGTCACCATACTCCGCTGCAGCTCACTCGATAGTTGAGGTCGTCTAGGAAGTAAAAGTGATGCCTTTGTGGTCCTCTTTTGTGAAAAGGCACCATCTCCTTGTCCATTTTGAAAATCTACAAATGTATTAGTTCTTCTGCGGAAAAAAAATTTCGTCACCATACCCCGCTGCAGCTCACTCGATAGTTGAGGTCGTCTAGGAAGTGAAAGTGATGCCTCTTGACCCTCTCCTGTGAAAGGGCACCCTCTCCTTGCCCATTTTGAAAATCTACAAATGTAATAGTTCTTCCGCGGAAAAAAAAATTCGTCACCATCCTCCGCTGCAGCTCAATCGATAGTTGAGGTCGCCTAGGAAGTGAAAGTGATGCATTTGTGGTCCTCTCCTGTGAAAAGGCACCCTCTCCTTGTCCATTTTGAAAATCTACAAATGTTTTAGTTCTTCCGCGAAAAAAAAATCGTCACCATACTCCGCTGCAGCTCACTCGATAGTTGAGGTCGTCTAGGAAGTAAAAGTGATGCCTTTGTGGTCCTCTTTTGTGAAAAGGCACCATTTCCTTGTCCATTTTGAAAATCTACAAATGTATTAGTTCTCCCGCGAAAAAAAAATTTCGTCACCTTACTCCGCTGCAGCTCACTCGATAGTTGATGTAGTCTAGGAAGTAAAAGTGACGCCTCTTGACCCTCTCCTGTGAAAAGGCACCCTCTCCGTGCCCATTTTGAAAATCTGCTAATGTAATAGTTTTTCCGCGGAAAAAAAATTTCGTCACTATACTCCGCTGCAGCTCACACGATAGTTGAGGTCGCCTAGGAAGTGAAAGTGATGCCTTTGTGGTTCTCTCCTGTGAAAAGGCACCCTCTCCTTGTCCATTTTGAGAATCTACAAATGCTTTAGTTCTTCCGCGGAAAAAAAATCGTCACCATACTCCGCTGCAGCTCACACGATAGTTGAGGTCGCCTAGGAAGTGAAAGTGAATCCTTTGTGGTCCTCTCCTGTGAAAAGGCACCCTCTCCTTGTCCATTTTGAAAATCTACAAATGTGTTAGTTCTTCCGCGGAAAAAAAATTTCGTCACCATACTCCGCTCCAGCTCACTCCAAAGTTGAGGTCGCCTAGCAAGTGAAAGTGATGCCTCTGTGACCCTCTCCTGTGAAAAAGCACCCCCTTTTTGTCCGTTTTGAAAATCTACAAATGGTTTAGTTTTTCCCGCGAAAAAAAAAATTGCGTCACCATACTCCGCTGCAGCTCACTCGATAGTTGAGGTCGCCTAGGAAGTGAAAGTGATGCCTCTGTGAGCCTCTCCTGTGAAAAGGCACCCTCTCCTTGTCCATTTTGAAAATCTACAAATGTATTAGTTCTTCCGCGGAAGAAAAAAAAAATTCGTCACCATACTCTGCTGCAGCTCACTCGATACTTGAGGTCGTCTAGGAAGTAAAAGTGATGCCTCTGTGACCCTCTCCTGTGAAAAGGCACCCCCTTTTTATCCGTTTTGAAAATCTACAAATGGTTTAGTTTTCCCGCGAAAAAAAAAATTGCGTCACCATACTCCGCTGCAGCTCACTCGATAGTTGAGGTCGCCTAGGAAGTGAAAGTGATGCCTCTGTGAAAAGGCACCCTCTCCTCGTCCATTTTGAAAATCTACAAATGTATTTGTTCTTCCGCGAAAAAAAATCGTCTCCATACTCATGAGCAGCTCACTCGATAGTTGAGGTCGTCTAGGAAGTTAAAAAATAAAATGTGCCGCTGTGGAAAACACCCTCTCCCATAACATTTTGAAAGTGTATTTTGTCTTAAGCGAGAACAAAAAAGAAAAGATATTCATATCCCATCTGAAAGGTATAGCATTATCACCTTTTGAAGGAAGTTCGCCTTCTACTGTTCTCCGCTAGAACTCATAGCCGCTGCATCGCAACAGCTTACTGACAACATGGCACTGCTACGGTACACACCTTAATCACTTTTTTATTGAGTAACGTCCGAGAAATGTACTATTCTGTGATGGCGCTGCGTCGCAATAGAAAAACAGAAGATACAATTGCTAACCTTTGCCTCCATAAGCATGACTTTGGCGTAATGCTATGTAGCGCTTTTTCGCCTCATCACGTGGTAACGGGCAATGTGACCAATGTGGCAGTGTTTGCAGTGCCGTTTAAAAGGTTGGAAGCTATAGGGGTAGCTTGCAGCGCCCCTATTGAGTGCAGACAACTGCACAGTTGTTCCTGCTGGTGAAAGGAAGCTCGAGGACAGTGCATGCGTTGTGGCTCACCGCCGAGGACATGTGGTTGGAGAAGAAATTACTGAACGTGAAGCACGATGAGGTATGTTCCATCCATGGCACCCAGGTTCGAATCCTGGTGCCGGTTGTGCTGTCTGGGGTTTTTTCTAGGTTTTCCTCAGACGCTTTCAGACATATGTCGGCACAGTTCCTTTAGAAGTCGGCCCAGGACGCACATTCCCCCAGGGATATTCACATTCCCCCAGTCGTGACGTTGCCCACCTCTGTGAGGCCGACAACGGCGAGCCCTATCACCACCGCCACCGCCACCACCACCACCAGGGCACCAGGAGGTACTATTACGTTGAGGCTCTACCTTCTGCTCAGGTATATGCAACGAAAAGGTTTATTTCCAATGAAAGAAAGACAGTGTGCAGAACAGTAGAGTATCGCCCCTGGCGATGGCACCCCAGTCATCGTCTTGTAATAAAGTTGTTGTTGTCTTTCTTTCTTTGTTTTCTTTTACTTTCTGTTGTGGCAGAAGGGCGCATGAGACCATAATAAACGGTTACGTCGCGTTCTGACGTGGTATGAGCCGATAGCTATATGGTCAGCTGGCTCAGCAAGATCGGCAGTAAACAGTGGAAGAAAAATAATGATAAGGGTACCCCACAAAGCGTGATGTAAATGCGCTTGTGAAAAATTTTCCCGTTTAAGAAAAACATACCAGCAGATTTTTAGTGAGGGTCTGTTCTTCAAATTGTGATTTTTTTTTACTTCAAGTTGACTTCAGGTACGCCAAAATGATCACAAATGACGGCGATGGTGTTACGAACCAGCGACTGTGACTAATGGGTCGAACCAGGCAGAACAGCAGAAGGCGAAACTTGTTGAAAGGGTGATAATTTTGCCATGCAGACGTGATGTGAATGCGCAGATGAATCTTTTCTCGCGCAAGAACAAATACACCCGTAGGTTTTCAAAATGGAAACAGGGAGGGTCCCTTTTCGCTGGAGAGGGTCACAAAGGCATCACTTTACTTTCTACTAACTACTACTCAACTCACGAATGACCTCCAGCGAAGTATGGTGACGAAAAATTTTTTTTCTCGTTTAAGAAAAATTGCCCCTGTAGATTTTCAGTATGTAATAGGAAAGGACTCGTTCTACAAGTGGCACGATTTCTTTCACATCCCAGACGACAAATCAGTATGCGAAAACACTATCTGAAAAGTGTTAATTGTTACGAATGGTTGATATTCTCAAACTTAGCTAAACAATGAATGCAGATTATCTTGATACTTTCACATAAAGCCAGTCCCCATAAACTAGTTTATGAGCATAAATAATCTGGAACACCTGCAAGAACGCTACCTTGCCGAAAATTCATCGTAAACTAGGCTCAAAACGCGCTTCGTTCTTGAGTTCTGAGCACGTCACCAGATTTGTTCTCGTTCCACTTCGGGAAGCTAGGTCCAACCTTCGCCTCTACAGGGGCTATTCCTAAGGAGCGGTTGGGCGATCGCCCCTCCCCCCCCCCCCCACAAAAACAAAACAAAAACAAAAAATACGTCAGTTTATACATGGGATTTCTCTCTCACCCTTCCCCCACTACGCGCTCCGACAAAGAAACCGCCCCCCTCTCCTAAACTGGGGGTCTGGATTTGCATCTGGACGTCTAACACCAACCAAAGAAAGCGAAGGAATGACGTCTGTATGTGTCAGAAGGACGCGGGGAACGGACAACACTTTTTCATGGACGGGCCAAGTTCGAGGCGCCCACAATGTTCAAGAAACCAAAGTATTGAGAAGAAAAGTTTATATCCTACATACTCCCCTAGGGGAATGCACACAATTTTTTTCAGCGAAATCTAAGAGGGTCGAGCTACACCTCTGGCTGGTTTCGACTGGAACGGCCCTCTTTTCAAATGATTTGTCTCTATTTTTCTTCTTCCCACGTGTCAGGCACTCCTTGCGGAACAAATCAGGGCCGTTCTTTTGCTTCGTGTCACCGTCGTGTGGAACCAGAGTGCCAAAAGAACGCCACACTCCATTTGATTTGGTTTATTTGGATGAGTCAGGGGGGTAACTTCGCCAATCACCCTGGTGCATCCCAATGAAGGCGACTGAGGGACGCGCGCACGTTTTCGGTGGTAAGCAGTTTTCTGGGACTGTACGCAAATCCCAGAGCAAGAGGGACTGCACACTCCTCCCTCTCCTCCTGTATCACAATCATCTTTACCCCTCCCTTCCCCCCCCTCTTGGTGCACCGAGCCGCCAAGTCAGAGCAGGTTACCGCACCTTCCCCCAAACATCATCCCCCCACCTCTTGGTTTATTTGTATTCTTATCAATAAAGAACACCGACAACCTTTTTAGAAGCGGAGATGAGAGGCCACTACTTGCCCAATTAAATTTCCCGCATGTGCGGACAGCGCGTGAGCGGAAAGCATGGCGGAAAGGCAGAACAGCAGAACCAACGCCACCTATAGATGCCTCCTCACGCTCCTGTGCTACGTCGACATATAAAGTCAGAATTCGTCTGCTACCGCGATTCGCCGTTCTGCGAAACTCGCAAGTGATTCCAGCTAACTTCGCAATTTGGAACCTGTACACTAAAAGTGCAACACGCTTCTATCAGTCTTGAGAAAATATGGGACCATGTTGCGCTTTATTTTGTTTTCGCATTTAATACGGGGCACGCAGACGACAGTTGCTGCTTGCTGCACATGAAGCAGACGGTGGCTCGTCTTTATGGTTTCGACCACTGAAAGCACGTTCGTGATCGGCTACGGCCATTGAAAACACGATCCTAATTGGCTGACTCTTAGTTGCTACGTCACGTCGACGAATAAGCAGGCTTTCTGCGGTGTTGGCAGAACGCTGGCGGCAGCCCACTTTGGCTTCGCATCGTCTTGGATTTTGGTCAGTGACAGCTATAGCCATAATGTCGGTGAAGGTACTATCGTTCAAATGCAAAGGTCTCATCTACACAACACATCAATTGGACATCATCAAAGGAATACATGCACCCGTTCCGATAGTTATGAGTATAATAAAAAACCGATATCTACGTTTCGGATCTCTGGAAACCAATGCAAACTACACGTATCCCGCCGTGAAGCTATAAGATGTGAAACTGAGCAAAACAGCTGTACGATGTACTTCATGGAGTATTCTTCAGCCCCCTCGTTTCCTGCTTTCGCGGCAATGCGCTCTCTGTCGCCACCTATCGCACAGAGCGTTAACGATATTCGTGCGTCAGCGTGGTTTCTCCCTTCTCCATCACAGCTTTCTACTCTCCTCCACCTCGCTTTTGCGGAAAGGAGCGCAGTATTTATTTTTATTTTTTGCGTACACGAACACACCTTATCCAAAATGGATGCCGTTCAAGTGGGGTCTTGCAGTATTACGAGTGGTGTAGTGGACGCAATTTGCATCTCGCTAGAGCTCTGCAGCATGTAGTCGTCAGTCGGGATCTTGGCTACGGTTTCTCCCGTTTTTCGACGGAGGGCGAGCCGAGTGGCCTCAGTGTGCTATGTTGGCTTGGAGGACGCGCTATTGCTGTTTTGGCTGTACGGTTAAAGAAGGCACCCTCGTCATAGCCATCGCTATTATAGTAAGTATTTCCTACGTAGAATGACACACATTCTGTTCACGGCTATTCTTGCCCTATACTATTATAATTTCAGGGAAGCTCTACGGATTCAGATGATAGAAAGGCTTAGTATTTTTCGGGCGAGGCCAAGCAAACTACAGTGATTATTATTATCATTTTTTTATTATGAACGGTTTACACCAGAAATACTCGTACGATCGCCGAACAATTTGAAATACGGTTTATGTTATCCGTTGCATACTGTTTGGCAACACAGTGCGTTCACGCAAGTTTCTCAAAATCGACCCGTTTCTTATTTTCCCTTTGCAACTAGGATGCTGTAATCTCCTGTCAAATTCTACAAAAGCGATATAAGATGTCTTCCTAACTATGTTGCACACTAACGTCCTTTCTCCACAGGTACTACGCATTCTGAACCTTATTTTTATCTCGCTGGGATATTCTCAGCTGGATGAAATTGAAGAAGCAGCTTCCACGAAACTACCATGTAAGTGACGCACGAACTTTTGGTGAACACAAGTTAGCTATGAGATTAGCTCGAATATCGTATTATTATCAACATCACTCGAGACCACTCACGCGTTCGATGTGTGTGTGTGTGTGCTGTGTAGAGTAGGAATAACGCACTTTAGTGTCATTGTCTTGCAGGGAACATTAATTTTGCATGTCATTTGAGGTTTCTTCTCAGTAGAGGTATACGTGAGCGTTACTTCTGATGACAATGGCATCTTAGCTGTGAGGGAACGCCCTGAAAAGGGTACTTTGCCCTGCACTCTAGAGTAGTACGGGGAAGCCAGCTTTACACTTTGACGACGCCTGTGTGCCGCACGACTTACGTAAAACATTATGCATTTCCCGGGTTATGTGCAAGGGAAACTGACAAGAGCACAGTGTAGCAAGTGGAAAGGTCAAAATGAGTTCCCGATGCTTGAGATCTCAATATGGGTTGTCCTTTGAGAGACACAGCAAAATAGGTTTCAGTGAACATGTGAAGATGTCGAATTACCTTTCTTTGGGATTCGGCGAACGACCTTTTTCAAATACCCGATGCATGATATGGGCGCTGCAGTAACCCTTTTGCGTTCCTTTTGTCTTAGTATCTGCCGGAATGCAGAATTTAAATGCGGTGCTTTTGGCAGCAAGGTTAGTAATTATTCTTGGTGCTCGTCAGATCCTCATGCCGCGACCCTTGTCGATTTCTATTATTGTCGTTAACGTTCTACGTTCGCTACATCTATCCAAGTTTCTGGAGCAGGAGCACTCTAACAAAATAAACTTTCGGTTTCGTTGTTGCTGCAACACGCACGCTGTTTATTTCTCAGGAGCTGGAATTTTTTTTAAATACTCGCTGAAACAAGCACACACACACACGTATTTATCAGTATCGCACGACTGCAGTGATGTGGCAGCAGTTATTACTATTCGTGATTCAATGCAACACACTTCCAACGAATGTGACTGCTAATCATGTCATAAATCACCGGATTTAATTCCCAGACAATGGGTACACTGTGTCAGCATCTCACCCTTACGTCATGCGTGAGTCATACGTCAGCGGTGCAAACTGCAACAAAAGTGAAGGTTGGCTAAATCCCAATGACGTAATCGAAAAAGTACTTTCTCAGCGCTGCTGGACCGCCCGTTTATTACTCGCTTAATGGGAAGTACGACGTTTCGTCTCGTTCTTTGTTTTTTTTTTTTTTTTTTTTTTTTTCATTTTGGCAATGAGGAAAAAACTCGCGCTAATTTCCCTTTCCTGACGCGGTCTAAAGAGATAATAGGTGAAAGATCTATTGACACTTACTGTATCGCACACCCTTGCCAGAACACTTTGAAAATCCTTTTCAGTACAAGATGCATAGTACCGCGATGCAGTATTAGAGCGAATGAAGGTTAAACAACCTTTCACAATCGACATCGTTTGGTTCGACCATATCCCTTTCGTGACGACAATGGCAAACGACACTTGGCATCAATCATTGCTTCCAACAGGCTATATTTTGAAACAACCACCAGATGGGGACGGCGAAAAACGCATCCCGTGCTGGCAAACATTAGAAAAGAGGCAATTTTAATCCTTCACTTTCTGCTTGTACACCGCCGTTACACATGACGAACTAAATATGTTTACACGAGCCATCGCAAATAGCGAACCGAGAACAGAGAGTGACCACTCCACACTTTTTGCCGAACGAAACTCGACCCCAGTTTTCCCTGATCATGTGAGATCTGATCCTCAACTGAGCAAATAACGCAAATTGCGGTGGCTCACGACGGACGGCTGTGCAAAATTGGTGTTCAGCCTCCAAAGCTCTCTCATATCGCAGGCCGCGCTTCATTATTGCACAAATGTGCATATATATACGTACAATATGCTGTTATTTTTAACCTGCTACATATTTTCTTATAACAAGCTATGAGAGCAACATTAATACCGGTTGGGTTGTACGGCCAGGTGGACATTCTGTCGAAGAGAGTATGCATCTCGGGGACTAACTCATTACTTAACTCTTTAATTACGGCAAAAATGAGACAGCTGAATGGGGCAACGCTGGTTCAAACAATCCTATTTATGTAATAACTTGAAACGAGCACATGCGCTGAGATATTTGCTATGTCAACAGCGGGCCGAAACCGCGCGCATCAGGAACACATAGGGAAGACAAGCGCCCATAGACCTCTCCCTGTTTGTAAACAAATGACGTCACAGAGTTCGACAGCGCCACCAATTTGGTAGAGTTGAACTACGCTCGAAGCTATATAGGGGCGAACAAGGTCGTTCCCGAAAGCCACGGTCTTGAAGGGATTACGATTAAAGGGACGCGACCTTCGGCCCTACTTTTCTTTCAATTGGAGGAAGCGAACAAGTGCCCATTCGTGGAACCCAGCCCTCCCCGTCCGATTTGTTTCGGTTTCAGTATGTCTACCAACGTCATGATGACGTTTCTCGGGTAGAGGTCTATTCCACGTGGGGGGCACGTGCTTTGGAGCAAAGCGGGACAAAGTCAAACATTGCTTGGAGCCTCCGTGCCTATAGTATTTCGATCGTGTTCCAAAGTCAACAACAACAACTTTATTTTGATTCGCAGTGCAACCGTCTCTTATCGGCCTCGAATTTGCATTTTTGAGCCTCTGTTGGCATAAAAGTATCGACGCCGTGCACGTGGTCGAACAGTCAGTCGCTGCATGGTCCGGTGGCACGTAACTGATAGCAACCTCGACAGCCCAGAAAGTGCTTGTGGGAACCGGAGAGGAGCGTTACCCGAGGTGCCGAAATCCCGAAATCGAAACAAATAGCGGAAGCGGAAGCTACCAAGCGCCGCCTGGCGAAATGTGAAAGGCTCAAACAGTGAGCAGTGAAGCGAAGAGTACTGGAACGGACATTCCTGTGCCTGTGTGGGTTGTGGGGTCGGGGTCCACATCCACTTTTTCTTGGATCTTATCATGTCCCAGAGGGCAGAGGCTACTGCTTGTTCTTTTTTTATTCGTGCTGCGGAGGCCAGGAACTGGTCTTTTTTTCCTGTTTTGTGGTTTGCACTGGTTTACACGGCTACTGCTACTGCTGCAAGGCTGCAAACTTTCTACCAGCAGTCGAGCATAGCCATTGTGACGCACATCTGTGCAGCTGTGTAAGCTACTTCCAAATAACAATAATAAACGGCTCTTACACATACTCAGCTGATAAATTTGTTGGATATCCGGATTTGGAATGATATTCAAAATAGTGGCAGCTGTATTTTCGTATGAAGAAGAAGAAAATATGTTCGACGACACTTTTGTGACGTCTACTCCGGATGACGGCGAGTGGTGCTGCGTGAGTGTCCGAGGAACTGGCTCCTTGGAACTGGCGGAACACTTGACAGTTCAGTAGACGTTGTCCGGTTCATGTCTGCAGTGTTTGAGCTTTGAGCTGCTCAGCTTCCTTCGGGAGACCTCGAAGGAAAATGGCTGGAACCGAGCCGGTCATCGTCGCGAAGCGGCCAGTAGGATTGGTAGGACCCCGAGGTGACGCGCACGCACGTCGCTTCCTTCTTTTGTTGTGTTGTGTGGTGGGCAGGGCACAGGGAAAGGTAACGGGAATGATAACGGTGTACTATCGAAACGAGCTGGTAACGGAAGCGAACAACGAAAGCGATTAAATGTAAACCAGCTCTAGTAATAGCTATTACTGTTGTCTAGACATGAATAATGTTTACAATTCCCTTTTTTCACCTTCTGCTTCAGGCAAGGATTTTCCCAGCACCCCCCCCCCCCCTCCCCCCCAAGTGTAAAGCCAAAGTACCCCCAAAGTGTCTGAAAAGCCAGCATCTGCCGGTGCCACACACCCATACTGACCCCTCTCACGCTGGTGGGGATGCCTGGAATGATGTCAGAGGGGAACAAGATTCTGTATTCACAGTTTTCAACTGTTCTATTGCTCCTTTTACCGTAAAATATGGAATGTAAGCTTGAGATCAGTGGAAATAACTGTTTTAAGTGGGGCTAACTTGGAATGAAGTGTTACAACCCGTCTAAGTTTGTCCATTGACCAAAAGGTCAACTTATAGACCAGGCACAACCACTTGTAGCTCTACACCGCTAACCAGTGTACGCACCTTACTGACTGTAGGATCTGCACAATAGTGATGCAGAAAGAGCTCCTAAATATATGATTTCCAAAAATGAACTATGCTTGCTAAATCAAAATGAACTGGTGAAGTAAGACTTGTAGCCAAATTTAAAAAAGAAGCCTGAAGGTAAATTTCTCAGTGGGCAACTGGAAAGTATTGAGAAATGGAAAAGACATTTTTAATTTGAACGTGGCCGCTCTGATGCGATTTCGGCGGCTCCAATGTTGTCCATTTATAGTTTTCAGGTTGTTGGATGGGAGCTGAAGTTCTCCCATCCCTGATCTATTTTTACATCAAGAAGAAATCGATAACGTGCCGCGTTCAATTGTCGAGTGGATGCATGATGATGAGCATTGTCTTGGAGTCACCAAGCTTTTCTTACCCTTTTGTTTCGAGCAGTTTTTCCATTCACACAGAGTTGAATGGTACGATGTGTTGATATATTTTTAGTGATAAGAAACTCCAGGTAAATATGGTCCTCTGAATTCCAGAACACTAGCTATTATCTTGCCTGTCGATAAAACTGTCGCCGTTATTCGAGGAAGACAGCCATCGTGTTTGTACTGAATGTGCACATGGTTTTTTGTCTTCATGCGTGAAATGATGGTCGCACAGTCGAGTTCACAAATTTGTGTGATACTATTTACGGCATTGAATAAGCTGAGCCCCGAGACACAAATATATTTTTCCTGGGTTCAGGTTTAAGGATCACATCTTGCATGTGCTCCGCTGTACTGTAATTTCATGTGCAATATTTTCTCAACACCCCAAACCCTATGATAGGCAAGCCTGAGCGATGGGCAAGAACACGTAAACAAACACAAACACGAAGGCTCAAAACCCTACTTTGTATTTTATGGTGCAGGTGAACAAGAATTAAATGACGATTGGCTCTGACACCCATAAATTTTCTAAACATTGTCAGGTTAACAGCTTATCTTGGTCTCAGAGCATCGGGATCATTTTCCATGTGCTGCTTCGCTTTTCAAAATGATTTTGCTGAACCCTGTCTCTGATACACATTCATTCCCAAATTGTGGCTGAAGTCTAACCAACTACACTGTTTTTCAGTCCTAGTTCTCTCAGATCAACGGTTTCCAATTGGTTCTCTTCCAGACAACTTCATCAAATGTAATCAGCTTGTCACAAGATGATACCTACAGAAAACGAGAGTGCAGCTCTTGTTCTTCTGGTTCAATGCCACAATTTCAATCAGTCGACACGTGCATTCATAATCAAACCAATCACAAGACGCCCAGTTGAATGAATGACTACAACAACTGCATGGGACTTTAAATGTTTAGCGTTCATCTACTAGTGTGTGTCATCGAGAGTGAATTGTGAGAAGGAATAATTGACAATGATTAACAATTTAGCTACTAACAATGGCTAAACTACACAATCCAACAGATTTTATATGTTGATTGTGCTGTGTAAATGACTGGTTACCTTAACTGATTATAATTTTCCTTTGTAGTGCACATCACATTGCATGGTTTAAGATGCACAGTAAGAAGCTATGACAGTAGCACACTTCTAGGACATATGCTCTTCATGTGGACTACACTTCTTACCTTCTTTGTAAATGTCTAACTGCATGTGACTACAATTTTGGTCTTGTTGTTTCCTCATGCAGGGTTGCCTGCCATTTTCGTGACGGGCATAGTGGACTGCACCGTGGAAATAGTGGCGTGCATTCTACTCATCAAAGCAGCCAATGATGTAAGTCCCAATGTTTGCTTCAATAGCCTACTTTCCAAATGTCACAATGTCTTGTCTCTTGTTTGCCCTGGAAGGAGCTTTTCTCTAGTAGATGCAGTCTTGTGTAGTAACTTAGTTAAGAGGAACTCGTAAGTGTAACTAGCTAAGTACTAGTTGACGCTTTTGATGAAAGTAGATAATTGTAACTAAGCCTTTCAGGTAGTGCCATATTTTCTCCACGAATCAGTTCTGAAACTTTAAAAACACTATCTATAACTGTTTTTCAACTGTAATTAAGCTGGGAAGCACAAGTGCTATAATGGAATTTTCAAGAGTTGCACTTACTCAGCTTTTGTTTCTTAGGCAGTAAATGTAAACAGCAACCGAGATCATCTTACTGTTGCTGCTAACGGATCTAACTGTAGCTGTAATTACCGTATTTTCCGGTGTATAACGTACACCGATGTACATATATGCACCCCTCCTAAATTTAGCAAAAATGAGAAAAAGCTTGAGGTATAACACCCAGCGAAACGTGCACCACAATCCTGAATATACCAACGCTGTACTATTTAGTAGGAACTCAGTTCTGCATCGCCCTTAATGAACGCAGTATCGAAAACATGTACCTTGAGTACCAGTCATTTCTGTTTTTTTTTGTTAGGCACAATCGAACCTGTCCCTGACCCTAGGCTAGCTCACACGTGTCATGTCGCCCTCAGTCGAGAACAGTGGCGCTGAAGAGAAAGGTCACTATTGTCGCTAACCATTCAGAAACTGGGAAGTCTAGTGTCCTTTTTTGCCGGAGGTCAGTAGCCTCATAATCTCCTCAGAGATTGCCACATTGCTAACCTGCATGAGGCTATACTTATTGAGTTCACAGTTGCCCGGCATAGCTCCCGGAAAAAGCTCCAATATATAGCGCGCACGTAATCCTCTGGAAAATATGATAGTCATATTGGAAAGTCTATCTGTAGCTGTAATTCAGTTCTTATTTTCACAAGCTAACTGTAACTACTATAACTAAGTTACTTTTAGGTTAGGTGACACATATTTGCTATGGTTTATATATTATTTATGATGTGCCTGTAATTTTAGATATAAGCAATCTATCCACCAACATTATTTATATATTTTCCGTTAACTATGTGTGTATTATGTAAGCTATGCATGTATTCTCCATTTCCTGGGTATGTGTCGTCTTCAGCATTCTATAGAACTTTCTGAGTGTGCGCCAACACCAAGGCCCTCGAGGCTGTCCTTGGGCACATAATAAAGAGTGTTGTTATTATTATTATTGTTATTTAGCATCAACAAAGATCATTAAATGTGTGGCGGCCCATGGATGACGACGACGATGGCATGCTTCTGCAGCCGCGTGCTACTGCGCCTGGCAGCCAGTTCTACTGGCACCGTCCTAGCACGAGGCCACGACTGTCTGCCTGCTGGGACATTCCATCATCGCCGGTCAGGACTCATGTAGAGGAACACCATGTCCTCTACATTTGGTGACCCAAACAGCGAACTCCATGTTCGGTGTAGTTCAGCCATTCATCATCCAAAATTTTTCGGCAAACCAGCAGTACACCGCCTTCTAGCAGGCAAATCGCACCGGGACCACTGTTCCACTGGGGACCCGCGGGGAGATCACAGCAAGCTCAGTTTACGGCCTCCACCTGCTTCATGATGGTCCTCCCCGACACTTCTCTGGCGACAACCAGCATCCACGCTCTTGTACTGGTTGTGGTACTGTCGCCCACTCAGCTACAATCACTCAATGCAACTCAATGTACTCACTCAGCAACACTCAGCAACAATCACTCAATGCCCTTAACGGGATTAGCAGCCACTGAACACAATTAGCACCTACTCAGCCACTCAGCACTCACATCTCATCACCGGAACCCACGCGGATCGCAGTGGTCTTGTTCATGCCATCCCACTGCTGCTGCATCAACTGCCACAATCGCAAGCCGTGTGTCCAGTTGTCCATCATCCACGAGTCGTCCTCGTTCTCCTCTTCATGGTATAGATGCGAACCGCAACCGCATGCACCACTCTGCGTCTGAGGGGGGAATGATGTGGCGGCCCATGGACGATGACACAGCGCACTACTGCGCTTGGCAGCCAGTTCTACCAGCACCATCCTAGTGTGAGGCCACGACCATCTGCCCGCTGGGGCATTCCATCATCGCCTGTCAGGACTCATGTAGAGGAACACCACCACCTCCTCTACAAAGGCAATCTCTTCCAGTCAGCAGTTAAGATCAGGGTGTACACAAACATGCAGTTTTATGATTCTCAATATGGTAGTGTTTGTTATTCTTTTATGTTCAAGAGGCTTTCAAAATCTGTGTTCAGTGAATATGATAAGACCTCTAGGATAGTGAGGTTTTACGTAACATTACTTGATTACAGTATTGGATAGTACAGTATATTCGACAGCCCAAGAAACTGCGCAAGCTCTGTATTCTTTATGTGTAGGGTTCTACGAGAATAGCACATAGTATTTACTTACATGAATACATTAATTCTCTGCGTATTTATTACAGGACAACCGGTACCTGCTTATCCCATGGCTGGTGTACAATAGCCTGTGCATCATTTCACATGTTGTGGGAGCCATCCACTTTTTCTTCGTTTCCGTCTATGTAGGCTTGGTAAGTAAAGTTGCAGACTAATGCAAAACGAAATACGAGAGCTCCTTTTAAAAAAAATCTAAACTAAACTAAAAGACAAGGCTGGCAACTGAAACTGGTGTTCGTATGTTTTTGATGAATGGTGTTGACCTTTCAAGGCATTGATGAACGGACTGGGCTGAAAAATTTTACCGGGAAAAAATCTGGGGACAATAATTCTTTATGTCGGGGTTTACTGTAGTGGGCAGCCTGAGTGTGTCAAGCCGTGGCGGCCCACCAGAAACTTTCCTGCTAGGATCTACGGCCAGTCTGCCATCGAATGCATCCAGTGTTCATGAAGTGGTTCATTCCATGCCAAGTGAACCAACGATGCTGCTCGACCACCACCGAGTGTCAGGAAAAAAAATTGTGAGAGTTCATTGTGGTGGTGGTAGGCGTATACCAAATCCAAAATACTAGCCTCAAACAACGACGCTAGAGGGCTCTGAAGCATGCGGTCCGAGCAAGAACGATGCCCCCTCTTGAAGTGTGTCATGTGCGTTCTACTGCAACAAAGCAGGTCAAAATTTAAACATGTTTTCTAGAAGAACCATGCCACCTACTGACCAGGGGCGGGTTCCTGGCAGCACTTTAGCACCGTACCATCATAATGCCGCTCATTGCAAAAGCACGCGCTCGGCTACGTTGCTGCAGTGCACACGAAATGCCAGGAACCCGCCCCAGGTCTCGATAGTCTATTGCAAAGTTTAGGATTTGGGGGATTCTCCCAAATACTTCAAAATTTGCCCAACTTTGGTATTTTTTATAACAACTACAACATCTACAAAGAAAATGAAATTTTGCGGGTGTAAAGTCCATTAGACTACCTTCTAATAAAAAAACTTTTTTCCCCAGCGATTTAGGTGTTAAATCACGGAAATCCTTGAAAAGTGCATATTTCAGTGAGAAAATTCTCAGTGGTGATAACAAGCCAGAAAGACGTGCTTCACATGAACTGTAGAAGAACTCATTTAAGTTTAGAGAAAAAATTAGAAACATGCTTTTTACGAGTAATACTACTACAAGTATACTACTTACAAGTCATATCACACATCACAAGTAAGACAGACCCCATTAGGTTATGTAGATTGTGTTTCTCGGTATGCTAGTTATTGGGGATTATCTCACTGTTCCTTATTACTGCATTGAAGGGCTGATAAGAACTTTTAGCAGTTGCCACATAGACAATTGCAGCCATTTTAAGTAACTGTCTCGTATGTCACTAGAAATAGAAAAATAATGTAGTTTCCATTATTTTAGGCTGGAGTGATCGGAGGTGTGCTTGTTGTCATCTTGAGTGTGCGGGTAAGTACCTTTCTGCTCTTCAGGCTTCTAACAACAAGGTCCATGATCAAATCCATTTCTGTGCCTAAAGTTGCCCACCGTGTTTGATGCACATGGATGTAACTGAAACATTGCTATACTAGAAATTTGCATGACTCACGCAATAGCTGTTGACGTTTTATGAGTGACATATGATACGAAATACATTGACAACAACTTATAACACAACAACAAGACACAAGATATCAGTAATTCTGGAGGTAGATGTCACATTGATTGGCAGCTGAATGCAATACAATTTCAGCTTGTAAAATGCAGCGAGACGTCTTGACAGCAGTGGTCTAGTGAACATTTTGCTGAGGACATTTCATTATCACAGAGGAACTTACCACGATAGAAATGCGACAGCGCCATCAACAACGCTACTGGTACATAGTACACATACGAAGCGACTACGCGCCTCCTGCTCAATGTATGTCAGCATGGTGACTTGTGGAATTACAGGGGGTGGTCGTTTTTAAATGTGAACAATGTACAACCTTCCAGGGGCAGAAATCAACAGAAAAGAGAGAAACCCCATGCACAAGAAACTGTTCTTTTTATGTGTATCTGATTTGGTAAATGGAAAAAAATGTTGGTTCAAGTGCACGGGGACCTCCCATATTGTTTCTAGCTGGTTTCCACCGGGTGTCTTCACATTTCAAAATATTACCACAGAAAGCTGCAGATTCCTAGTGAATGAAATAGCCACCGATTTTTCCCACCGAATGTCGGAAAAATTGAGCACCGAAAACCAGGAACGCAAGCTATCGCCTTTGTGTACGCAACCGATAGCATGATGGCTCTGCAGAATGCACGAAGCTCTATTTATGTTCTGCGCATTCGCAGAACCACCAACACTATCGCTTACATACGCAAAGGCGATAGCAGACGATGCACTAAAACTTCTCGGTACGGATCGGTACTGTTCAATCGCCATCTGCCACCTGAGCTTTAGGGCAAACTTTTTTGTTGCTATGTGTGGTGCAACGCGGGCCACACAGGTGCCTGGTTCGCTGATGCATCGGTCGGTCGAATTATACGATGTAGACTGCTTTCACGTTCGTAATGACGAAATTTTTATCAATAGAAACATGTGGGCATTTGACAGGACCTTCGAATTCGATCGAAATAAGTGAAAAAAACAAATTATCGGAAGTTGTATTAACGGAAGTCTACTGTACTGGTGAAACATACAGAATGGAAGTAAAGGGCAATGACATGTTCAGAATGTGGGATGGTTTAGTGATGAGCACATCTCAGACGGGAAATGAGGGTTGCAAGCGCTCTCTTCTTGCACTGACAATGCCTTCCGCATTTGTCGTGTAGGCGAGGAACTGCACGGTTCCACTGTTCTCTCACGTGTGATGTTCCTGATGGTAATCCATAGTTTAGAACAGCTTCATTCATTGGCGCAGTAGAACCGCAATCCTCGACGTTGTTGTATGGCTGTGCTCATCCTACGTGATTGTTTCCTTGACGTTCGTGTTTGTTCGTGTTTAGCATTTCTTTCATTTCACAGCGAAAATCTGCACGCGCCCCTCAAAGCTTTGTTGCGACGATGCCGACGCGTGCAACTTGCAAGCAAAATCGCTCCGTGCGGGTTGGGCTTAAGGCTATACGATTGTTAGTATCATCTGCAACAACAGTTAGTGCAGTTTCAAATGACTTTGCAGCGTTATTATCGTCCTATTTGGCACTGTTAACATATGATCGCACAGCACCGGAGTTGGAGAAACTATGTCCAAATATGTTGTCCTCGATTATCGTTGTCCTCCCAGATACTATGTCCTCGATTATCGCTGTTGGGCGATCGCCCCCCTCCCCAAACGTCAGCTTATACAGGGTGTGTTCAGATAAACCTAACCAGCATTTGCGCACTTCACTCGTTGTCTACTTACCTGAGGAACAGCCTGTAGCACACAATGGCGTATTTATTCGTGCGAAGGCTACAAAAAAACCTGGAAGCCATACCCAGCATAAAAAAATAAACAGACAAAAAATAAATGTTGGCTTCCATGCATTAGAATCGGGCAACATGGCAGTCTCAGGTGAGTTGTGTGCTGGTACCACTAGGAGAGCTATCGGTGCGGAAACCGAAACCATGTCCCACGTGGAGGCTCATCGGCAGTACCCCTAGCGGTAACTCATCTGAGAGCAAAATGTTGCCCTATTCTAATGCATAGAAGCTGACGTTTTTGTGCTCAGTTTGTTCTTTTACGCGGAGTATGGCTTTCAGGATTTTGTTGCAGCTTTCGCACGCGTAAATACGCCATAGTGTGCCACCAGAAGTTCCTCAGGTAAGTAGACAACGAGTTACGTGTGCAAATGCCGGTCAGATTTATCTGCACACACCCTGTACATTGGATTTGACTCTCTCTCTCCTCCCCCACTACGTGATCAAAGAAACCGCCCCACCCCCACCCACCCCCAACCGAGGGTATGGATGTGCTCCTGTGTTGGAGACCCAGAAATATTAAGAAACAGGAAACTTCACCCCTAGGAAACAGTTGTTATAAGTATTTGCGCAGTTAGGGATGCAGCAGTCCTAGCGTGACAACAAAAATGATTGCACACTCGATGCAAACTGAGGTGGCTGTCACACCAGATACTTGTGCTGGAGGCCACATCGTGACGCAACCATCTTGTCGCACGGCCCCCATGGAGCAGCACACTGTGAAATTGGTAAAGATGTACGAGAAACGGAATGCACCCTAGTATTTTTTCTTCATCAACATCAACATCAACCCATGAAAGAAGAGGAACCCAACCCTATGTTGCAAGAGTACCTAGCTATGATGACAGTTACATTGTTGGAATGAAACGAAATATGACAGTCGTTGAAAAAGCAAGAGAGTGGCAGGGACCAAACCCGCACATCTTGATTGCCGGTCAAGTACACTAACCAATTATGCTCTCCACATGTCCTTATTGGGTGTCACTACTTGCGTCACTGTCACAGGCCCTACTATGTATCCTGCCTACTTGTGGACAAAAACCATGAGGGCAAAACAAACACGTGTGGTCACATGTGCCAGCAGAGAATGCAATGGCTTGTGCTCTTCATTTCACCAACATTTGGATAATTTGTATGTTTGCTATGTCACTAAGCTGCCCTGCGATTGAATGCACAAATTGTACCGTAGCACGAAGTAGAATTAGCTTCTCTAGGATAGATAGCAATAAATAAATAAATAAAGTGTTGTAGCTCATGCTTACTTTGCAGTAAAACTGAAACCAGACGCCAATGTGTCTTTCGTTTTTCTTGTTCATCTAAAAAACTAAGAGGTTCTGTTGAACGAAATTTTTTGCTTGTGGCTCATGATAATGCATAACTTAACGGCTGAATGTGTCTCAGTCAACCGATCAAACTGTCCCTTTAACCGACTTGTACACCTTCACATATAACTGTCTGAATGGGCCCGGAGTATTGATGAAATAGACGCAAATATATATGGGTGCTTGAATCATATCAGCCGTAGATCACAAGAAGGCATCCCCTGACTCGAGTTGGAGAGTAGTTGCTGGACGCGAGGCACCAAACAGAATTAATTAGGGGTGTACGAATCCGAATATTGTTAGTCGAATCAAATATCGAATCGAATGGGGGAGAAAATTCCAAATACCGAATCGACTATCGAATATTCGTGCAAAATTTACAATATGCGACTTTCAAACTAAAAGTTTCCATTTTGTAGCCCATGGCTTTAGTGTAACTTTTCTGGCAATAACTGTCACAAGAGAGACATGCTATTCTTCTGTTTAAAGCCCCTACTCTTTAATTTTACATCAGAGTGCTTCCTGCTTTTCAGGTGAGACTACACTTACTGGAGTACTGGAGTGGTTACCTTCATCTCAAAATTTTATGTCAGGCAGTGGCATGTTATACGGATGAGGCTGTTATTGTTTCAGACAACCACAGGCCATTTTTTAAACAAACGAATTGGCATCCTGCCTCAGCTTTGCCATGAACACCCTTTAGTTTCTGTGCTCTCACCCGAGGAAGTTGCACTGCTGAAGTTTTAGACATAAAGGACATCTTTAAAACACCCTTCTTGTTTGTGGGCTGTAGTTATTACTCAAGAGTCCTAACTTTTTAAAGGCAACCTCACAAACATCAAATTAAAGTCCCCCGTCAGTACCGCTAAACTGTATGTGGGAGGGGCGCCATCCCTTCCACAGACGATGTCTACAAAACTAAGTTTGGATAACGTTATCTTAAACTGAACACCACCCGGCCTGTGTTGGTCCTGCAGCAAGGGCAAATTCATAAAGCAGGCTTCACCTCATGCATGGAATCATCAGGTGAAGCCCACTTTTGGGTTGTGTCATTCATATTCGTAGAATAGTCGAATATTCGAAAAATCGAGTATTGGATATTCGATTCGCGAATCGAATAGTTCGAGCGTTCGATATTCGATTCAAAATCGAGAACTCGAATATTCGCACACCCCTAGAATTAATTGTTGCAAAGGATGAAGCAGGAGCCCATACTTTGAACAGAGACTGTTCTGCTGGGCGAATAGTACAAGAACAATCTCTTCTTCTTTGAGTGTGTGTATTCCGTACAAGATTGTCTACAAAGCATCAATCACGCTAGCAGGTTGCGCACCATGAGGGTCACTTTATGCCAAATTTCGGGCTTTTTGTTATAGTTGCGGACAACACTATTTCTCTTCCATAGTTGATAACAGACACTTTAATCCCCACAGATTTATATCTTCGTAATCGTGGCAGTCTACTACAAGCTTATTCTGCAGAGCCTACCGTACGTACTGCAGAGTGATGAAGAGGCAGAGTTACTCAGCCACGGCCCTTCACTAGAAGCCAACGGCACATCGCCTGGAGGGGCGCTTGCGGACTTCACGGCTGCCATCTGAATCCCTCTCTCTACGGACTTACGGTTGTGATGCCTCCGCCCCTTCTGGACTCAATCAAAGACGCCTCTGTGGATGAGCGCCAGCCTGTGCCCTTCGAGGGTGCAGTAAGCAAGGTTGTGCTCAGGGGAGGTTCACCTCGTACGGAGCCTTTTGCTCGGGTGTGTCTGAAAGAGATGTCCTGTGCCTCGTCATATCCTCAAATGTTACTTGTTACTCCGGAACTCGTTTCAGTTGCACAGAATGCTCCAGAAAGTTATGGCGGAACATTGTTTGCCTTTGCGTAGCCAGGGTGGCAGACTGTTTATGACACTGCTTTGGATGCGACCCTTGAGGAATGTAGCCCAGTTGACCCGGAGGGGGAAAAAAATTGTACGAAAAATCTTTCTTTTCTTTTTTTTTTTGTGGAACAGCAGGTTTACCTACTGTAAATTTATGACAAATTATCATAATGCCTCACCAAACAATAGCGCCACCTACGAATGTACTGTGGTTTAATTGCTGTCGTAGATCAAGACATCTCGTTACGATTCGTGTCTGTCTGGTTCCCGTCAAAATAATGCACTGAGAAATGCATAAAGTCTCTTCCATTTGACTGCACTGGCTGCACTAGTTCTAGAAAGTTTTGTGACAGTACTGTAGGCATGCTAATGCTCTGTGGTTACTTCCAAGACAAATGAGCAAGTACAGAGGTCTTGCACTTTACATTGTTAACACTGTTCTACTTCTTGTACTCACGTTGTCGGTTTTCATTTTTAAGTGCTCATCTTTCCTTTAGTATCCTATACTGCTGCAAAAATTTTGCACATGGCCATGACGTTGGCTGCGGAAGCAGACCTGCACTATCGCCTATTTGACATAATTGCACTCTTGCTATCCAGCAAGTGCAGGTAGGCCATGAACTCGTCCACAACTAGGAGCTAAACGAATAGGAAAGTGCACAGGGTGTATGCATGCGGCACTGGAAAAAATAAATGCAAAAGTGCTGCACTGCTTGAACTGGTGCAACGAGTGCGGCTAAATCAGAGACCTATGATGTCTGGCCACCCGTGGTCCTCTTTTCCCTTGTATGTTGTCTTCACGTTGAAAGCATAGATGCCGATGATGGAGGCACACGAGGAGATGAACCTGTCGAGGATGACTTGACCTTCTAGATGTACTAGAAGGGGTGGTTCTTGTACATAAATCCTAGATTATAGTCACTTTTAACTGCTCAGAATGACCGACTGGTTTACAAAATACGAACTTCCTTTGATTTCAGTTCTACCGTTTTTGGCTCGAGTAACTAGCCATCTTTTTAAAGAAAAAAAAGCCTCGTTCATCCTGACAAGGTCGTCCTCGTAGGATATACAGGATGATTCATGCAAGTGCTACATATTTTGAGAGATGAAACGATGTTCCTCATAGAGGCATCGTATAGAATTTTGCAGTCTATAATTGTGTTAGCTGTAATTGTCCTAGATTCTTTTTGGGATGTCTGTCATCCGATTGAAAGCATTATAACTCACAAAGCTGCAAGTATAGCTAAATAAATAGCGACTTTCTTTTGCAATGAACTAGTGCAGAGGTTCTCAAACTGGGTTCCGCGATGTCTCCTGAGAGGTACCACAGCCTTCCTGATGTCATCGGTAACCTCTTCAATAACCAACACGGTGTTGAAAAAAACAAAAGAACAGCTATTCTACGAGGCATATCGTAACACGATGCGTCATCCTACACGCATTTTAACACTTATACTGTAAAGAGTATTCTAAGTATGGACTTGTGCTACATGAAAAGAACTCGCAATGTACTGTTTGCCGTGAGGTCTTGGTGAATGATTTTATGAATGTGTGCAGAGCCATCCGCTTTGTTCATTGTTTTATCAAGTAATTATTAGCATGTCACCATTTGGAGGGTTCCTCACTATGCCAAAAAATGTATAGGAGTTCCTTGACCTCGCAAAGTTTGAGAACCTATGAACTAGTGGATAATATAGGTTTTTGGTGTGCCTTATGCGATATGTAGCAAATTTCACTCACTTTTGACTATGGTGCACATCATCGTTTCTTCGGCTACCTGATACATCTTTGTCAGCGCAGTCTAGACACAATGGTACCAGCCACATAGGGGTGTGGAATCAGAATTGTGCATGGCTGTATGGCAGAGGCTTTTATGAATATCGCTGAGAAATAATAGCGAAAAGACTAAATAATGTAGCAGGGTGTGTGACATTTTTCTAAGCGATCAAACTGTGCTACACCTGTGTGAATCATCCTGTATTATATCTGTGTAGCATGCAAGTGGAGTGCACGCTCAAGATAAACGCGACTTGAACAAAGGACCACATACCTGCTATTGCATTTCAAACCCCAGAGCGGGAACTTTCAATACAGTTGTCTAGAACTTTTGCAATGAGTCAGCTAGCTGTAGCTAATAACCCAAGTTTGTGCATGTATGGGGAGAAAGAGGCCCCTTTTTTTATAACCTCTTCCAGTTTTGTCGCTTGACGACTATAGCTTATGCAGATGTTCACAGTTACTGTACATAATGTCTCTACTACACTGTAGTTGAGATATCTTCTCTCCCACTTTCCCCAAGCAGGTATTCTGACAGCGTTTCTCATCGGCAACACTGTCCAAGATGACTCGATGAAATTTTATTGATGGCATATCGCCCAACACTTCTGCCGTTTCCAAGTTTAAACGCTTACAGCCTAGCAAAGGAAGGTATATGTAAAGTAGGAGTTTGAGCTGAAGCGTGAAAGAAGGCACTATATTCATGCAGAAATTGCCTACAGGAACTCAAAAATCAGTGTCTCCATTTATTTTCGTCAGCACTGTGATCGGACACTATTTGAAATAAACAGTCTATTCGTCAATCATGTAAACCATTTGCCTGTTATACACACAATTGTGCGGCCGATGCAAGTAGCATGCATTCTCTTCGCACTTAGTTTCTCTGCGATTTTTAGATGCGATAAATATGCCAACATTGTACTAGTAGGAACTTCTTGTCGCAGACCTTGTTTTTATTTTTCAAATCTTGTTCAACCATGTTTAAATCTTCCGTAAATTCACATCCGTGGAGTAAACTGTTAATCCTCCCGTTCACCTGGTGTGATACCACGTTATTATCATTCTATTAGTACATTTGCTGCTGTTTCATGGTTAAATGAAGCAAATCAAAAAAGGGGTGTATAAAGCAATACACAAGTAACCAGAAATTCGAAATACTACGGAGAAAAACTGGATGAGACATCACGTGTCCAGGTATAAAGTTAACAAATGAAAGTTGTGGATAACCTCAAAATGACATGTCTTGTGAACATGAGCCAAAGGGAACTTGAAGTGGTCACTCGCTATACTTTCACCTGCTCTGAGAAACGGTGGAGGCCTTTAAAAAATTCCGCTCTTGATTGAAATGTAGACGACATTCACTCATTTACGCGAAGCATGAAATTAATGACTGTGACTGAAGCATGAATGTTTGACCTGTTAGTACGTAGAAAGAAAATGGAAGGTTTTTACACCGACTTCGTTGTAACAGCAGGATCATTGTCGCATAGATGCTCTTAAAACAAAGTGCCTGCAATGACGAATTTACCTGATCCTACTTTTTTGCATCAGTTTCGTTCTCTACTCATTCCCTCACCCAGTGCTTTCCTGCACTTCTTGAAAGAGTCTTGTTGGTTGTGGGTGCGTTTTACAAACAAATTTTGGCCAGACGCCAGACTTCGAGTGAAATATTCAATGAAGAACTTGATAATGCTCGATAATCTCAGCGGCAGCAAAACGTCGATCATATTAAATAGCTCTTGTTTTCTACTGTTCTGGTAGTCATTGAAGGAATTCGAGGGATTCCGAAATAAAGTAAATATATGTTATGGACGGTCGTATTACCATGGATAATTACCTTTGGTTGCCTGTCGCTTGGCGATGGGATCATTAACCGTTACTATACCGTTACCTTTGACAATGTTTATGGCTGCATGGAGGATGCTCGTCGAGAAATGTACGAGGGGTTCCAAAAAGCCTCATGGTTACATGGAACCTGCCGAGCCAGTCATAATCACACTAAAATATCGCTTCCTTTCCCTCTGAAGGAGTAGAGAATGTGGGAGTCAGTCATCTGGGATGTGCTGTAGTTGGTTCTAGCAGATAGAAAAGTCTAAGCATCACCAGCGGCTATTATCCTATGCGTTTCTTCAGAGAGTCCGATCAAAGGCGTGGTATTAACGCTGTCCAGTCCCCGTTGCTTACCTTGTTGAGGCGCCCGGCAGCTTCTTCCAGGGTTGACGCACCCACACCACCACCTAAAATATAATATTGAATATGGAACAATGTGCAACACAAAAATATATATTGTAAAATGCTACATTAAAAGTGAGTATGTCTAGCCCCGGCTCAGCAAGGTTCCGAGCGCTAACATGAACGCACTTGTTGAAACCCCCTTGCAGGTGAGCATCTACTGGGTATGTGCGAAGGCGGATCAGACACTAAAAAAAAATACTGTTCTAGCTAATGCCAATTCGTTATGAGGAAATATACACTGGTATTGTTTGGTATGTTCAGAAACCAGTGTCTGTATTCAAAACTAGCAGAGTCTATTGCATGTGTGCAGACCACTACGCACAGATTATATTTGTTATGACAACAGGTCAGTTAATCGGATTTTCTTTTTCAAGTCGAAAGCTAGCACAACAAGCTGGCACATTGATAGTCATAACCGAACACAAATGCACATGTGTTCTGCTTGTTTCGCAGTTCTGTGTATTGTACAACTATTTGTGCTTCGATATACTTTGTAAACGACACACACAAACGCACATGTTTCAGTAACGTGGCCCACACGGTATTCTTCTGCATGCTGTCTCAAATAAAGTTCTCAGGTTTGGATGCACGCTGATCAGAAGGAAGCATCTGTGCTGTGCTCAGCACAAGTGCTGACTATGTCTCCCACTGGAGCCAGTTTTACTTACTAAATATAACGTGCGATCACGAATTTGCGATGGAAGCTGTTCATTGACAGAACACTAATTTGTTGACACCATTTCCTTGAGAAGATTAGAGCGGAATGTCTGGCAGCATTTCTGCCGGATTTGTGTACTAGTGTATTGTGCAGATTTTTTTCCCCCACTATCAACAATATCTTCGTTTACATGAATGCGACAAAAGCATGTTGTATCGACTTATCGCAACAGACCCTCTCCGACAGGGCCACATCAACCAATCCAGTGGTGTGGATAGGTGCGAGGAGGTGTGATAACTTGATACGATAAGCTTCTGTCGCATTCAGATAACCACAGCTAATGTCGCAATGTCTCGCTAGATAACAGCCACACATCCCATGCACTGAAAAGATACAAGGAGGCTACAGGGATGTCACTGCTTATATTCGGGGACGTATTAGGCGCTGTGCCAGTTCTCCCATGTTTTGTGGCAATTAATAGCCCATATGTTAATTCCTAGTCTACTTTATCCTTCCCTGCTAAGCCCTCTTTGGTATGGTGTATACACAGACCCTTATTTTGGGGAGGGCTGGAATCCATTTCTACCCCCCCCCCCCCCCAACAACACACACACTCCCCTGATTTTCGAAAAGCATTAAACCCTAAAACACAAGGGTCTACATTTTCAGTCAACCCTCAATTTATGATAGACTAACATTCCTGGAAACATTATTCATGAATGGAGGTTTGGGATGAGGAAGGGGAAGTATCTTGTCCCAAAAGAGAGGGCATCGTTCATGGAGAGGGAGAATGTGTAAATCGAGAGCTCATAAATCGAGTGTTGACTGTACGCTGCTATAGCCTTAGCCTCATGGTTTTGAAGCATAATTCTCTTCGTTTTGCCTCCAGCAAATGCAGGTTTCGAAATTAATTTCCGCAAGACTATGATATGCCAAGAAAATGGTGACAACATGTGCGAGTGAGTGGCTATTAATTATTTTACTATCTGCAATAAAAAGTGTATGATTTTGGATGAGCACAGCATACAGTGCATGTGAAATGTGTTACTTTATTGAGGCAGGCTCTGTAGTTTAGTATGAGTGCCACACCTACTGCCATTTCAAACCTATGTCTGAGCATGTAACGTAATGCATATAAAAAGTAGTATTCACTTCCTCGTATCTGAACGGTAGGAGTACATGCATGGAGTCAATGCCCTAGAAGAAGACAGTGGTTCAAGTGCTGCTGAATACTCTTCTTCCACTGCCTCTATTTGAATGTGACTTCTAATTCCGAGGAATTTGAATCGGGTTTGGTACCACCATCTTTCACCTTCAGTTGCTGCATACTCTAGTGCGAGCGATTTCTGTTCCACAATGTCCAAAGCATGGTAAATTATCTGGGCTGTTCCACCTCCATTCGAGGTTTTCAGATGGTCTGCTTTCTTGCAAGTTTAGTGCCGCACTGCTGAATTACTACCAGACGAAAGGTTTCCTTCCCTTTTCTAACCAGCTAGCATCTCTAGCGTAAATTCTTCACACATAGGACGCTTACGGTGCCATGCATACACTTCATTGTGCCGTAAGTGTGTTATTCAAAAGAAAATACATATATAGGTTGTGTTCAAAACTATTTGCGAACAGCTTCAACTAAGCAGGCTCCGAAAACGCGGCTATGCAACTGCTGCGACACCTTGTACATAAAGTGATAGTAAAGAAGGGAGATTCGTGCGACCCAAGCGGAAGAAATCAAAACCCGAATGTGCCATTCTGTCGCGCAGGCTTGTCCTTATACAATGTACAGGTTTTATTCATTGTATCTTTTACCAGCATAAGTTAAGTGCATCCAGGGGCGGAGGAATACAGCTGCACAGATTTTGGATGTCGTTGCGTGTTTTACTGGACAAGAAAACAGTGGTTGCTGCATTGCCCCATTTTGCTGATGTTTTACAAACGAATAAATATTCAGTCGATACCTTACCATGATTTGCTGTGTGCTTTCTCGGCTTCCAACCGGACGAAGGACACAGTACGTTCCGTCAACGGCGGACGTAGCGCTGCTAAAACACGATCTGTCAGCATTCCCTTCCTATAGTGGGCACTGGTCTGTCGAGTGTTGGTCACATTGTGCTGTATACATTTATCATTCATAATCTTTGAAGCTGGGGGTGAAGGGACACACAAGGAAATGCTGTTATTGTTGAGGCTTGCAGTGTTGGGGGGCACGCCATACTGTTCTCACCACACCTCGAAACAAGAGTATTGAACAACTCACCTTTTTTTTTTTAATTAGGTTGGGGTGTGCCAAACATTTGGGGGTGCTGGGGGGGGGTCTGGATACACCATCTTTCTTGTGTGTGTGTGTGCTGCTGCTGTCCCAACAGGTGAAGTCAAGCTGTAAATTCACTTGCTTCGTTCATACGAGTGTCATTCTTTGTTAATCATTACAGTCAACACCTCTACGTGCAAAAGTTAAGAACAGTTTTTTTTCTTCTTTTTGCTGCTTTTAGGAAGATTATTTACATTATTGTTATTGGCATCAGAACGTGATTAAGATTTTTCTACTTGTGGGATAATTAACCACATATTGGGAAGGGTACACCCAATATCTGATCTGAGAAAAGAACGATGAGACATTGTGTAGAATGCACTGCTACAGCTGGCTCAGGCACGAAAAATAAGGAATAAGTAGGAGGTGAAAGATAAGATGATCTGGAAGCTAGAAGAGCACCTAAGCTACGGAAAAACAGGCCTCAGAACAACAAAATTCGTGGCATCTAGCGTTCAACATGCAGTGGTCCTCATGGGTGAATAAATAAACGAGTGAAATGGGGTTCGCCTTCCAAAACAATTGTCTTGTGCCTTTTCTGGGTCACTCTACTTAGGCAGGCAAAACAGGACAGGTATCCTGGAAGTGGTGAAAATTAGCCTGGTTGTTTTGTTCTGGGGAAACTGACACAGGAGAGTTGAAATCGGGGGAGACTCATGCACCACTGGCAAAAAAATTAAGGGGCGGGATAATGACCCCCAGTCATTATTAGAGTGACACGACTCTCTGTATCTTTGCCGATATGTGTCTGAAGCTTAAATAACAACCCAAGTGAAAAAACGTGCTTGGCCCAAGGTCGGCTGAGAAGAGTTGGCCAACTAAGCCAACCTTGGCCCAAGGTAAGACAACATGGTTGGGCCGAGCTTGGGGATTGACAATGGCCTGAGACTGGCCATTCATTGGCCACCAACATAGGGCCAACCTTTCTGGCCAACCTGGCAAACGTTGACCCATATATGGCCCTGTCACGGCCCAGTGAGAAATTTTGCATGACAACGCTACCTCCCAGCGGCGAAAGCAATATTGGCGAAAGACTGAGCCGACGTCTGCTCCAACCTAAAAGTTGTCGGGCCAAGCTTGCAAAAAAAGCTTAAGCCAAGGTTGGGGATTGACAATGGCCTCACTCGGGCCGACTTAGCCGGCACAAGCTCGGGCCAATGTAGAGGGCCGATCTGACAGATGTAGGGCCGATGGTGGCCAATAAGGAAGCAAGCTTGGGTACTGATTGGGTAAACGTGGGCCCAAGAGGCCCAAGAAGGGTAACGGCGTAGGTGGAGAATCGTAAAAGCTCGCAATATGCCCGAGATCACTAGAATCAAACAGGTCAGTATAAAGAAAAGAAATTGCATTTCTTTCCTGAGGAAGAACAGCAGATACTATACATAGGTTTGTCTCGCGAGCTTCCACAATATCGAGAGTCCTGCTCGCGCGTTAGTCAAAATGAAGGGTGAGGTGTGTAAGTTTAATTTGATGCGTACACAAACAACACTGAAATGAGGAATTGCTTGTCGTATTAGCTCACCATGAAGATAATGTCTCTGTTTCTTACTGCTTTTGGTTTGAGACAATCACTTGGCCAATCGAAAGTTGAACTTATGCAGTGCTACACCATTCGGCGTTTCCGTCTCCCCGAGGCAACATTCTGAGATTGAACCAAGCTTGGCAAGAGCTTGGCTGGCCAGCCCAGCCGTGCTTGGCAAGTGCTTGGCAAACGAGCTCGGTACAGAGCTTTCTTGCTACAGATCTGTCCTGGCCGACTGCTTGCCAAACGTCGCTCTGCCTATCACAACGCAACATATAGAGGACGTTAGAGGACACTTTCTCTTTTTTCATATGGCGTATATGACTCTTCTGTGACAGTTTCAACGACTACAACAGAGTCTACGTGACTGTCTCAATCTTAGGTGATATGTGTGCACTCCCGAGAACTGATTGAAATCGTCATAAAGAGACATCATTGGCCACTTACCTTGGTACTACGTGAAGATGAGTTCGGTAACCGACTGACGGCAAGCTACGGTGGCGTCCCGTCGGCACGGGCTATTGGCCCAACGTCATTGGCCAGGTTCTTGCCGACGTAGTTGGCAGTTAACGTTGCCCAGACTTTAGAACATGACTGGCTGGCCGACTTAGTTGGCTGCCAACTGGTCCCCGACTTTCTGCCGAGAGTCGGCCGTCGGCCAATTTCAATTGGAAAAGGTTCCCCTGTATGAGGTACGCAGGGTACGCTGAAATGAATGTGATGGGGTGTGGCCAAACACTTGTGAAGGGTGGGGGTCTGGATAAATAACTAGCTCCAGTATCTTTGAAATCGTTCGAAGCGGAATCGAAGGGGCAAAATTATGCAAAATGCAATGTGGCACTTCCTGTAACACATCCAACTGCGCCTGGTGGTGACACATATACTGAATACGCAGCGCTCAAATTGACGAGGACACAAACACAAAATAATTATTCATTGTTGTTAGTGTGCACATGTCGGCCTGCACTGCAAACAAGCTCGAAACGAATGCAGCTGAAGAAAAGACGCTTGGACAGGCAGCAAAAAGTCGGATGACAGGGCCAACGACTCTTTCGGCCAGTCGTATGCGCAATATGTTGCATAGTGATAGGCAGAGCAAGGTTTGGCAAGCCATCGGCCAGGCCGCAGATCTGTACCAAGAAACGAGCTCGTTGGCCAAGCGCTTGCCAAGCAGCAGGGCTAGGTTGGCCAGCCAAGCTCTTGCCAAGCTTGTTCCAATCTCGGCATGTTGCGTTGGGGAGAGGGAGGGAAATACGGAATTGTGTAGCACTGCATAAGTTTGACTTTCGATTTCCAAGTGAATGTCTCAAACCAAAAGCAGTAGGAAACAGAAATGTTATCTTCATGGTGAGCTAATATGTCATTTCAGTGTTGTTTGTGTACCCGTAGAATTAAACTTAGACACCTCACCCTTCCCAATTGAAATTGGCCGACGGCCGACTCTCGGCAGAAAGTCGGAGACCAGTTGGCAGCCAACTAAGTCGGCTAGCCAGTCATGTTCTAACGTCTGGCCAACGTTAACTGCCAACTACATCGGCGAGGACCTGGCCAATGACGTTGGGCCAACAGCCCGTGCCGACGGGATGCCACCGTAGCTTGCCGTCAGTCGGTTACCGAACTCATCTTCACGTAGTACCAAGGTAAGTGGCCTATGATGTCTCTTTATGACGATTTCAATCAGTTCTCGGGAGTGCACACATATCACCTAAGATTGAGACAGTCACGTAGACTCTGTTGTATCGTTGAAACTGTCACAGAAGAGCCATATATACGCCACATGAAAAAAGAGAAAGGGTCCTCTAACGTCCTCTATATGTTGCATTGTGATAGGCAGAGCGAGGTTTGGCAAGCCGTCGGCCAGGGCAAGTATATGTAGCAAGAAACGAGCTCGTTGGCCAAGCACTATAACCAAGCACGGCTCGGTTGGCCAGCCAAGCTCTTGCCAAGCTTGGTTCAATCTCGGTATGTTGCCTCGGGGAGAGGGAACGCGGAATGGTGTAGCACTGCATAAGTTCAACTTTCAATTGGCCAAGTGATGTCTCAAACCAAAAGCAGTAAGAAACAGAGACATTATCTTCATGGTGAGCTAATACGACAAGCAATTCCTCATTTCAGTGTTGTTTGTGTACGCATCATATTAAACTTAGACACCTCACCCTTCATTTTGACTCACACGCGAGCAGGACTCTCGAATTTGTGGAAGCTCCAAGACAAGCCTATGTATATTATCTGCTGTTCTTCCTCAGGAAAGAAATGCAATTTGTTTTCTTTATACTGACCTGTTTGATTCTAGTGATCTCGGGCATATTGCGAGCTCTTACGATTCTCCCCTACGCTGTTACACTACCCCACGAGAGAATTGAGTGAGTTCGGTCATGCATTTTTTTGCAACGGGCCGTTGTTGGCCCATGCACAGGTGTTGTTTCATGGGCCATTCAAGGGCCCACGTTTCAGTACCCAACTTGGTCAATCAATCAGTACACAAGCGTGGTTTCTTATTGGCCAGACATCGGCCCTACATCTGTCAGGTCGGCACTGTACATTGGCCCGAGCTTGTGCCGGCTAAGTCGGCCCGAGTGAGGCCATTGTCAATCCCCAACTTTGGCACAAGCTTTTTTTGCAAGCTGGGCCCGACAACTTTTAGGTTTGAAGCAGACGTCGGCCCAGTGTTTCGCCAATATTGCTTTTCCCGCTGGGAAGCAGCGTTGTCATGCAAAATTTCTCACTGGGCCGTGATAGGGCCATATATGGGTCAGCGTTGGCCAGGTTGGCCAGAAAGGTTGGCCCTATATTGGTGGCCAATGGATGGCCAGTCTCAGGCCAATGTCAATCCCCAAGCTCGGCCCAACCATGTTGTCTTAGCTTGGGCCAAGGTTGGCTTAGTTGGCCAACTCCTCTCACCCGACCATGTGCCAAGCACGGTTTTTCACTTGAGCGTGTATGATTTAGGCACGTTATAGAGGTATATACGATAGAATTTTCGGGTGTATCATTCTTTATTAGCCACCTGTTGCTTCTCCAGTAGAAGAACCCACAATGAATATGCGCTGTATCCCAAGTGAAAAAACGTGCTTGGCCCAAGGCCGGCTGAGAGGAGTTGGCTATCTAAGCCAACCTTGGCCCAAGCTAGGACAACATGGTTGGGCCGAGCTTGGGGATTGACAATGGCCTGAGACTGGCCATCCATTGGCCACCAACATAGGGCCAACCTTTCTGGCCAACGCTGACCCATATATGGCCCTATCACGGCCCAGTGAGAAATTTTGCATGACAACGCTACCTCCCAGCGGGAAAAGCAATATTGGCGAAACACTGGACCGACGTCTGCTTCCAACCTAAAAGTTGTCAGGCCAAGCTCGCAAAAAAAGCTTGGGCCAAGGTTGGGGATTGACAATGGCCTCACTCGGGCCGACTTAGCCGGCACAAGCTCGGGCCAATGTAGAGGGCCGACCTGACAGATGTAGGGCCGATGTCTGGCCAATAAGGAACCAAGCTTGGGTACTGATGGGTAAACGTGGGCCCTAGAATGGCCCATCGAACACTACATGGCACCTGTACATGGGCCAACCACCCCGTTGCAAAAAAATGCATGACCCAACTATTAAGCAGCGCGCCGCAACGTGCAGCTTTGGCTGCCCCCCAAGGAGAAAAACAACGTCGGCCATATGGCATGTTGTGGCATTCAGCTCATGCTGAATAAAGCCCCAATCCATTTTTGCAAGGGAGGTATTGTTTTATAACGTATAGATACCATTTTCGCAACTGTTGTCTGGCTTTCGTACCGCAATAAAGACAAAGGCGAGGATTTTTTACGCAAAATGCCGTTTACAAAACCTGTCTAACATGTCTAAAAATTAACAGTTGTCGCGTGTTGCGTTCCAACAATTTTAGGCGACATCACAATTACAGAATTCGAAACCGATAGCAATTTCTGATTTGTATGCGTGCCGTGAGTTAGAGGACCCTTTCTCTTTTTTTCATATGGCGTATATGGCTCTTCCATGACAGTTTCAACGACTACAACAGATAGTCTACGTGACTGTCTCCATCTTAGGTAATACGTGCACCCCCGAGAACTGATTGAAATCGTCATAAAGAGACATCATTGGCCATTTACCTTGGTACTACGTCAAGATGAGTTCAGTAAACGATTGACGGCAAGCTACGGTGGCATCCCGTCGGCGCGGGCTGTTGGCCCGCACCGTCATTGGCCAGATCCTCGCCGACGTAGTTGGCAGTTAACGTTGGCCAGACGTTAGAACATGACTGGCTGGCCGACTTAGTTGGCTGCCAACTGGTCCCCGACTTTCTGCCGACAGTCGGCCGTCGGCCAATTTCAATTGGGATGCGCCGCATGAACAAAGCTATGGTTTGACTTTGGCGTCAACACACTTCCGTGATTGGGGCATCTCAAACAGCTTTGATTTCATAGAGACTATCATAAGTGTGTGACATCAAGGATAACACCACCATCCGAACTGATTTAGTGAACTTGAATAACTTAGAGGTTTGGACCTGTTGGTATGACATAACAAAAACAAGATAACAAAGAGAAATAATCGAAGCGGAAAAAATTACCTCCCTTGCACAAAACTGCATGTGTTAGCGCTCCAGCTGATAAGGAGAAGGCATACAAGGATGAGTCGGCACTGACTCGCGCCCTAGTAGCACATATCGTGGCCTCGACGTTGCAGCAACGTTGCGAATGTTGTCCAATGTAGGGCCACGTTTATCAACATTTCGCAACGTTCCTGCAACATTATCAAACGTGGACCAACGTTACTTGACATTCAGCAATGTTCAAGTAACATGGAAGGTCAACATTTGAGCAACGTTGCGGCCGAACGTTCCTGCAGTATTGTCAGATGTGGACCAACGTTACTTGACATTCACCAATGTTCATGCAACATTGCAGAGCAACGTTGGAGGAATATTGCGGCTCTACGTTTCCTGAACGCTGTTTATTGACTTTCCAGCAACATAACACTGCGTAACACTCTTACCCACAGAGTAAACCTACCGGTTTTACAGCTCCAAACAGTAGGTAATTGCATTAGAGACGAAAGCTTGAATTAAAAACACAGTATATCACAGGGAGGGATGTCAAAAATGTTGAGTACACTTGACTCTTGCAGATGCAAGGACGCATCCTGGTCACCGTTGCAAACGTTGTACGCACTGCTACACTTAATGAGCATGCCCCCAACACTTCGCATTTTAGTATATGCTCCATTCTGTTCGCAAATAGAGCCCACTGGTTGATAACAGTACCTCTATATCCAAACGGGATACCGCAGTGGTCTCCCCTAGCCCCATCCCAGTAAGTGAGCGGAGATTTGCGGAGGTCAAATCGGCTGCCAGTGGCGTGCAGCTGCTTGCAGTCAGTATGCATCAGTGATCCGACGCAAGAAAAGAAAAAAGAAAGAAGAAGTAGAAATAAATAGCCCTAGTAACACTTATTGTTGCGACAACGTTGCAGCAACGTTGCGAATGTTGTAAATAGTGGAGCAATGTTTTACAATATTCAACAATATTGTGGCAACATTGCTAGGTGGTATTCAACATTTTTCTACGCACGGCAACGTCGCCACAACGTCACACTAAAACGTTTACCGAATATTGCTGCCAGTAACATTGCAGCAACGCTGGAACAATGTTGAAAACATGTTGTCATTATGTGGCAGTATCATTGCAGCAACGTTGCAAAGCTAATTTAAACATTGTGGCAATGTTGGAGCAATGTTCGCATGTAACGTTACTAGGATGTGGCTTCAAAAGGACATATTATAGCCACGTTTTGACAACGTTTGGGGGCAACATTGCAGCAATGTTCCGGCAACATTTTCTGTTACTAGGGCGGCTGGGTGTTCGATGGACATTTAAGGACCTTTCCTGCCCAGTCAACCAGAAATATCCCAGGTACATCCAACAAAGGTCGCAGACGTCGCATATGTCCGCGTCGTCTATCCTACGTTACCTGTACGTCCACAATGTGACTTCGAAAAGTGTCTTACTTTCTATATCCCGGGGAGATCCGGTAGATGTAAAAAGAATGGAGCAAGCGCGCGTTATGTTTCGGAGACATCTAGGACATGTGACCCTTAGTGGCATGACGTAAGCAAACGGGGAAGTTTTTGGGATTCGGAAAGATGGGGAACCATGTATTCCAACCAAGAAAAAACAAGGATGACCATTACTCTAGGGGCCGCAAGTATGGACTATGACAGAGCAGTCCTCAAATACAGTGAAATGTTTCCTACTATGGTGAACTATGGTGATGAGCTATTGTACCATAAGGCGTGCATTTTCCGCGTGCATTCCGGTACCCAGAGCCGGTCACACCCAATCACTGCCAGTGGGTCGAGACAAAACAGACAAGGTCCTGAAAGAGGTAGGACATGATCCCCACGTAAATCTGCGCACCAAGGCAAAGCGAGTACAGACATCAAAGTCAAATGTGCCTAGGATACTACACGAGCACAAACTCCACCCGTACCACGTGAGCCTTCATCAACATTTCCAGCCGGGCGACAACGAGAAACGGCTGGATTTCTGTAACTGGATCCTATGTCAGATCGAGGAAAGCAGAAACTTTGCGAACAGGACTGATGAGGCCCACTTCTGCCATGGCGCTCAAGTGAATCTCCACAACGCGCATTATTGGAGCCAACCAAACCCACACTGGCTACGGGACTGCAAGCATCAGTACGAGTGGGGATTCAATGGAGTGTATGGGAAGGGATTTATAACGGAGTCATTATTGGGCCAATAATTTTTCACGGGATCCCTAAATGCCACCGCTACTGTAGCGAAATTTTAGATGCCGTGTTCAGCTTTGTTGATTATCCGCCTCTTGCCGAACGGACCCGCGAATGGTTCCAGCACGATGGGGCTCCACCTCACAGCGCGCGGCGTGCAGTACAGCTGCTCCGTCAGATGTTCCGGTAGAAGTGGGTTGTCCGATTTGGTCCAGTCTCATGGCCCGTCAGGTCTCCTGACTTAACGCCGATGGACTTTTACCTCTGGGGTCGCATCAAAGACGAAGTATACAAAAGCGAGCCACGATCGCCGGCTGACCTGCAGGGAAAAATCACTGCTTTCTGCTCGTCGCTCTCCAGATCCGAAATAAAAAGGGCCGCGAAAGTCACAATTCGGAGAGCCCACCTGTGCATTGCAGCCGATGGCGAAAACTTCGAACCCTGTTAGCCATACCTGGTGCATGGTGATATTTTGCTTTCACGCCTTTCGTTTTGCTTTCAACTTTCGTTTCCTTTTTAGGTTGGTTTGTCTTCTATTGTTCAGTGAAACGTATCCTGTTCTGCATTGAAAGTGCCGCTAATGATAACCTAATAAAAGGACACAGGAAGTGTGTTGAATGTGAAGAAATCCGCATCATGTTGAAACAAACGAATTGAAAAAAGAAGAGCGCTGACAGGCGTTCGTGAATACAACTCTCTCTCTCTCACACACACACAGGCTCATGACAATAAGGTGGTGCAGAAAAACTGCGAGACCGCTATCTGCGGTCACAGTGAAAACTGCCGCGTACAGGAGGAGCGGGTTCACGCGCACCCAAAAGCAAACAAACACACTGAGCGCGACCCTGAAACTGACGTGGACAAAGCTGATACCTAGCAGCGGAACTCTTCCGTGTGTAAGGCTTATAACCCTTTCCCCCCTAGTGTGGCGTGTCAACGCCTATCTTCGCAGCTTTGCGGTCAAACTAGAGCCGTCCAAAAAGAGACGGAGCCAAGGGCTCATTTCCACGGATTTTCGGCGAATTTCGGCAATATTTCGGCAATTGCCATTGCATTACGAGTGGGATTATGTGCTATACCGAGTAAACTGACCACGGGGAACACATTTCCACAAAGAAAACCTTAGGTTGCCTTGGAAAATTTCGGAGTTCAATTCAAGAAATTAACTTTCCGTTAATTCAATGAAATAAAAATGTTACCAACATGTGGCAAAGATTATTGGCAGAAAAAAATACCTTGACCGCATGTCTCTCCGACGCCTACGTTTTTTACTATGAATTTCTATCATGGTTGGTGGACCACCCTGTATATGTCTGGCCGGATATATGCAGGACGTCCCGTCTCGGCGGTTTCATGCATTGTCCAAATCAGGTCCCTGACGGGATGTTACAGGGAGCATTTTTTGCGAGCGAGTGAGAGAAACGCGCTCGTGTAGCACTGCAAAAGCTCACTTTCTATGGACCTACTGAATGTCTCACACCTAAGGCAGTCGCTTCAGCGTTGCTTCTGTCCGTAATCGAATTAAACTTAGACACATCACCCTTCATTTTCATTCGGAGGCGAGCAGGACTCTCCAATTTGCTGAACTGCTTAAGATAAGTATATCCGTCTTTCTTGCAATTGTGTTCAGCTATAGTGCACTTTCAAGTACATCATGATTTTGTGAGTACAGTCAAACCTCGCTTTACGTACACCCTTCGTTTCTCAGAAAATCGTTCGTAAATCGAGGTATTCGTAAATCGAGGTCCGAGGTGTGCATTGCACAAATACATCACAAAACCACGGGAAATTGATTTGAATAAGTTTTATTTTTGAAAATATTGCGTAATTGTACTTTGCACCATACTTTCTGCAGGGTCTATCCTGTTTAGAAGAGATGACAGAAGTCTGACACTTGACTCATCCACCCGGTCCTCAAAGTACCGTATCGCGCGCGGATGAGACTGTTTCTAACGGCAAATATCACGCTTGTCACCGGCTGTCAGGACTGAACGTTTTCTCTTGGAACGGCAAGATGTTTCCATCTCGGAGACCTGGTCCAAACTCACAACCGTTCGGCTGTAAACGCCCGAATTATTCTTTCAGGAAATGGTGAACCATGTTTGTGGAACGTAGTGGCGTTGGGATATTGTTTGTTTGACCTTGGCAGCATGTACTGAGGAACTTTCATTATCCTCCGATCAATTGGCCTGGGGCTAGATTTTGAACTTTTCGCTATCCCGTAACGCTCGCTAAACGCTCGTGCTCTCGGCCAATGCGCGTGACGGAATGAGCGCGCAAATTTTGAAAAATAGCTATAACGATCGCTATGTGCACATCAAGATTGAGCCCATGTCCTCTGTACGATCATAACGCCCGTTTGTATATCGAGGTCAGAATGGCTTGGCTACTTTGGGTCCGTTCCCTAATAATCCGTTCATAGTTCGGATATCGAGGGTTCGTAAAACGAGGCAAAAATACACGGAAAAAGTTTGGTTCCCTGTGGAGCCGTTCGTAAGTTGAGGGAATTCGTATATCGAGGGTCCATAAAACGAGGTCCGACTGTATATGCATTCTGGACCTCGTGCTGATATGCAACGGAAAACATGACTGGTGTGTCACCTCTACACCGCTGCTACGGCAGGGATTTCCCTATACACCCCTCAGGTGTTTTGAAACACCCCCTGAAATTTCTGAGATTGCCCAATACAGCTACCAATGTGTTCGAATCGAGTAGTCTATGCTGGGCATCACATTCCGCGTTGTAAAACTTGAATTACAAATTCACATCCATGCAAATGGCAGTATTGTTTCAATGCATTTGGAATGAAATTTCGCAACCCCTTTAACCCGGTACAATATGAAGCACCATCATGCACACATTTGCGCAATCACCAACGCTCTTCCGTCTAGTTTTTCTGCTGTTCTTCTCACCGCTCGCTATCGAATTTGCGAGGCACACATGGAATTTAGCTGCGCTTAAATCGCAAGATATTGTAGTAATGTACGTATTTGCCTACAAATAAAGTCGCATCTGAAGAACATTACTGACATGACATCTCATCAACGTGCTGTGGTGTTCTCCGTTAGCTGAAAAATGAGGCAGTCAGCAAACATATTCCCCCGAGAGGTCGATTTCTGGGGGAAACTGGCTACTGCATGGTGTGAGCTGAAACGATGCGTTTTGGGTCTTATAGGGCAACCAAGTGAGCTGCTTTTTTAAACTAATTTTATTTTATTTTTTCTGAGATGTCTGCAACACAAAATTGAGGCACAATTAAGGTATGACACCGTTGACATTCAAAATAACTGTATATCACCGCTTTCTTTATGCATCGTATCTCCTATCATTGCTTTCTGATGAATAGGACGACGTCGCGACACATTGCCGTGGTGGTCGTCGTCGGCATCCTGGGCACGTACTCAAACCACAGTCGATGAACGGAGCAGACGACCTGCCGTTCACCATGACCAGGTATCGGTACCGGTGCTGAACCCAAACCAAAAACTGCTATAAACTATCTAACAATAAAATATTATGCTGAACCAGAATTCAACTCTCTGCTTGAACTCGAAACAGATCCCGAACTGTTCGGGTTCAAGCAGGGAGTCCGGTTCAGGCAACTGACTCACTCAGTTGCCTACAGTCCATACATATAACATACAGGTATCAAAGAACCTTCTTGTACGAAGAGCGCAGTGCCTTGTCAGTAGAATAATGAACCAATGCCTTTCTTTAAACTTTTGCTGCGTACCCAGTCATGTGGGCGTACCCGGCAACGAACGTGCCGATGCAGCTGCCACGGCTGCGATATCTTTTGACATGACCCCTTTCGATGTTCCTTCTCGTGACCTTCAGGCGGTCCTCAGAAGAACAATAAATCATAAATGGCAGCAACACTGGAACACACAGCACTACAACAAACTCCGCCTAACTAGGGATACCACAGGAAATCACACACACAATTTGGGAAACTGCTAGCTTTCATGAACTGCTTTCATTTTAGCTCGGTTAAGGCTCGGACATACCTACAACACGCATGCTTTTTACTCCGTGGGGAGGAGCCTCCCCAATTTGCATGCTGCGGGGAGCAACTCTCTGTGGTGCACATTTTAACCACATGTCCATTACACGAAAATCACCGTCGTCGTCATTTTAAAGATTTTTGTCGATATCAAGTGCCTTTTCGCCCAACCCTATTGCTTGGGGATGAACCTCTTTTACCCTACGTGAGAACTTTCATCTCTTCTGTGTATGACTTTCCTTTTGCTGTGGTTTACATCTGAACTTCTGAGATTACTTGGTTTCAATAGACCTCTACCTGTTTGTAAACAAATGACGTCACAGTGTTCGACAGCGCCACGAATTTGGTAGAGTTGAACTAGGTTCAAAGCTAGTGGCGAACAAGGTCACGCCCGAAAGCCGCGGTCTTGAGGGGATTATGATGATCCCTGAAAGGGACACGACCTTCGGTCCTACTTTTCTTTCAATAGGAGGCAGCGAACAATTGCCAATTCGTGGAACCCAGCTCTCCCCTTCCAATCTGTTTCGGTTTCGGTCGGTCTACCAACGTCATGATGACGTTTGTCGGGTAGAGGTTTATTGAACAGTTACATTTTTACATTGGCACACATATCACTGTCTTGGCGCATATAGCCTTAGTTTCTCGTGCGCTATAAAAACTGCAATCATCGTCATCAGATCCCAAACTTCCCGAAATACCGCTTTCGCTCCGACTGCGCACTGCTCACTGCAGACACGAGTCGAGGAGCTCTCGGGGCAGCACCAACGCAGCCTTGAGATTCTCGACGACAGCACGGTGGAGGTGGAGCTCCTTCACTTTGGTGGTTCCAGTCAAGACCGATTTATAAATGGGGGAGCGATGTTCGGAAAAAATGCGGTCAGCTTACTCTGAATGGGGGAAGTTTGAAAGCGGGAGGGGAAGATTATTTTGGTACAGGAGAAGGAGGCATGTGCGGTCCCTGTTGGTCTGAGATACGGATAGTCGCGGAGACTACCGGTTGACCCACCAATGACCCACCAAAGGAAACATGCGAGCATCCCTCAGTAGCGTTCATTTGAATGTCCCACGAAACCGCCAGGGTGATTTGCCTTGATGCCGATTTATGAAGCGCAAAACAGGCTCCGAGATACAGCTACAGTCGGGGCCAGAGGTGGGCAAATGGCCAGAGCAGCGTTCACTGGGATGCTCCCTGTCCCACAAAACCGCCAGGGTGGTTCGCGAAGTTATCCCGGGATGTCCACTTATGAAGCGCAAAACAGGTTCCGAGATGCAGCTCCAGTCGGGGCCAGAGGTGGGCAAATGGCCTCAGCAGCGTTCACTGGGATGCTCCCTGTCACACAAAACCGCCACGGTGGTTCGCGAAGTTCTCCCGGGATGTCCATTTATGAAGCGCAAAACAGGCTCCGAGGTGCAGCTCCAGTCGGGGTCAGAGGTGGGCAAATGGCCTCAGCAGCGTTCACTGGGATGCTCCCTGTCCCACAAAACCGCCAGGGTGGTTCGCGAAGTTATCGCGAGATGTCCATTTATGAAGCGCAAAACAGGCTCCGAGGTGCAGCTCCAGTCGGGGCCAGAGGTGGGCAAATGGCCAGAGCAGCGTTCACTTGGATGCTCCCTGTCACACAAAACCGCCAGGGTGGTTTGTGAAGTCATCCCGGGATGTCCATTTATGAAGCGCAAAACAGGCTCCGAGATGCAGCTCCAGTCGGGGCCAGAGGTGGGCAAATGGCCAGAGCAGCGTTCACTTGGATGCTCCCTGTCACACAAAACCGCCAGGGTGGTTCGCGAAGTTCTCCCGGGATGTCCATTTATGAAGCGCAAAACAGGCTCCGAGGTGCAGCTCCAGTCGGGGTCAGAGGTGGGCAAATGGCCTCAGCAGCGTTCACTGGTGTGCCCCTGTCCCACGAAACCGCCAGGGTGGTTTGTGAAGTTATCATGTGATGCCGGTTTATGAAGCGCAAAACAGGCCCCGAGATGCAGCTCCAGTCGGGGCCAGGGGTGGGCAAATGGCCTCAGCAGCGTTCACTGCGATGCTCCCTGTCCTGAAACCGCCAGGGTGGTTTGCGAAGTTATCCCGTGCTGGCGATTTATAAAGCGCAAAACAGGCTCCGAGGTGCAGCTCCATTCGGGGCCAGAGGTGGGCAAATGGCCTCAGCAGCGTTCACTGGGATGCTCCCTGTCACACAAAACCGCCACGGTGGTTCGCGAAGTTCTCCCGGGATGTCCATTTATGAAGCGCAAAACAGGCTCCGAGGTGCAGCTCCAGTCGGGGTCAGAGGTGGGCAAATGGCCTCAGCAGCGTTCACTGGGATGCTCCCTGTCCCACAAAACCGCCAGGGTGGTTCGCGAAGTTATCGCGAGATGTCCATTTATGAAGCGCAAAACAGGCTCCGAGGTGCAGCTCCAGTCGGGGCCAGAGGTGGGCAAATGGCCAGAGCAGCGTTCACTTGGATGCTCCCTGTCACACAAAACCGCCAGGGTGGTTTGTGAAGTCATCCCGGGATGTCCATTTATGAAGCGCAAAACAGGCTCCGAGATGCAGCTCCAGTCGGGGCCAGAGGTGGGCAAATGGCCAGAGCAGCGTTCACTTGGATGCTCCCTGTCACACAAAACCGCCAGGGTGGTTCGCGAAGTTCTCCCGGGATGTCCATTTATGAAGCGCAAAACAGGCTCCGAGGTGCAGCTCCAGTCGGGGTCAGAGGTGGGCAAATGGCCTCAGCAGCGTTCACTGGTGTGCCCCTGTCCCACGAAACCGCCAGGGTGGTTTGTGAAGTTATCATGTGATGCCGGTTTATGAAGCGCAAAACAGGCCCCGAGATGCAGCTCCAGTCGGGGCCAGGGGTGGGCAAATGGCCTCAGCAGCGTTCACTGCGATGCTCCCTGTCCTGAAACCGCCAGGGTGGTTTGCGAAGTTATCCCGTGCTGGCGATTTATAAAGCGCAAAACAGGCTCCGAGGTGCAGCTCCATTCGGGGCCAGAGGTGGGCAAATGGCCTCAGCAGCGTTCACTGGGATGCTCCCTGTCCCACGAAACCGCCAGGGCGGTTTGTGAAGTTATCATGTGATGCCGGTTTATGAAGCGCAAAACAGGCCCCGGAGTGCAGCTCCAGTCGGGGCCAGGGGTGGGCAAATGGCCTCAGCAGCGTTCACTGGGATGGTCCCTGTCCAACGAAACCGCCAGGGTGGTTTGCGAAGCTATCCCGTGATGCCGATTTATAAAGCGCAAGAGAGGCTCCGAGGTGCAGCTCCAGTCGGGGCCAGAGGTGGGCAAATGGCCTCAGCAGCGTTCACTGGTGTGCCCCTGTCCCACGAAACCGCCAGGGTGGTTTGTGAAGTTATCATGTGATGCTGGTTTATGAAGCGCAAAACAGGCCCCGAGGTGCAGCTCCAGTCGGGGCCAGGGGTGGGCAAATGGCCTCAGCAGCGTTCACTCGGATGGTCCCTGTCCAACGAAACCGCCAGGGTGGTTTGCGAAGCTATCCCGTGATGCCCATTTATAAAGCGCAAAAGAAGCGCCGAGGTGCAGCTCCAGTCGGGGCCAGAGGTGGGCAAATGGCCTCAGCAGCGTTCACTGGTGTGCCCCTGTCCCACGAAACCGCCAGGGTGGTTTGTGAAGTTATCATGCGCTGCCGATTTATGTAGCGCAAAACAGGCCACGAGGTGCAGTTCCAGACGGGGCCAGAGGTGTGTATAAAAGTAGGCATCAGTATGTTCACCCACGGGATACGGAGCTTCTTACTGTGTGAAGTAGACGTCGGGGGTTGTGTGCAGATACCTTACATGAAGCTTGTATATAAAAGTAGACAAACGAAGCGTGTAGCGACTTCCCACACATTTAGGCGATTCAAGCAGGGTATTGCTTCAGGTTTTGAAAACTGCTCTGGCCTCTACGAAAGGTCTTCACAAACATCTCCTTAAAAACATCGTGAACAACCTTGTTTGGCATATAAACATCTGGAGTTTCGAAAGCCAGTTTATCTTTAACAGTAAGTGGTTTAAGGGTGCATTCTCTTCTTGTTGTTTAGTAGATTTTGATGATTGAGTCATTCAGTTTTGGAAGCCAGAGCTTGGTTTGGTCTTTGGTGCCAGGCTGAAATTAATTAATCCTGAGCGCTGCGTGTAGAGACTGCGAATAAAATTAGTCCCGCTAATTGAGGTTCAAAAGCGTCTCATATTAAAACAGAACAGTCTCGGTCTTATATCAATCTCGGAATCCCGTCCCAGGATTCGTCAGAAAAATCCCTAAATCCCGGGACTGCAAAAATGGCCCGGGATTCTCAACACAGCAGATGCCTTGTTGGCGGTATTTGCGACAGGCGATCCTTAGAAAATCTTCATTGGAGCTTACATATTAAGAATGTTATTTTTTATTATCATTATGTACTTATTTTAAAATATTGATTGTTCAGAATCCACGAAATAAGCAGGGCCAAATGCAAACCATGCAGTGTATTATAGGCACCATATTGTTTTTAGAAGCAAAAAAATGACGCAAGGAGCGCATTGCTGTGAAAACGGGTGTCTCAAGCCTCAATACGAACTATAACTGTACAACACAAATTTCTAACAGGGTCACGTAACGGAGGAGAAAAATATTCAAATGAGAAAAGAAGATCCATACGGAAGAAACGTCCATAGCGAGCGAAGATCCAAACCAGAAAGACGATCCATGCGGCAAAAAGATCCACAAGGAAAGAAGATCCACCAGTGGATCCTTTTTCCTGAAATCGAAATATCGGCATCCCGTGGTTTAACCGTCCCAATTTCAGGAAAAAAGACGGTTACACAACAGGATGTCAATATTTCCTGTACAGATATGATGCATGTTAGGGGCATATCAGTGTTGATGTTGCAGAACTTGTGAACCGCGTCGAGTTCGAGTCGAGGGCAGCAAACGCCAAGCTCTGGTGTATTAGACGCGTGCTCTGTTTTCGCGTGTATAATACACTTTCAGTCACTTTCGAATGACTGTGTCTACTGTTTCGAGGGAAATGCTTTAGATGCCGCTTTTCAGAAACAAATGGACAAACCAATTGTGTATTCGTAAGACGTGCCTTTGGCATCCTTCGAGCCGAGTAGTGTTGCGGTTGATATTTTCAAGGTGAGTTAGTAAACATTATTTGAAATGAAAATGTAAAGGTACGGGGACGTGAAACTTGCAGAGAGGCTACGGTTTTGGAGTAAGACGAAGCGCACGAACATATACCTGATAGCGCTATTTGACATTACTAGTTGATGAATGACAGCAAGTGAATAGTTCAGGATAGTGAACAAGCACAAGAAAAGTCATTTTCAGTACGTTACTTCTTGAGCCCAAACAGGTCATGTGCAACTGGAACGGAGTCACCAACGCTGTATTATCTCAACGATTCGTTTTATGGTGCTCAGCTTGGCGGCACACCTGTTTGTATTCTTAATGTTTGAGTTAGTCGGCTTTCCAGTTTCCACAGGCGTCGTCCGTTTGTGACCGCTTCACTCGTGACAAGTCGGGAATGCGAAATGTGCTTACTGCGACAAGGATATGTCAAGACAAGTGGTGATACATACCACTAATCTTCGTGAGCACTTGAGGAGACAGACTGCTACCGTAGAGACAGAAAATGAATATGTGAGAGCAGCACTTTGAGTACTCCACGCCTATGTCATGCGGGCAACAAGTGCTACTTTTTTCAGTTGTTCAAGTAAGGGCCTGACGGCTTTTCAAATATCGATATATCGCTATTTCTTTTCAAAATACCGATATATCGATATTCTAATCGAGTTTATCGATTAATTTTTTTACGATGTTGATATTTATCGATATCGAAAGTTTCGATATCTTTGAATTACTCCAGCCGTAGCTGTGGAACTCCATGCAATAAACACGGTCATAGCAGCAAGGTTTGTTAGCCCATGCTGTATACTACAGCGAGGTACTCAACAACACATACCAGTTAACCCTTGGGTACTGTGATATACGAGCAGTGATTTATCCAGCCAAACCCCCTAACACCCCCCGAAATGTTCAGTGACTCTTACCTAGCTTTTTCACCTGTGTACCCCTACAGGGGGTTTGTTTGTGATTTCAGGTTTAGACACATGTCGGTAATGATATGTTAAGCTGTAATGACGTATAATAATGCCCCCCCCCCCCCAATTTTTTGCAACACCCCTCCATGTTTGGGATTCTGGATAAAGCACCGTATACGAGGCAAGGATTTTGCCATACCACACTGCTACATCCCCGTGTAGCCAAGGGGTTTGGGCGGTTCAACCCCCCCGCCAAACACATACCCTTGCTAGCGATTTTTGCAGAGGATGAAATCCCCCTGCTTCCTGTAAAATATCCACAGAACTCATTCACAAATATTCTTGCTATGCTGCTGTACGATGCAGTAACACAAGCAAAGGCATGAATAGTATAAAGACCTAGCGAGCTAAAAAGGAGAAAAGAAAGGTTATGACTGCACAACTCAATGAAACGACATGGTGATTGACAGCAGTCTTGTGCCCGTTACTAAAAAAAAAGTAATTGATTACCGTTACTTCTACAGAAAAAGTAATTGATTACTGTTACCAATTACGCGACTCCAAATGTAACTGAGTAACGAGTAGAAACGCAACGCGTTACTCCGGTCGTTACTTTGCATTCATGCATATTATACTTGTCTTTGTGCGCCTCAGAAAAGAAACAAACAAAAAAGAGGTTCAACAGCGTAACAGCTGAGATAACACGAACAACAAAAAACGTGTAGGACAAGTAGATATGTACGTCTACTGTATTTATCGCTCGTGAAGACGTTGACGTTCTGGAAGAGCATTGCGTGGAACTTCCCCATGACTCACTAAACCTCCAAAGCTTCAGGTACCACCACACTGGTGCAGGAAGCGATTAGGGAGAGCGACCCTGAAATTCCAGAAGGTCAACACAACGACCTCCGGTTGCTATAGTAGAACGGCCCAACAAAGGTTGATGGCATGAGGGGCTTGGCTTGGGGCAGAACATCTGAAAGATAGGTTAATCTCTGCCAGAAAAGTAATGAATTACTCGAAAAATTATTTTGACAGTAAAGTAACCGATTACTAAAAAAATTACTCAAAAAAGTAATTGATTACAAGTAACGCAATTACTAGTAATGCGTTACGCACAGTCTGGTTTGACAGTAATTGCCAGAAGAGAGAATTCTCAGATAGTACATATAATATTTATTAAGACATCATGGGCATGTATGTACAAAGCACGACACATGGAAATATTCGTTAAAAAACAATGTGAAATCTCATGAGGTACTTTTATGTACCTTACTTTGTCACAACAGAGAGAGCTGTAGCATGCTCCACGATGCCAACAACAAACAATCTTTTGTACATTATCTTTTTTGAACAATGGGAGAACCAAGAAGTGAAACATCAACCCAAGAAAGCACCAGAGACAAGTTATGTAAGGCTGAATTGGTCTTCCAGAGATGTTATTAAGTAGAGAATGGTGTATGACTTTGTGACTTCTGAAGCATCAACAAAATGTACAGTACCCTTTTCCAATATACATCAATCATTATATACAGGGTTGCTTGTCTGAAAAACAAACAGTAGATACTCCGTTCAACCGAAGCCCTTAAATGTAGTCATCCAAACTGCTTGTCAATTGGTTGATTTCAAATTTGTTAATAACACATAACCAATGTTGACATGAAACTATATCTTCACTAAACTCGAGCCATATAAAGAGCTTGCGATGAACGAAGTATCTGCTTAAAATCACTGGACAGCGACATCACCTATCTGAAAAGCTGCAGGTCTTTGCAGATGTAATATATGAACACATACCTTAATTATTTGAGATTATGTACATCAACCATTAATATATAGCTTTATTTGCTTTTTACGGCTGGATAAACTCTGGAACGTACCCCAACTGAAAGAAAGTACAAAACAACACCTTAAGCGCTCCTCTGTCATACTAAAGTAGCCATCTTGAGAGGTACAAACATTTAGCAAAAGTCTATTCTTGTTCTGTGCCTCCGTTGTGCTTTAAAATATGTTATCTAAATGGCAGATTGTGTACTGCAATTAGGGACGGCATATTGACATATTTCTCCTGCACTCAGATTTCGGAATGCTGCTGTGAGAGGGATGTTTCTAACTATGGGGCCAAGCATTGAGTGGTAATTGTTAGTACCAAGTGGGTTATCTGATTATGTTCAGAAACATAGGATGGATATGAAGGCAGGTTACGCTAACAACATCAACAGCATCTGTTAAAAAGCACCTTTATGCTCCTCTGAGGTATTTTTTCTAGGTGTGTAGGTGTTTTGTTTTTTTTTATTCAATCTCAATTCGGACAAGTGTAGTATTTCAGTACCTCCACCTCAAGGTCACGTGGTGGACATTTTTAATCTGCTCACCTCTCCATAAAAATACTCTGATATAGTCTCTTTTTTCCAAAATGCACACTTGTTTGTCTGCAGCACGTATTTACAGCATCTTTCAGAACAAGCAAATACACAACCGGCACAAGACTGACACATGCTTTTTCAACAATAAGGCCAGCGAGCTTCTGTGTACGCATCTTCTAGAACGGGCAATCTGTCACTGTCAACTGCTCCTTGAGATGGTGACTGTTCACCCATTATACAGGTACTTAGGACACTTGGATAGCCCTCCGATACATAAACGAACCTGTATAATATTCTTAATATACCATTTTATATATAATATCCATATATTGATGTGTACATGTAGCATCTCACCAGTCAAAAGAGACATTCATGTGAGAAAAGCACACTTTCAGGCAGAGTCTATCTCATCGAACGAGAGCCACTCAAAAATAAATTACCCAAATCTAAACACCTTTCTCCGATGCTGCAAAGTCAAGACATTCAGCAGAGTCCTACAAGATTGTATAAGTGCTGCTCTACGTGGTGCTGCCTCAGCCAGAATTTCAAAGTCCTCATAACGTCATGGAGTCGATGCTCGTCTTTTTGGATGTTCTTGAACCGGACAGTACTGGACACAGACACGTAGACGGACGTTTTTGTGCAACATAGTTCGTGCTCACTGCGCACAGGTGTAAGGATCTGGAGACCAATCTGGGAGGTTGGCATGCTGGAAATCTTCCGCTCTTATGAGACCAGCGAAACTGGGCTGCATTTCCATCACCGGCCTTGCTAAGTTTCTCAACTGGTACTGTGAGAGCAGCATTTCAGGTCGACAGTATCATTGTCACCTCCCCATTTCTGCAGTGTCTCAGATCTTGGTGGCCGCCAATGGTCCGTTCTCACATCACAGGCACACTGAACACCGGAGTGAACCCGCAGCGGCGGTGGAATGCTTGTGGAAATGTCCACCATCGAAGCGCCTCCACGTCACGCTCCGGAACAATCGATCTCAACGATGTCCTTGGGTACGTCAACAAACTGGTATACCAAGCGCTGTCCGTCAACCTTGGCCAAGATGCCCCGCTGGTAGTAATACCTGCAGTAGTAAAACATTCTCTAAGTACTCGCAGCCCATGGATGACCATATTCCAGAGGGTACAACAGTGAATGTTGACGTGGCTTACCTGAGGGCACGTCCCATGGTCTCGTAGTTCATGTCGGGCTTATTCTTGTGTAGCCCCCAGAGTCGTGAGACAGCCTTGGAGTCAACCAGCTTGAAGACACCCTTCTCGCGGTGGGTCCACTTGATGTATCGCGGACAGTAGTCCTTGTCTTGTAGCAGCTTCAGAAGAAATTCCCAGAGGTATGTGGTTGAGCCTTCTCTGCTTTTGCGCTTCAGACCTCCAGGGCCACCTCCTTCCATGCTCATTGTTTTTGGTTTGCGACCAACTGCGGAAGGGAATTCTGATATAAGTTGAAGAAATTAATGTTAAACATGTACGCAACATTTACCGTAGAAAATGAGCCTCTCATAATCATGAGTTGAGTCCAAGATACCTACCTTTCTTTTTAGAAGGTGGTTGGAAGGAGAGATCTTCTGCAAAGTATCCAGCATCTTCAGCACCATGAGCTGTTGGTGTTATGACTGATGTTGGGATGCCCCCTGCTGAGTGCAGGCTTAAAGGTGTGCGTTGGGTCAGGGCCAGAGGTACAGTGCCATTGAGGCTCGAGTTGCCCTGGGGTTGATGCTGCTGCTGTGTGTGGGACTGGAGGTGGAGGCTCTGGTGATGGGACTGCTGGTGATGAAAAGGCTGTATCGTAGAGGCTTTATGATGGGACTCCATATAGGTAGGACTTGCACTGGTGGAACTAGTTGTGGCAGTGGTGTGAGACATGTTAGAACCACTTCCTCCCAGAAGAGGCCGGTAATGGGCCTGGGGAGGGTACAGGTGTTGCAGTTCAGCATCTGTATATGAAAGAAAGACAAAAATTAGTTTGAGACGTGTCTTTTAATTTCCAAGGGATACTGGTTCCACTGCCCCACATTCAAAAGGTGTGCAAATAGCGGACAACATTCTACATGTTCTATCACTATTGAAGTAAACGCCAACATGAGCGCGTTTTCTACTGCGGAGGAAATCCTGGCACAGCGTGCCTGACGTGTCGCTCCGTCGCTATAGTAACCCCGTTCCAAATCGAGCCCGCTTGAACTCCGAGTTCAAAGCTCCCGTTGCTTAGCAACACCAAAATAGCAGACGACGCCATAGCGCGCAGTCGCGCGACCAATTCCAAGTTAAATAAGGTACATAAAAGTATAAAGGCGTAGGAGAACGATTACGCACGCAAGTATTCAGAGGAATTTTCCACGTAATGTCTTAGCAGTTTAAGCGCGACAACCTAGCTTCACGTAAATGTGGAACACTGCGCTTCGGAATGATTGCCTTCAGTTCCAGTGATAAAGGCTGAACAATCCTTACGGGAATAATTTCCTTATATACATTTAGCTGAAGCCTCTCGTAACGATATCCGGATTACAAGAGACTATGTTCTTTTTTCGCTGCTGCCCGACGCGAGTTGAAGTTCCGCGTTACCCAATGCGATAACAGCTGGTGGGAAGAGCGACTGCCGCAATCGGATTAATTCATAGGCCCTGGTAGCAACGCCGAGAATGTCCAGGCGAACTTCGTTGAGACAGCCACACGCTGCTACATAGTTTCTACAGCTACCAAGGGGCGACGCTGGCGTGCCAGCGCACGCCACACGCATAACCTTGAAAGGTGTGTTGACACCGGGGAGAGCAGGTGCGGGGGGGGAGAAGGTAATGACGTCACGGAGAGCCACCGGAAATGCCTGCGCGGACACAATGGCCGCCAACGCTTTGAACGGGTCTTGAGAAAAACAGAAAGCGAGGATCAGAGAGAACAAAATTGGCGAGCGAAAATCGAGCGCGGGCAGCCCTCAAGGGCAAATTCCGGGAAAGCGCGGTCGGTCGCTTCCTCTCTACATGACGCCCTAGAAACATGCTTCTGAGACGCGGCAAAGTCGCCTGTTCCTGCTATAGCAGCTAACTGATAAGCCACATTTACCTTTCTACGATAGAGTCAAATCTGTTTTCCGCGTTCGATTGCAGCACCAAAACAACTCCATTTCGCTTCGGCAACCGATAGGCGTCAACAGAGTGCTTGTCAAAGGGCTGCTCGAGTAACGATGTGAAAGCGTCTTCACTAAAAGCCGCAAGTGAGAACAAGGAAAAACGATTACCCTCCAAAACCGGACGTGCAGTAGCCTCGATTTTCCCACCCGTTATTATGACACTATAACACCGCCTCCCGGCCCTGAATTGCGTAATCAGTGGCTCTCAGGTGCGGCTGCTGTTCAGATCGATTTATATCTTCAGTATCCTCGCAAAACATACAAAGGGGAGGTGTATTTTTAGCGAAGTTGGTCAACATTTCAGATCACAGGCCCCAGTGCGTATTTGCGCTGCAAGGTTCGTTTCTGTTCAACGCGACTTCCTTACCTAGCGGGAGTGTGTCCAGTGCAACCGTATGCTTTTATTTATTTTATTTTTATTTTTTTTTTATCTTGCAGCTTGGCGCATTTAGTGCCTGCCACGATCACCTTTTTGTCGGACGACCAATCGAATTCAGTGGGCTTCCCACTTTGCACAAATACTACGCGATCAGTTGAAAGCTCACAAGCTGCGCCCACGGGAAATATAGAGGCTCTTTCACGCAGCATAATGCATACATAGCTGAAGGCTTTCACATAAGCGGACCCCACCAGTAGGACAGGAAGTGAGAAGAAGCAAGAAGAAAGCGGCAGCAGTTCCTTGTGCGAGAAGGCGGAGTGCCACTGACCCGCTAACCTTGAAATCCCCGGCGAATGAGGAAAAGTGGGGGGCCCCCAAGTCGGCACAGGAAACAGACACGTTCGATGCTGCTGAGCTCCTCTGACGTGATCTTTGAATGACGCTTCTGTTTTTGTTTTGTATGCGTCGAATTTACGAGAGAGAGAGAGAGAAAGGAAGAAATGCGAACATCCCCAATGAAGATGCAAACTTATTATTCGACACAGAACTGAACTGCCGCGTGCTCATTCTTTCAACAGTGATGAAACAGATACATGCACAATTGCGAGTGTATTTTACCATCTGTTTGAGGTGACAGAATGTCAATTTTCTCATGATTGGTCTCGTGTAGGGAGGGTTTTGGTTTGATCGCAATCAACTGAATGTTCCTCGGTTTCGTGGGAGGTAAAAAAAAAAAAGAAACCGGAAGGCCACACAAAGTTACCTTGTTGGAAACACCTCGGTCGAGCGCTTCTCAGGGCACTTTACAACTTTCTAACTGACACCCATGCCTTTGTAAAAGGCAGCTAATTTATGTTGTCTAATTAACTGACCAGACACAATAAAAAATATTGGCAACTAATCTACCATTACACTACACGATAAGTAACACCGTTCATCCACGTATAGCGCTCCGGCTTTATTCCCAAGTCTTCGTGCGTGTTAGTTGGGACACCCTGCGTATACAGCGTCCCTGTTCTTGTCCCATTGGCTGGTCCACGAATTCCTCCCTTGAAAGACTTTCACTTTTCAACTGAATTCACCCCACACAGCAAAAATACGGGAGGGGCAAGACAAACCGAAGACGGAGAGAGACGAAGGTTCAACGACACTGGACTCTGGCGCGACCGTCAAGGGCGGCTCAAGATCACCGAGCTCCTCCCAGCGCACCTGAGAAGCTGCCATCGATTGGGCGACTGCTCGTGACGTCAGTTCAACGCGGCAGAGCGCGCGCGCGCACCCCGTTGCGGCAACGCGCCGTCAGCAGCTAGCGTCTCCCGCAAAAAGAAGAAGAGAAAAACTTGTCTGCTAACCCCGAATCGATCCCTGCTCGGAAAATGAAGATGGAAAAAGCGTGTCACGAATAAAACATCTGCAGAGCAAACACGGAAGATTTCCAAGAAGATTCCAGATCAGAAACTGAACGGCGTTTTCGTTTATGTTTTGCGGCATTACTAATTAGTAATCGGAAGCCTCTCAAATTTATCCCCAAACAAATACTCGAGCGAACAAGTAGTCGGGATAAGACAAAAGTCCGCGCGAAACACGGTATGTATTACAATTTACGTGAGCGCTTCGCGCATGCTATGGACAAATTAAAGAAAAATATGCGTATATACATTTCTGTTTTGCAACTTCTCGACGACAACAAGAACTTGGAATGGATACGTGAACCGGGAAGGAAATGGAGATTTTTGACAGAAGCATTACTGCCTGCACATTTCCTCTTCTTCTTTTCTTTTTTAAGGCAGCCAGAAAGCGATATCCGCCGGAAAAACCGCAAACAGTTACGTAAAAGAAAAATGCAACGCGCAGTCGAACTAGATTGAATACTTTGTGAAAACGGAGAAGGGACATTCACTTTCCGCACGAGAGACGTTCTCAATCAGCAGGCTATTTTACGCAATGATCGCTGGGGTCGTGTGAGATTAGGAAATACGGGAAACATGGGTAAGTGTGACGTAAGTATTGTGTAGCCCAAGGAAAGTGCCATAATAGGGAATAATACGGCAACGCGGAAATAAAAAAAGAGGGCTAGGGGGACCATAAGGAAGTCTGCGGGGAGACATGACCTTGAAATTCTGGGGGGCCGCTCCAAGGGAAGAGAAAGGAAACCGGCTTTCTTTAGGACTCCTTCTTTCAAAAAAGAAAACGGGGGTAGCACGTTTAACAGGAAGCCGTTTACATGCATTTGCGACTGTTTCCTGTATCCGGCCTGCGGTCAGTGGGTTAGCGGGTCCCGTGGAATTCCGAAACGGGCCTCCGTGACACCGGAGATCCCGTACTCTTCCTTCCCGTCTTTGGCTTTTCTTGCAGCATCACGGAAACCTTACGCGAACATTTGGTCGACGTTTTCGTCGCACCTTCTGCGTACGATCGCACAATGAAGCTTGCATTGCTTCTCTTGTCAGATTGCTCCAAGTAGTTCATATAGCGTGTTGTAAATTTCACGTGACCAACCTTTTACCCACCGCGTTGGCGCGGAGAACTTGACTGATGAACATTAAATTAGCCAACACCGAACGAGTGGATCAGAGTAAATGTTCCTATTGAATATGCTTCTCATTCGTCACGCAAAGTCGTTCGCTCCAAGTGAAGCGCTAGAACTATTCGAGCGCACAGGATGCTGCACCTGTCAATTAGACGAACGCGTTATTCCGCACCATTGAATTAAACAAAAGCAAAACCCGCGTGAGCCGGAACTTGAGCCCCACCCGCCTTCGGCGAGCGTCCAATCCGGAAACGGCTATGCACGGCCAGCTTCCGGTTTACAATCGACAGACAAAGCACGCCCGGGAAAGATAACAAAGAGGAAAACAACGCTTGGGGAAAGAAGAAGTCTCGATCTCTCTCTCTCTCTACGTCAGTTTTGTTTTTTTCTTCCTGTGTTTTAGGCGCGCGACAGAGAAAGGAGGGTGAAAGATGCAGCAGACATCGGATATTTACGACGAGGGGGCAAGTTTTCCAACGTTGTTACATAGCTGGCGACTGTTCGTTTTTTGTTTGGGTACGTGGCAGGACCGGCGGGTATTCGAAACGTCCCTTATTTGGAAGTAGGTCACGATAGGCGAGTTCCGTTTCAGCACCAGACGAAGAGGGGCCGCAGACGAGGGATTTGACGGCTCTCTTCCTTGGGGCTCGGGGAAAATGAAAGCACGTGAAAGGAGAAACGGCCGCAGATTCACCACGTAATAGAACCCCGATCTTCAACTTGTCGATATACTGTAGCAACCGTTGAAGCATTACGTCCCCCGTCATTAGATCCGGCGCCAAGGCCATTACATGTACATGGGGGACTTTTTTTTTCTTTTTTTGCGCACTGGATAGCAGCATGTTTTGATGTCTGTTTGAAGATATGGACGGTAGTACCCCCTGGAACACGTACGACTCATGCTGTTGATAGTTAATGTAAAAGTTCACTTGAGTTGTTTTTGCATGTTTGTAGTTCCATCCCGCGTCCGCCAGGCAGTACACTACCGAAGAGCGATTCCACGCCAGATATGGCGCGTGCGGACATGTTTTTGCACTGTCTAGTAGTTACAATTCTTCACTCAGACAATGTAGCTGCGCTGGGAAATGATTGAAGAAACTCACATGTAGGTGGCCTGTTGGTGTAGTGCTGCTGGGAGTGCGACGTCTGGCAGTAAGGAGGCACATAACCCAGGCTACTCGGGCTCGGAGATTCCGGGGTTAAAGGAGGTGGAACTGTGTGCAGAAAAAGAAACACGTTAAGCGTTCCGAGGATGCACGTAAATATGTTTTCCACGTTTCGCAACGATTATACTCACCAGGGGTGCTTTGCAGCCTTGCCTTTGACTCATCGTTGCTGAGTGTGCCACTGCTACTGTCCACGTCGGACACACCACTGTCCGCTGGACTTGGAGGAAGGGAGCCTGTAAGGTTACATACCTTGTCATTTATCCGCCCTATACCCTATTTCTAGGCTCTACGCTGCCTGTTTGCGGATAACACAGCGCATCGAGCAATCTGTGGCGCTTACCCGAACTGCTGCACGAGACCAAAGGGTTGCAGAGACTGGAGAGGGTAGTTGCAGTTGTGTAGGCCGATTGGTGGTGGTGCTGAAGGATGTTTTGGAGCAGCAACGTCTTAGAGTCCTGCTGTGGACCACATCGCTGCAGAGATCGCTCGCACCGGGCAAGCAGGCTGCCAACACGTACATCTTGAGGACTTGTGTCCACTGAAACGACACGAAATTGGCAAAGTTCAACCTCGGCAACAATCGTTATGTTCGTGACGCTCACAGATCTTATTCCAACAAGAAATTACCGCGTGGAAAAAGTTGGAAACACTGCTTAATTATGCGCAATAATAACGTGGATCCATTTAACACTTATGTAACACGCTGGCGTGCGTGGGTATTTCCTGAAGAAAAAAAAGCGAAAGTGAGGTAGACGATAGATGAGGGTAGCGAATTAGAGGAAAGCAACATTGGCAACAGGCGAGATGGAAGGCATTTCCTGCCATTCGTATTTCCATCGTAGTCTTATTTGTGTGGCAGCGAAATTCTAGAGAACGATGCCAGCATAACGCTTATTGGCACTCCGCCTTGCGTGACAGGAAAACACCCGCTCCAAGTACACGCACCTCTCGAAATACAGCGAAGGTCGCTGCTCGAATTCTTTTCAAGCAACGCTTCCCTCCATGCAGCTTCGGTAAACGAGAGCGGTGCCACCAAGTATGCATCTCACGGATGCGACCAGACGTTGTTGTTGCTGTTTTCTTCCTTTTTTCTTTTTTACACCCGTTTCAAAGGAGTCTTTCACACGTAAAACTCATTCAAACATTGCTACAACAGACAATTCCTTCATTTAATGTGCCAAAGTATGACATTTAAATTCATCGCCTGGACACTAGAGGCCCCACAGTCTGTCATCACTTTCTTCTCAAACGGCGTCTTTGTCCTACTTCCCCTATTAACCACAAACGTGTCATGGCACAAGAGAAAAAGGAGAAACAGATTTTCATCACCTGCTGGACAGTTTGAGCAAATGTCCCTGAAAGCGCCATTAACCGCAGTGACGCGCGGAGATAATAGGCGGAGGCACACTACGCAGCGGCGAAAGGGAAGGGGGGAGGTAAAGGGGGGAACAGGCGCACTTCCGTGACGCGCCAAGCAAAATCAAGGACAGCCGGAATATTCTCGGCACTGGGGTCTTCGAACTCCGGCGCGGAGACCTTGAAGCAGCGCCTCGTCTCGGCCACGCCAGCAACTAGCGGCCCGATCTTTACCCGTTCGCCGCAGGGTTTTGGCGTTCCGTTTTTCCACGTAAATTGTTGCCATCAGCTCTCTATTGGTTAGTTCGTCTGCACTGAAATGTCTGTGGTGGAAAGTTGGTGGAAGAACTGCGTAACGAAAGAGCCTGCTGTGGGCGACGAAAACATGGGCGAAACGTGAATAACTGGGCGTACGGTTGAGAGCTCTTTTAGAAACGAGATTACTTGGATGAGTTGGATCATGAGGATACCAGCTTTCAGACACTCCCTACGCAGACATCTACGAGCCGATAACGCATTTGTACCAGTGTAGCCACACAGCGCGTGAGTGCCTACGCCGAAACAGAGTTCCGAGAAGTGGGAAGCACTCAGACTTCCTGTATCGGCGGGAAAGCTGTTACGCGGATACAGGAAAGTTCTCTGCCAGTAAGTATTGCGTCACACTGTAGGCTGCGCGTACAGCGAAGCGTTCTGTAGCAGCAGCTGAAATTGAACGGACAGGAGAATGATAGAGGTACGCAATCAAACAAACAGTCACGAGAGAGATTCGCAAGGATTTTAGTTTTACTTCGCGGTCGATGCGTCAATCAATTAATGGAGTAAAGAAGAGGATCATCAAGATTTGCCAAATAGCAACGTCGTGTGGAAAGAGTCATTACCTGGACAATGTTCCAATTGGACTGAGAAAGGGAACGAAAATGAAGCCGGTATCTCAAAGCGCGCAACGATCCAAACAAGTGTTGTCAACCTTCTCGCAGTGTTTATATTCCACCGCCTGCTGGGAAACTTAATCCGCTTATGTCGCAGTTTTGGGGTAACTTGGAGCCCAAAAGAAGACAAAACGTAAAGTGCAGACGCGCAGCGTAGTTAAAGCCATCCAAATATTACGCCTGTTTATATCCATAATGAGCCCACAGCAATGCGCTTTCAATGTTCCACAGAGGGAAGAACAGTGCCATTGAAAACCGAGACACACATACAGAGCAGACGGGTCCACGACGGAGGCCCCTCGGCGAGGGACTGCGCCAACATTGTCCCTGACCCCATTTCGTCCCCCTCGCACGCTCCAAAAATGCGACCGTCACCTACTTAGGTAAAAGTTGACTCTCCTCGTAACCAGGAACAGGGAAGTTAGATCAGCGCCTACGAAAGCGTAACCTACTGCGCAATGCCGACATCTTTATCTGCTCTCACAAAACGCTATTGCACATTGAACTGGAATGTTCCTCGGGGAAACACAACTTCTTGGCAAACTATGGTGACTTCCACCATTTGTGGATTGTGCATGTAATATGACTCTATATAACACTGCACTATAACACTAATATCTACATATAAGGGCAAGTCGACTCGTGTATACCAAACTTTGCCCTCGTTCCTTTACGATAAACTTACCCCCCTTGAATGTTGACTGGGGGATTTTCGACACCGCAGATGATTCCGCTAAGCACAACTTACAGTGCTTCCTTAATACGTTACAACGTGCCTTTTAGTAAGCGCAGCAAACAAAGTCCAAGAAGGATTATAATAAAGGGAAGCTGGATAACCGGAGCGTGCTATTCAGTAACTTCCTTGATAGCAGTCTCTCATAAGCGTATGGATGGCCCGGTGCCAGGCACGACAACAGGAAGACCGCGTTAAGATGCAAAATATCGGATACACATGGTATTCAACGTGAACTATTTTAACTCCCCGGTAATGACGCCAAGAAAAGCCTCCCAAGAAGATGGGAGGAAATTCCCCAATGCGCATGACGTAAGTCCACCCTTTGCGGTACAATTCATGGTCGATTCCTCGCCGGTCCAGACGCTGTCGTCTGCTATGAAAGTGTGCACAACATGGCGGCAGAACGTCACGCGGTGGCTTTCCAGCCAATCGATATTTATAGCGATATTCGGTGTGCTCCCTTCGGGTCCGTTAGACCAGGAGCAAATAGAGAAGAGCTGCCGTGAGCATTCGTCCAACAACGAAAGAAGAAGAAAAAGAAAAGAAGAGCGAAGCACTTGGTAACCGCCGCCGCATGGAGAAAGGAAATAGGTACAGGTTTTTCGCGGGCGCTCCTCCCTCCAGAAGCGGGTAGGAAAAGAAGGCTCACTCACTCGCCAAATCGAGGTCAAGGCGTGCATCACGTGACCAGGTGAACGTTCTCGCCCAAGGTCCGCTCTTCTGCTAACTATCAACACTCCCCCTCGCAGCGAAGAGAGCTTCCGGAATCCTAGAGAACAGCTCACCTCTCGGGCTTGACGGACAACCGTTTGTCGGATTTGACTTTTTACATGCGCTCTGGTTCTTTGTGAAGGCATAATTTGTTCCCAAATAGGGAAAAGAAAAATCCACAGAACCTCACAGCATTTACGGCTGCAAGGATTGACGCCATCCAACAAGTTAATCCCACACTCCAGACCGGCATCATTATGGGATTTCGCTACTTCTAAGTATATATATATATATATATAACAAAAAAGAAACCGAAATGACTTCTGCGAGGTATTTACAAAATATGGATTCCAGATGAGAAACTGACTGCCATTGAAGGCCTCCGATTATATTCACAGACGACATCTACCTGTCAGCGCACAGGTTGTGGTTGCAACAGTCGCACGCGGTGTTCGTGTCGATCACTTGGAACGGGAAGTGAGTACCCGGAAAAGTCGGCTGCAACGTCGATTGCACAAGCCTACTTGGCGTCTGTGATAAGTGGCGAAGTTGGCAAGGTCTCCCTCGTCGCAGATGCCTTTTCAGTAAACACAATATAAAATGCATCTGCCAATGTTGTTGCCTGTCTTTTCCTACTTCCTCGTTACGCACATCCTGCATCACAGATGATAATGCGCAGGGAAATTCCTCATTGTGAGGATATGGCAAAAGTGTCCAACTACTACCTCGCCCTTCAGATTAGTCCCTATCCACACCTGTAAGGTGTAAGTGGAGATATGCGTCTTGTTCTCTGTAAAAAAGCATAGATCGCATGCTGGTAGCTGCAGCTGGTAACAGGTCGCAGGAATAGCAGTGGGAGACTTCGATCAGTAGAAGAGGGAAAAACACCTAATCCGTTGATAAGGAATCCCAGGTTGTCCCATTACCTGGTAGCCTTTGTATTAATTGACCATGAACTCGCTAGAAAAACAACCACACTGCATACCAAAGTCGCTCGCACAATACCCAAATCCCCTATTGTATGTCGTAACTCCTGTAATAGGCGGCGAAAGTCTGGGGTATTTCTCGCTTTTGTTTACCGCAGAAGAAGAATAGGCTCTATTTTTGGCTCGATGCATTATGGAGGAAAACCGCCTCTACTTGGCTCAACAGGAAGGTACACAACCTACTGGGAAAAAAAAAAAACAAAAAGAAGAGACGTTTTTCTTCCTGGTTCAAATAAATGTGACGTAATGTCGAAGCGGGTTTTGTTGAGCTGCCGTTTCTGAGCGAGCGACGGGGAAGTTACCAGCCATCTATGCGCACTTTCCTTGTGAAGAAAATGACGCTGTTTACACGTACTGTGAGGCAACGCGTGCTGAGGTCAACATGCGGGGCTTTTTCGTGATGCTCAGAGCGAACTCTCTATTTTTTTGTCGACGATTTGCTTTTTTTTGTTGTTGTTGTATTTATCGCGTTGTCTTCGGTCACCAGCGACATCACAGCGCATAATTACGCTTCGTATACACGGTTTAAAACTAGTTTTCTTTTTTTACTTCGCGCACCCGTTTCAGATCCAACGGCAGTGGGTATGATGTGCCGATCACAGACCCCAAAAGAAGCATACAGCTTACGAAAAGCGCATTCTTCTGGCCCTCCAGTATAGCTTTTAAAAATACAACAATAGATGTTGACAAGCGGTAGACCTACAAGCTCCCCTCTTTCCAGGTATTTGACAGAAGCGGCCTTTGCCCGGAAAACGGGCCACGTCTCTCAGAAAAACCGGAAGGGGTATAGCGGAACCCTACTCATGGGATTCACAAAGTGGGACAGATGGACTTGCTCGCCAAGGAACCTCGCATCTTCCGCTCTTTTAGGAGATTTCTAACAACCTCTCGCGTTTCCTTTCTTTTTTCATCTACCTCTGCCTAAGGAAAAGAAACGAATGGTGCGCATAACCTGTGGAACACAGGTTACTTGTCACCAAAAGCAAACAGGAGATGCGTGCTGCATCTGGAAGCTGCTCATCGCCAAGGTGTCACAAAGGTCGTTTTTACTATGCAGTTACACCCTGTCGGGGTAATTGGAGAAAACGCAACGCACTGGGCGGACCTAGGAGCGCAAAATTATTACAAAACAACTGCGCGTAAACTGCACACAACCCGGACGAATTCCGCGGTTTGCACTTCACGAGATGGTTCGTGTCTCTTCTTGGCGGCGAACATATTTGTTACGACTCCGCGAAGCGGTTCTATTCCAGCTGTCCACCATAAGTTCTCATTCAATAGACACGAGTGAATCACTGACAGCTGTAGCGCTCGGTCTCGTGCTTCCTTCGATCAGTAGAAATCGGAAATTCCCTCAGCAACCGTGGGGAGTGGGAGGGGGTCTGTTCTCCCGGGTCACGTGGGCACGATCGATACAGTGGAGGCAATGACACGATCAAGGCCACCCTCTCTTTGGAGTGGGGAACTACATGAGTGTGCATGAGCACAGAGGCCACTTCGAAAGAGGGAACTCATAGCCTGTACGAAAACGTCCGAAGATGTGCCCCGCCGTGAAAATCTAATACCAAACAAGCAAACAAAAAGCGCGTCATGAAAGTAGCAGACCCAAGGTCGAGGATGAGCAAGTTTTCGCGGAACGCCAGGAAAGACTTCGTAATGCCTGAAGCAAGCTCAGGAAGCTCAGAATATATAAGCGAACCAAGCTTCCGTGGCTCATGTGGAGGGTATTTCCGGAAGCCTATTCCTGAATGACATTGTGCCTGACGTCATCATTTGTTCCCGGCTATATGTCACTGGCGCAGGTTATCATCCTGTGCGCAACATCTCCCAGTGCAAACACTTCCCAGTTATATAGAACGGGAGCGTACACGCCGAAAAGGTGGGGCCTGCAAATAACCGACCCGTACTGTTGAAATAAACGAGGACCAGTTCAAGCTACGAGAGCAGAAAGTGGGAAATTCGCAGCGAATAAGTGAATCACATTCACGGATAAAGCAACCATGGATACCAAGGTCCCCCAAAGTACCAAGGATACCATCCAATATACATACACTCGACAAGAAAAAAAAAACACACGAAATAAAAACGCAAGTTAGAAATTTCCACGTTTCTTTACATACAAGCAAAGCAAACCCTTCCGCCAATTGTAACCCACAGTTCCCACAACCCGTTTGTACCAGACTCACAAAGCGGAGAAACGGCAACCCCTCCTAAACCCTATCGAGATCAAGGTTGTGCGCACATAAAAAAAAAAGAAAAAAAAAGGAGAGAGAGAGAGAGAAAGGAGGTGCATTGAGGAGCGTTTGGAAAAGAGCTTGACCCAGAAAAATAGGAGGGAGACAAGGTATCCGACCTCCACCTTGACAATGAGAACAGAAAGGGGGGAAGACTCGGGGTCAAGACCAGAGAACTGAAAGAAACGGCGTGTGTTCCTCCCAACTGTACCTCAAAAGGTAGAACCTCTCCTCCGAATTTTTCTTTTCGATGGGGAGCAAAACATAACGGATTGACCTTGAGCTCTTTTGGGTCACGCAATGTTCCGAGTTTCGGGATGTTTTGCTTTCTTCGGGATCTCGTGCTCGAAAATGCCCCCCCCCCCCCCTCCACCAGTGATTGGGGACTGTTGTGAGAACCCAGGTACGCGCGTCTTTAAAGTTTATAGACTCGGAACTGCATTGTTGACGAGCACTTAGGACAACACGTCCACATGGAGGATAACTAGTACTCAGGAACTGCAGAAAAATTGCGCTAGGGCATTGAAGCAACAAAGTAGCACAACTGTACAACAAGATGTTCATGTATCATAACAGGTCCGCCAATACCTTCAACAATGTACGTAAGTACAAAAGCAGGGGAGCCACAGCTGGAACAAAGAAGCACGCAAAGCAAAGATACTTCGACGACGGTGGCTCAAAGCCTCGTCTTGTCTACTTCTTCGTGTGTCCTCTCGTTCCCTCAAGCTCAAGGTATGCCACCGTAGTCGAACCTTCACCAGCTCGCTTGCCTGCTCACCCTTATTTCAAAGATACTTCCACAGATAGATCTGAAAATTCAGCGCGGCTTTCGTGGACTCTTCGCTACGAAGTTGTCTTCCACGGAGCATGCTTATGCAACACTGGCGAAATATAGTAACGTACTATCAATCTATTCCGGACATCGAAGTAGCCTCCTCGATAATTTTGTTTTTGCAATGCAGCAGGTGGACTGCACTGGCGACAGATAAACCGTATCGGACGCGTATATGCCTACACCACTATCGGATGTCCCAGAGCCAGACCTGAGTGTGCACGTTTCTGTGTGGAGATTACAACAGGAGGCTGCCGTTCGACACAGATTACGACGATCGAAATAAAACCATGCGAACGTGCTAAACAACCGACAAAACTACAGCTTCCTTGACATATTACAAAACAAGAATCTTCGTGTTCTAAGGGGGTCAGTGGGACTGCTGCTCGGCTACGAGGAAGTTACGCCGGCCCCAGACGAAATTTCCGCTGGGCCAGACTCTGCGAGAACGCGGGCTTCCCTGAAATCTCAGTACACAGCACCCCGTTCACCGCGGTGGGTCATGTCTGTACCGTGGCCCCGAAGCTGCTAGCTGCCGAGTTCAAACCCGCGACCTTGAGATCGCAAAGCGGTCACGTACGTTACAAAGAGATCTTCCGAGGACCACCATTCAAGTGTCGCATGTCATGAACCAAAAAAAAAAAAAAAAAAAGGAAAGAAAGGAAGAAACATCAACGTCGCCGAATCTTTCTGCGGATCTGGCAATCCGGATACAGCTCGTTCCTGTACATACACAAAGTATGCATGCTGAAGCACAGAAAGAACAGGAGGGATAGCGATACTGGCTCGGCGTTGTTGGCCATACACAGAAAGAAAGGAACCATATATGCCACAGAGAAAACAAATGTCCTTGTAGTGCATGTAGTGAGAGCACGTGGCGCTTGATTCGTCATTTAAATGTACTGAACACGCTAATAACTACACTTTTCACACACAAAATTCCTCCATCCGAAATGGTACGCTACACTTTGGGGCGCATTCCGTGAGTTCCGTCATTGCTGAACCAACCTCGGTGCTTGTATTCTGCTGGGCGAGACGAGTTCCCAAACGGAAGCCCCTCAGCCGCAGAGATACCTCTACAGAGCGCGATAAGACAATCGTCAACCCAAATAGCTCGCCTTTCCACTTCCTTTTCGATCCATATCGTCTGCAACCAGGAAGCTTGCCTTGTCTACCCTCGAGTAGGCACTTGGCATGCGATCACAAGTTAGGCGTTCTATTAGAACCCCATCAACATAGCCTGCTTACAGAATTTCAAAGTTAGTTTCTTAAGTCAGAAAGGTAGACCCAGCAATTACGTACATGAAGTAGCGGCAGGGAGTGTAAGGTTGGGAAATTTACGATCTCGCTCAAATCACTGACAAAGACGTCAGAAGAAAAAAATTCCGAATGTGTCGACAATCAACAGCTTCTGTGATAAATATTTGCACACCAGCCCTGAGCTGATAACAAACAAAAAAATATTTCTTTGCATGTGGTAATAATGCTCGAAACCCGTTAAAACAACTAATGAAAACGAAAAAAAAAAAGGATAAAGGGAGACACCGGCATGGCAACAAGGAACTGCCGCGACGCGTGCATTACGGGAAGCAGACGACAAAGGCCGGCGGTGGACGCATGCGCAGCCGGAACTGTGTGTCTGTGTGTGCGCACACCGCGGAACGGGAGGAGGAGGGAAGGCCCTCGCTTGCGTAAGAGCAACTAGCTCATCGCGCGGGCTCGCTAACGGAAGTAAGCGCAAGAGAGGGGGGTAGCGGCGGCTCCGAGAACGGTGCGCGTGCGCAGTAGGGCTGTCCTTGAGCGCACAGCCCGTGCCATTGACCTACAGCAGTGGCAAAATGGCGGTGGCCTTCAAAAAAGGCGACGCGTTTCCTCCTCAGTTCCCGTTCGCTCGATAATGCGAGCGCGAGACAGATACGTGCCTTGCTACCAATGCCTGTCGAAGCGGGAAGTTTCTCGTTTTGTGGATTCCGCCTGCTAAGCGGCGCACCAGGTTTTGCTGCAGGTGGTGGTAGGTGTGATTTACACAAGCCGTCGCAACAACAATCCTCTGAGCCAGATTTCAGTTTCCACTGTGAGACAGTGAACCGGATTTGTGTTGTTTTGCGAGGCAGGGAAGGGCAGTGTAGGTCCAATTCTATATAATTTCCAAGATTGAATACGCCAAACGGAACGTCTGATATGCCTTGCATGTACCATTGGTGAGACACAAGCAGCGAGCACGAAGGTTCAAACTACGCAAAATCAACAAATAAATCACACAGGAAAATCCGGAACCTTCCAGAAAAATAATTAAGCTTTCATTCTTTGGCTTCGCTCCTCATAAATGATGGAAATGCTGGATAAATATAAACGTTATTGTTACTCTTAGTCTCCCCCTTTATGTACCTCTATGAAATAAACTGTTATTTGTTGGTTATGAGACTTGTCCTGTTACTTCTCGTTCATCCCTGTGTCCTTCCCAAAGAACCGAACCGCTGGGTAGACATACGGGAACAGTTTGTTTTTACATATATGCTGTCTTTGCGCCATAAAATAATAATGTATAGATAGCTGGGTTTTATGTGCGCATCTCTCTTGAGTATGTGTCTGTGTTTATATAGAGAGTCTGTGGAGACTGTGTTACCCGTGTACAGTGTAGTATATAACTGTTGAGTTTCTTAGTTGCTTGATAAGTTCCTTGTGTCTTCAATAAATTTTCCTCTAAAACTAATACACCACTGTTGGTGTAAAACGGTCGAGAACGAAACTACTTCACTGCAGGGTCTGACCCAGACCAGCAAGTTCTTGACGGAGTAAAAATAAACGAGTCCAAACAAGCGACATCTGACCACGCAGAGCATACAAGGCTCGGAGGCGCTTGCGACAGCCTGTTCATGGAGCGGTGCCCATTCAGTATCCTTCAACCCGAGGTTTGACCTGCCTCCTCTCCCTCTCTCATTTTTCCTCCCCATGTCTTCCCAGTACTGGTAGTGGTGGAGAAGAGAAGGTAAGTGAGGGGACCTCGCTCGGACTACGACCTTTCAAGGTTTTCCCGAGACTGCTTTAGTATGCTGCTGGTCAACACCAATGTGACAGCCACGAAGTCAATTGCTGGATACCCGGCGAACTCGGCTGGGACGTTGCGGAATTTGGTGACACGGAGGGAATGTGGCTCTGCTCTATATTAAACTCTAAGCTGCTGGCACTCGGCTGCTAGTTACGTAACCTCATGTGAGCACCAAATGGTCGGTTTCTCATAAAAAATAATGAGATGCTTGGGTCGTAAACGAAACGTCTCTACTATACTTTCACGAGTGTCATTCTTAGGAAAAAAGGCCGCACACACACACAAAAAAAAGAAATCCGTATAGAAGACAGTCCAATTCACTATAGGAAGTCCCTACTGTTAGTAGATGGGGGAGCTATTTTGTTTTCACTGCCCACTGCATGCACCGAATCTTCAGAACAGCATGATGGAAAGTAACAGCGCTCAGGCTGAAACCTCGACATGTAATGGTGCTTAAAAATAAATCTCAAACCGCCGTAATTAGAGGGCCGTGAAACAAGCCACCTCGAAAAGAGCTCGCCCCAAAACTTCCTGCAGAGCCGAATTAGGCCAGTAAGTCTTGCCCTATATATCTATCAGGACATGCGGCGGAAGAAAGATGCCTCTTTCTCACAGCCAGCCGGTATTGTTCGAAAAGCGGTCAATGTCATGCGTCCGCAAAAGGAAACACAGCGCGAGCCTTATGTAACCAACGTATGCCACCAATCGACGTTACATGCTCAAAGGCACAACTGCCATTCATGCAACGCTGCACGAAACAAAGACAATGCGAAACGTCCCTCATCGTAGCTTTAGTCGTTGGCGGCAGAAGGTACACAAACCTCACCATCTCCGCAACTTCCGATTAATATATGCAGGCATACACGAGGGTGCGATAACGATCGAAAGAGCATGCAAGTGCAAACGAAAGATGAAGAAACGCTAAAGTACAGGAGAACTCATACTGTATTCAAGTGCAGAGGTGTAAGACCAGTGTGTGACGTACGAGAGGGTTCTCCTCGTCACCACAAAAGAAGTCAAAAATGATTATGCACCGGGTATGTAACAAAAGAGTCGCAACGATTTTACGAGATTTGACAGAGGGAAAACTGTCACAGGGAAGCAGGTCACACGTTACTTACGGTATCTCTTCATAAGCGATTTCTTGAACGTAGGATACTTGTTTCCGGCCCTTTCAGCACGAGCCATATCCAAAAGTTCGTCCCGCATAGTCGGGGTTCGGGACAAGCAGCGCACAGCGCCCATATACAAAGGTTGTCGGTCCTCAGACCCCAGGTTGGAAACCCGGATATCAGAAGCACGCGCTGAAGAGGCGAGACACAGCACTGACACACAACACGCACTCCCGCGAACGGAGCCCGAAGATCGACTGGCACGAGCAATGTGCGCTCCCCGATTCACTTCCCCACCGCCATTTTCTTTCCCTCTCTCCCAAATACGTCGTCTGCTAGCGCCACTTTCTCTCTGGCCCAGTTGCCTGCTGCCCTTGACAACAAAGCAGACGCCGCCTGGCGAATCCCCAGCGCACTCTGCCCTCGATTCCGCGCGGGTTTTTGAATAAATGGGCTGCTTTTCCGGTCTCCCCGTAAACGGACAAAAATATTTTCACTGAGATGGCACACGAAATGTTTTGTGGATCATTTATGATTCGCAGCATTGCGCTGACATGAACTTCATCAGTGCGGCAACATGTAAGTAGACCTCCACGTTGTCGGATTCTAATTTCGACTAATTCCGAGGTTGGGGTTAGAGTTCCCAGCGGAGTATCCAGAAGGGGGGGGGGGTTCAAACACTCCTCCCTCCTCAAAAAATCATACCTGTGGCAGTGCATTTGCGGAAGGGAGACGATGGTAAAATCCTCCTCCCCCATGGAAAATCCCCATAGAACCCCTCCCGAGATATTTTTCTAGTATACGCCACTGAGCGTTCATATATCACTTGCGGAAATGGAATAATAATAACATTTACGCAGAAATGTTCGGCTAATATACAGGAATCTGGGTGTCTTAGATCTGCAACTTTGCAACTAGTGTTGCGCCAGGCGTCATAGATGCTCATCATTCATTCGATAACAACATGTTCATTGGAAAATACTGAAATGCGATATGTCTGACCAAAGACTCAGGAACTGTAATAAATTGCGCTAGGACATTGGAGCAACAAAGTAGCACACGTGTACGCATAACTGCAAGATATATGTTCATATATCACAACAGACCCGCCCGAAGACAAAACCAATACGCCAGTGCAATAACGTCAGAAAAGTCTTTCCGAGAAGTTAAATGCATCGGGAAATAATTCCCACAGCGATGTCGCATATTTTCGAACACAGACGAATACATAAAAACGTTCCCGGGAGTGCTATGTGTACATTTTGGTATAATCCCATCACCGGTGACTTGATCTCTCTCTATATATGTGTAGCAGAACGCAAGAAACAGGAGAGATAAGGCCGCGCATCATATGCATTTCTCCATCTGCTCTCATGTGAGTCCGTAACGCCATGCGCTAGTATATAATGAAGGATGGAACTTGGCTAGAAATATTTAGGACTCCTTGGTGCTACAGCAGGCTATAGTACGAGGGGGAGGGATGTACGAGGTGAGGAGCGATGTACCGTCGAAAGTTTAATGGGAGGTGTGGCGTATCTGCTTCCACAGCGCAAATTTGGACGGTTAGGAAAGTGTAGCTGAGGTATTTTGAATAAAGGTGATCTGAGGCGGTGGAGAATAGATTCCTCCCCTCGATGTAAGTGATGACAACGTCCATCCTCTGGTCGATCAGGACCGCACAGAAAAGTGTTGGGTCGAACGGTGTCCTCCGCAAATTGACGAGTGCCACTAACACAGACAAGGCGTACCTGCAGAGGACAAGTTGAAGTGGTCCAGTAAGCAACTTGTCCCACTCTGTACTGTGAGTAAGAAGCCTTCTTGGGCCACGAACTTCGAATGCAGACTCAGATCTCCATATTTTTGCTTGTTCATCGAATCAATCGGTATAGGGCCTTCTAAAAGACTGCAAGGTACGATTTGTAATGATAAAAAAAAAACTTGTCACCCATGCGTAGTTATTACACGCACCTCGTTTACAATTTGCTGGCTTTCCTGGTTTAAAAAAAAAAAATGTCAAGGTCGAATGGGAAGGTGGGCTCTGCAAGAATACGATTTCTCGGTGCAGTATAAGTGGTGCCGGAAGCATCTCGGCTGACGAATGAAAATTTGCAACTAGCAATGTAACAAGGAAAAACTCAAACGTGTATTATTTTTTCGTCAGCATCAAACCTGTAGCGAATACAATCTCTCCCTATTATTTTTTCGCCAACATCAACATCAAATGTGTAGTACGTGAGTAACAAAAGTAGTTTGCGAGACAACAGCGTGTTTAAGTAAAAGAATGCCCGTTCACGAAACACAGACTCCGATTTTCTGCACGGTGACAAACAATGCAACATATGGACAGGACGGTGATCGGCTGCGTATTTCAGTACTGATATCTCAATCACTTGTATATTTTTGCGGTGGAAGTTACGGGCGAAAACACACCAATCGCGCACAATATGCCTGATTGCGATACGTTATACTGAGATCTGAGACTGGTTAATTTTTCCGTCGATGCAGCGAACATAGGAACGAGGACAACACGAGAGGCACGCTACACTTTCAACCAGGTTTATTACAATAACAAGAAAGGTAGAAGTTCTTTAGAGGCACGAACATGTAATTTCCGGTAATTCAGTCAATTACATGTTATTGTAATAAACCTTGTTGAAAGTGTAGCGTGTCTCTCATGTTGTCCTCGTTGCTATATTCGCTGCACCGACGGATTATGTACCAACTTGCCCATCTACTAACGAATGGTATATTTTTAGCTATATTTTTACCTGCCGCCTTCATATTAATCCTGCTCTTGAGGATTTTTTTGAGTAGGTACTCGAATTAACAGAAATCGGGACAAAAAAACACGAAGAAGAAAAGTAACCAATGCGTTCGTCACATTGCGGCTGAGCAGTAACATATTTTGCCGTCACGTGATGAAATAAGTTTTCCAAAAAGCAAACCGTTAGAGAAGAGGCCCCAAGGAAGTTGCAATCTAGCGCCACTCAGACGGCGACAGTCGACTGCTGACGCTAGGGATATCCGCTTACCTTTATCGCCGGTTTACGCGAAATAGTTCAGGGTGATTCAGCTCAAGATGACACTACGAGCTCGTGTCAGCTATTTTTTCGACAAGTTTAATCGACGTCACTGTTTCCTATTCCCCACTTTGGGCTTCCTCTATACATGACTTCCTTTTCCTTTGGTTACAATATTTCATTCGTGGAATACTTCGTACCAGAAGTCAGCTAGAACCTGACCATGAAAACGACATCCAAACGGCTCTGTCGTAACGCGAGAATACGACAACAACAGGCGCAAAAGTGCAAATGACCGCCACTCTTTGCCCCGCTGATTGATCCATACTGTTTTTCGATCGATATTAATCGACACTCTTAGTTTTTCTGGATGGCCAAAAAGCGTCCTCGTTTAAGCCCGATTTCAGTCTCCTCCTCAGACACAAATCTGTCAGCTTCTGCTTCCACCCACTAATTTAGGACCGCAACAAAAACCAAAGGACTCCGTACACGAGCAAAACTGACGGCGGTATGCCCGCTACTACAATTCCGAAGAAAATACACATGAACCAAAAACCGACGAATGCGTAATGGTGGCTGTGTGTGCCGAAAACGCACAGCCCGGAAGTGTCTTTTATGTATTTGCAGAGAAGAGTCGGTCGAAAGCGAAACCGGTCCCGGAACGGGTTTTTGGGTCGCCGCGCCTTCCCGTCACAACGGAACCGACACCGGTTATCCGGGCTGTGTTTCGCGTCATCATCAGCTGTACTATAAATATAAGCGGGCTCCTACATTTTGGGTGCGTCATTACTGGTGGTCGTGTTTTGCTTGCTTCGGCTTTTAATTTCGACGGCCGAATTCGCCCGCTGCTTTTTAACCCGCGAATTCGTCCTGACGTAAAGGGGCATTCCTCGGGTGCTGTCGACGTAAATGAAGAACAAAAATTCCTCCTTAAAAAAAGAAAAGAACCCCCAGTGGAGGTTGCCTATGAAAATGTGCGCAGTTTCATCGTGGCAGTTATTTGTTCCGTGAGTATCAAGTTCTGACCCTCGTTCTATACAGCTTCGTCCTTAGCACAGTGGCAAAGTGCTTACATAAGGCAAAGCTGCATAAGTAGCAATGGCCTTTCGAACACAATAGAAGGGACACGACACTTCGACCACTTCCAACAACTATACTACGACACTCAGACGAGCGGCGGGCACTCGCGCAGCAGTCGTGAATCGCTGCAACGTACTTATTTAGAGAACCTGCGTGAGTGGAACGGGAAAAGAGCGTCGAGAGAAACATGTACTCATAATCTGACTACAACGGGATCGGCCTACCACCTACCGTATCTGACATTCCCACCCACGTAGGGTCCAGAGATAAGTCGTGATATGGTTCAATGTACGGGTGACGTGATAAAGAGAAAAATGGGATGCCAATTTACGTGTGGCCTGTGGTACGTATTATTAGTGCTACTACTCTTTAGGTATATACAGGGTGTTTGCAACGTGTCCAGAAATTTTATTTAAAGCGAGCGATAAAAGAGAAACGAGCGCTACTTTTCAACTACTTGACAAGGAAACAGGTGCTACTAGCGAAGCAGTACCTGTTTCTTACTCAAGTAGCAGAAAAGTACCACTTGCTTTTCTTTTATCGCTCGCTTTAAATATAATTTCTGGACACGTTAGAGCAAACCACCCTGTATATATATATATTAACATTTAATTTTCTTCTTTCCTTTGTTATTTAATTGTCTTTTGTTTTTACATTCTTAAGAATAAGGTTGTGCTTTTCTTGTTTTTTGCTCTTCTCTTTTTTTTTTTTTTGTTTAACAATCCGAGTCCAACCTATTCAAGTATAGTAGAAATCGGATGGAACCACGCCTCCGGCGATGCGATGCTCATACGTTTTACAGCTAATACGTTTTACAGCACCTTCGACCTTCATATCTGACATGGCCAAGGGCCTTAAGAGTAGGAAGCGCATAGGAAGTTCATAGGAAACTCATAAGGACACATGGCCATAACCATTCATTTAGTTACGTCAGTTCGCAAAATGAAATAATTTTGAAAGCAGGGACAGATTCAGGAGGGAGTGGGTGGCTTGGGTTGCATGCTGAATACACTGTCTAAGCCCACGACACGGTTCATTCAGTGAACACCAGGGGGCGACTCCCGAACTTCTCGAGGCCAATATGTAAGAACACCCGAACACGACAGGTGTACATTTGCTGTGCTCTTGTTGTAATCAACACAATCATAACGTATGTCGTGCTCCGCGTAAAACAACAATTTTGACGCGATGACTCCAGTAAACAAACGCGATAATTACGTTCTTCTTTACACGAGCGAGTTGCTGTTGGCCACAATAAGTTAGTCAGCTGTAGGCGACAGGGACAGCGACATATAGAACGTTGCTGTTTGTTGTTTGCGACATCGAAAGAATTCTTTGAACCGAGTTAGCGAATTCTGTTTGTCTTTGCCCTGTATAGAACAAAAGGCATAAGTTATTCTAATTGCGTTACTGGTTTCATCTTATACACACGTACGTGTGTGTATCTGGAGAGCTGGATGTACTTGCTTGCTAAGACAACAAAATAATATTAAAAATTTCGCTAGTAATGTAATATACGGGACGAGAAATACAGCTGACGACAAACAGCTTCGGCAGTGAGCGGTAAGTATGTGACCACGTTCCCTCTTTCACACTGTATTGAAATGAATTCCGGAAACTTGCCCCTCCTTAATCTGACTCTGATTTGACTGAAAAAAAAAAAAAAAGAGATGCTTTTCACGAAACGTGACACATCCCCGTTCAGATAAACAATCCAGAGCAGGAAGACAAATGTGAGCTTCTGAGAAATTAAGGAAATAACAACGGATGCACTGCGCGCGCCCGAGTATACGTCATGGCGATTCCTAACACAGATCATGAATTCAGAGAGTTGCAACGCGGAAGGGAGCTACAAGCTCAGCCCAAGTCTGCAGGCAAACGAGGGCGGTTTATACGGGGCGTTTTTTTTAAATCGTTTACAGAATTTTTATAAAAAAAAAAAATACGAGAGCAGCATAGATGTCGTTCTTGCAGTTGAGTTATACGACCTGGCAGACGTCTTCACGAAGACAGCTAGTCTACGAGGTGACTAATTACCTGAACTCCATTATTTAACCTAGGAAATTTCGAGCAAAGGCGAAATAACAGTACGGGAGGCAATTCTCGTTGAAAGATATTCATCTTTTTAAAATACTGAAATGAGCGTGTGCCGTGAAATATCAATCGTGTGCCGAAACCAAAACAGCGCCGCCCCGTGGGAGCGCATCACCTCCGCCGACGGAGGCTTTATCTGGGCTGGAAGGTCTTGCCAGCGGATCAGCACTCCTACTCCAATAATCTCCATCGCTCCAGAGAACGTGACCCTCTGACGTGGAATGAGCGCCGAGCTTCCTGCGCTCCCGGTCGCCGCGGTTTCAGCCCATTCGCGTATCAAAATTCGGCTATGTATATTTCAACGCACGTGTACGTTTAAGGAGCACTTAAACATGGAATGGCTTTCAACGAGGATTATCTCCGAAGCTGCTATGTCGCCTTTTCTCGATATCCCCTAATTAAAGAATTAATTAATGAACTTTAGGTAACTAGTCATCTTGTAACATACTTTCTTTGAGAGAATGATCCGCCTTGCACTCAAATGAAAATACAAACAAACAAACAAAAAACGAAATCTGTACTGCTCCCATAGCTTTTTAAATGCAAAATCTGTAAAAACATGCCCTATGTATGATCCTCCGACCTTGGGGACTGTCCCACAAAACGGTTTTCAGGACATCGAAAAGACACAGCCCCAAGATTATCAATCTTGTTTAAAAACTCATCACTTTTCAGTAAACAAAAAAATAAAAAAAGGAAGGAATTACAGCCGGCAGCTCATTTCCACTGGTTCCAAGTCCAAGTGAGCCGATATGGTTATTCACCATTTCAAAACTTTCTGGTCCTTGTTTCGAGGGACAGAATTTTCCCGCACATTTCCTGCCAAGGCCGGCAAACAACCTGTAGTGGAAGACTCTGCTTCAACATGATTGGTTCGTTATTTTCCGACCGGAAATGGCTGCCTGGGAGTAGTCATCGTCATGTGAGGGTGCACTGGATCAATGCTGTGGAAGCGAGGTCCATGTGCCATTATGTTGAGCATAAAAGTAGGATGCAAGCGAGCTCATGATAATCTGGAAATGATGACATTCCTCGAGATTGAGGGAAAAGAAAGACACGACACACAGAACAACAAAGACTTGACCTGTTGCCTCTTTTTCCTCAATGTCGACCCTATCACCCTCAAGGAATATCATCATCTACATAAATTACTTTTCACTCTCTCGAGTAGTTTTTTTACTCTTCTTTAGCAAAAATTAATTCGCAACTTCAATTAACTAAATTTAAATTTAATTAAATTCGCAATTAAATTTATTAAAATTAATAAACTGAAATTGAATTTAAATTAACAGACTGGTCTATCGAGCTTTCGTTAAATATATTCATGTACAGTTTCTCACTCGGCTTTTGATTCCTCCAGACAAAGCACGGCGTGTGCAAAACCAACTCTGGACAAGATCCCAGAAGTTCGCTCAGGAATGCGAGAAGGAGCTGCTTCCGCCTCCTCTTACGCCATTCGTCTTGGCATCCACTGCACTACGCATTGCACCACAATTTGCCTCTCATCCCAGCAAAGGCAAAAATTCCGGTAACCGTGGCTCACGCCACCGAAAGACTGGCAGCGAGCTGCTCTGACGTCACTGCGATCCTATGAGCCTTTAAAGGACAACTGAAGCGAAAATAAGCTACAAAGCTGTTTGCCTCATATTGCGATGTGTACCAAAACAATCCGGAATTCGACTTAGATTTACGTATACTAGTTGAAATGCCGCCACAATCGCGATATAAAATTCGGCCGCGGACCGCTCTGAGCCCCTGTCGAGCGTCGCCGCGCCGCCGTAGCAGACCACGGAAGTGACGCACGTTGTCTCTCCTGTTTGAGTTCCTGACTTTCATTTTGCGATCGGAGGTTGGTTTTCGCGACAAGAAAAATTGTACATGCTTGTGAAGTCTTTCCTGGCTGTGCTACAGTATGTTGCCGACTTCCTTTCGGCAACCGGAGGACATAGTGTTCCTTGCACGAACGACACACGGATAGACAGCACAGACATTGCGTCAAACATCGACTGACGTTTATTACAAAGACAACACTACCGAGGCTGGCCCCCAAAATCCATCCGAAGGAAGGCGATCTCATTCTCTCTCGGGGTGAGAGCCTTGCTGCTTACATTGCTGTCTGTCTTGCCTTGCGTTCGGCCAGGATATGTTTCAGAACAAACACGCTCTACCAGTCTCTGGTTGTTTCCGTGGCCGTATTGGCCATTGGCGCTCGACAGGCAATCGAGAGATGCGAAGTTCAAATTCTGCCGACGTCTGACTTTTTTTAATGACTGTCAGTGTCATATTTCAACTGTTGCCGAAAGACAGGAATCTTATTCTCGCCGGGAATCCGTCTATGCCGACTTGCAGACAGGTGAAACAAGACATGTAGTGCGCAGACATATTGTTGACGAATGGTTCAAAACAAATCCAGAGGTACTCATTAGCCTTGACTTGCCAACGAAGTACAGCAGGCTGAAAGAAGGAGCGGCCCCTTCTGTATTTTGACGAAAACGGAAGGCAAAAATCTTTACCTCCACTTGGCGTTTCGGCGTACGTCTGATTCCCGCTACGGGGAAAAAACGAAGACGAAGAAGCATGTACGAACCCATCTTATGGTGAGCTAGAAGGACTGGTGTGCTTACCGGCCTATCCAATGCATGGGAGCGCTTGGTCGCGGAAATGGCACCCGGTGACGTAAGATTGTTTACATGGATGCGCTGACGCTCGCTGCGCGCCTTGCGGAACAATTTTTGTGGTGCTCCGAGATGCTCTTCTGCTTCGAGTCACGTGCCTTCCAGTGAAACGAGGAACCTTGCACCGTGCTGACTAAGAAACCAAACAGCGTCGGTGGATGGCCTACCGTGGCGTCACGAGCCGCGAGCTCTCGCGCTGTTCAACCTCGTTCAAGTTCGAAAGTATTATTCGTTCTCAAGATTGTAAGGAAAAAAAGCAATAGTGGTACATCATGAAACAACGGAGCATTTCAATCGTGGGTGGTTCACTCGCGCGCGCAGAAAGCTTTTCTTTATCAATAAGAAAGAAAAAGGAAAGAAAGCAGCGGCATTCGTCACAGGCTACAATACGTGATAACGCGGACAGATAAAGCGTTTTTCTAGAGACAAATGTGGAATATTTGAGTGTGCCGAGTTAAGGTATGGAAGAACAAGCTGGCTGAATTGCAGGTAGAGATGTGAAGTGTCCTAACGAGGTCTCGAGTACTGCACTCACATGAATCTGTCTTCCAAATTTAGGGACTCGTTACAGTACTTATGTTACTGATATTTCTTGTTATACTTGTACTTTCTTTTTTATGACCTTTCCGTTGTTCGTTGTAGATTTTTGGCGCTAAAGTGTCAAGCCAGTACACTGCACAATCGTCGCTCAAAATATCCTGGCTCTTCACATGACAGAAGTGGTCTCACATGAGCAATACTTAATCTAGTCACAACAGTCTGCAATTCGAGCTAACTCAAGGTTCATGCTAGTCCTTATGTAATGTTGCGTGACGCTTTCAGTGCCATTTGGATACTCTCACTTGAGAAAAAGTTTGGCCGATGGACGTCTTAGTTTGTTCAAGTGCCCTTGGCAGTTGGCACCCATCAGGTTGCTGGTATGCAGTGTTGGATTTACAGTGGTGGGGGCCCCGGGGCACTGTGCTGTGGGGCTCCCTCGTGCATTCTATGTATTATTCTATGTATTCTATGTATTCGTGTATTATATGTCTATAAATGACATCGTTTTGTTTCTAAAGGACGGCGGCCGTGTGGCACACTAGTCCGAGATTTTTCAGCAGTCAGGTTTTGTCATATTTTGAACATTTCGTAGACAAGTGAAATAAATATTCTATTCATGTCTATTCATGTCGGGGTCGATATGCGTGGACGGAGGACAGATTTTTACCAAGTTTCCGTTTCATTGATGCGTTTCAGGCATGCAAAACAGATTTCCCTTGGACAAGACCTTTACTGGTGGAGGCCCCTTTGTGGTGGGTGCCCCGGGGCAAGTGCTCCGTCTGTCCTTCCCTAAATCCGGCACTGCTAGTGTGAATGCCATCGCGCAACTGTGATTAATAATTAGTGTGGGATGTTATTTTCGATGCACAACTATATACTGTACGCAGCTCTAGTTTTCTGTAACAAGCACTTTTGTCCAGTTCGTGTACGGTACCAGTAGAGCGAACGACCTTCTGGAAAAGCAATGTACCGGCGGCGGTTAATTGCGGGTCCCATCATCATCCCATGTATGGGTGTGCATGCGGTTGCAACTAGCGTGCAATTACCTCTACAAATAACTAAAAAATCACGTCAGTTGTCTTTGGGATACGTGTGCCACATGGAATTCAACCTCATCCTACGATGTTCACAATGAGCCCGCGATGTGCCTTTGCCCCAGGCCCCGCACACCCCTAGCACCGCCCCTGTGTAGAATTTACTAATTGTCGTACTCATCCTCGCAATCCCTTTTCAAGGAGCCTCATTAATGCTTCTTTTACTTTTTTGACACGATGTACGGCATCATTTTGGGAATGTTGACGGTATCTGACAAGATTAGAGTCACTAAATAAGGCAAGATCACCAGCTGTTGTTACTAGCTCGTATCGATTCCGTGTTACGCCTTCCCCCGATGGTTTCGCGATAAAACGGTATCCACATATTTGTCTTTGAAGCCGGACAACCACGGCAATGCAACGATCCGTTTACATTTCTACAGTTCCTCTGCTCCTACAGTTTCTGCCACCTCTCTTCTCTGTGCCACATTCCTTATTCACAAAGGCATTGTTAAATGAGTATTTTCTATGTTTTTTTTTTTTCAACTCAGACACCTTCTGTTCATAAAAACGTAAATTTCTGATGATTCTTCACTTTCTGTAATTGGGTGACACGAGTTGGTTTAGGTATTAGTTCCTCGACAATTTCAAACAATCTGAATGTATTAACATGTATCGCTATGTTTTCGAAAATGGAAAATAGCTGATCTCAGCGGGAACGACATCAGTTGATTTGCAGAACATATACTATATTAAGTCTCAGTGTGTCTCTATATGCGAAACTTATTCACACCAGAGAATTCCAAGGATACCTTAACGTTTCGCACACAAGCTGAATTCACTCACTACAAGCAGCGTGGAACGGGGTGTATAACGAAATCCAAACCTAACCAGGTAACTCAAATTACTGTAGCGAAAATTTCGCCACCTTCTTACAATGTGCCAAAACGGGAGAATCATCGACTGACATTTTCTTCCTAAGGCGCTACCTCTAGCATACATTAAAAACGAAAACATTCCTAGGCAGAACCCTGCACAGACTTCAAGCACGCCCCGTTGTCAGCAGTTTATCAAGTTTATCGAGTTTATCAGCGTGACACACCAGCACGCGCACATCTTTCTTTCCCTCAAATTTGCGGCGTACTGCTTCAGTTTCGCCTATCGCAGGTACTCTGGAGTTCTCCGCGTTGCTCTTTGCATATAGGGCCACGTGACCACGAGGGCGCGCGCAGCGAGAGCGAGCCGAGCCCTTCGTAGCCACCTGTCGGCAAGCCCGTCGGCACGACCCGTTTTCAACCGCCTTTCAACACACCAGTCCTTCTAGCTCACCATACCCATCTCTCATAGGATATATCGCCTTCAGACTTCCACGTGATCTCCGAATCGAACATCTTCAGGCGTTATTCGAAATTCGCCGTGTTTATCCCGTTCATCGGGCAGCCGCACATGGAGCTCGAGAGATATTTGACGTCACGCGCTCCTCAGATTTTCCCGCAATGCTTCGCGGCAGCGCGTGCTCCATGGGCGATCGCGTCGGGTGGGCGACCCAGTGCGCTCGTAATCGTCAAAAAATATGCCCATCCGTACAGCGTACTCGCAAAATACTCGTGGCACCATAATTCTACGTAATATTTACACCTTGTTCGGGCCCTTTTTTGCAATGGACAAATTTCGCTTCCATTGTAGATACAGGATGGAGAGTGAAGAAGTCCACCGTAAGCCACGTGTAGATCACTGATCTCGATTGTAAAAGGCTGGATCGCGGATTGGGAGCGCGAGCGTGAAGAAACCGGCCGACATCTTACTGTACCCACAACGGTCGCCGCAGCGATCATGGCAACTTCTTGCAATTACGGTCGTACCAACCGTACTGGCAAGGTTACAGGGCCTAAATTTATACAGGTGAGTCACTCTTCATCAAGGAATAAATAGGCGTCCATTCTGTATATTTAGTTGACCATTATGAAGTGTTTTTTTGCCCAAAACGAGCACTGGATGCAGGTTGCTTGATCGCTCTTCCGACGTTCAATCGAGCACACTTGCATTTTACCCGGCGGCAAATACAGTTTGAGTGCATAATATGCTTGAAAGAACATGTTACACTACACAGGTAGTGTTGTCATCAATATATGTGCAAGCACTCGAGCGCTTTTTTGCATGCATTGCTAGCATGGTACACGGTGTTCTCTGCGGAAGCAAGTGCCACATTCATTATATTGGCTGGGAAACGTGCTGTAGTACAATCCCCAGCGCTGCACTGCAGTGACGGTCTAGTTTCGGAATGAAAAACATAACGTAATTAAGAATCGAACGGCAGGACACCTGTGAAACACTGTTAGGATACATCAGTATACTGGCACCTTACAAAATTGTGTGATGACAAACAACGACCAATGCTTGCAGCGCAATAAATACTCACAATCTCTGTTGCCTCCCATTGTTTTCTATGGGCACACACAGCACTTTAGGGCCCACCAACATGGCGGCCCGAAGGCACGCCTCTCCCCCACGAGCCCCTCTCCCATGCGCGATCCAGCCTTTATACATAGAGATCAGTGGTGTAGATACAAGTAGGAAGATTTCATCAAGCAGACGATGAGCTTCGTAGCTTCAAAGTAGAGAAAGAAAAAAAGAAAAGAAGAAGGTGATGTTCACGCGCGACAGCACCTGACAGTCAAAGCGCTGTCAATAAAATCCAATGAAAGAATCGGCCGCAAATTCAAATGAAGTATATTTTGAACTGTGACTCGATCTGAGCATCATCAGTAAATCCTTTTACACCTTTATTCGCTCAAAACTGGTGTATTCTTAAAAAAAAAAAATTCTATTCCGCAGGCTCAAGCAAAGGGTGCAAAAAAGCATTACTAAAGGTGTAATATCGACATACACCACATTCCAATAAAGTAAGGTGTTGAAAGGGGTGTTTATGTTCAATGCACTTTACACCCTATTTGAACTAGGAATATGGTGTTAAAAATCGCGTTTTAATTTGTGAAAGAAACATTATGCTGGTTTCACCGTTCCGCTCAGCAAGTAATCATATTATAGACGATAACGTGAGTTAAAAACACAGAATTTGACAGTAAGGGGTGTTAGGAATTTACCTGGTAAATTTGAAACGTTGCACGTGTACGTGTTAATTGATAAAACGCATTCCCGTCGCCGTTACAAACGTTTTCCACCCCCCGCTGCACTTAAAGGTACTGTGAAGCAGTAGACAAGCATGATATGCCGGTGATGTGACTAGAGATTTTATTGCTTCTAAATACCATATGCGGAACCATACGACCGACAGCGCGCTATCAATATTTTTAACTTGCCATGAAAGTTGCGGCGTAGCTCTGCGGCGTAGTGGAACGCTGCGACGCCTGGTGTCAAACAACCCCCTGTACAGCGGGCAACACTGAAAATTGGTATTACACACTATTACATCGGAACCTCGTTATTTTAGTACCCATATTATTAGTTTTCCTGTTTACCTGTGCATTCTGAAACCCCTGTTAACTGTTTAACCTGCTAACCCCTGTTTTTGCGAAGTAACCCAGCGCTGGCCGCTGTTCGATGGAGGCTCTCCCTACTTCTCTGCTGCGCCTGCGCGCTCCTTCTGTTCGCGGCTTCTTTCAAACGAACAAACTCCCTCTGTGAACCTCTGTGAACAAAGAAGTCCCGACGCTGTCTGCTTCTTGAACGTCTGACACATTTTTTTTCAACGGCTCAGCATTTCATTTCAGTTCGCTTACCCTTTATCCTCAGATGTGGATCGTTGTGTGGATTGCAGGGGCGGATTTCATGGTGGATTGTGGTGGATTATGTCGGGCCCAATGTTATACGCATGTAATGTGGTTGCCGCCGTATGTGTCAGGAGTACGGATTAATTTCGAATACCTAGTACAGTGTTGCCCGGAATCTTTAATTGTAATTTTCTAATTAATTGCACCGTCGATTGGAATGAAACTTGCGCAGTTTTTGACCTGGTGGCTTGGACTACCGAACAGCCACATTAAATGACATTTGATCGGTGCTGCTTTACAGGCGCCCCAACAAATTGTATTTCAGTATATGACCCATCCGATACGCCAATATAGGCTACTTCGGCACTCACACTGTTCCCACAGCGTTACCAAGCTAACAAGGCGTGCTGGAAGTCTGCCGTGTTCAGGGTGCTGCTTGCCATAGAAGCAAGAACATCGAACTGTATGTCTCGGCATGCTGCCGCGGGGTATTGCACTAGCATTTGCCATGAAACAGTTCTGTCCTAAAAGGTGTTTTCAATAAAATATTCCCCTTTTAAGGATGTTTTTGTGTTTAAACGCCCACTATAAGTGTTTTATGAGGAATACAGTCATGTCTCGCTTATCTGGAGTTGAGATATCCAGAAAACTCGTTATGCGGAGTACATTACCGGGAACGAACCTGCTACCATTGAATTTTGTCCCGGTTATCCGGAATTCGTGATCCGTATCCGGACAGCAAGTACGGGGAACAATCTTCCAGAACATAGGTCATTCTGATTCGCTTATCCGGAAAAGTCCTTTGTCCCTGGCATGTGCTGTGTTCGCATTACTCCGGAAAAGGGTCACATCTCACCGGGGCATTCTGCGCTCTCTGTTTGACTCCCCTTTCTTCGAAGGTCACTCCCTTTTGGTGCATGAGCGCACACAGTAGAAATGGTAGACGATAAGCGGAAAAGGTGCCCTGTAACCACCGGGTGCAAGAAATCCACATATGAACGTCAATGTCTAGGCTGTCCGAAAGCATCGACTGTCTTTTGGCCTATGCCAAAGGCATTTGCAAAAAGACAAAAACATGTGCGAGGGAAAACCTTTCTGAGACATTACCCTGCTCTGAACAGCAGGGTGACGCAGCGGGTACCCTGGCTGTGATCAAAATTCTGTCACACGCGTGCCTACTAATTTTAAGCGGCTCATTTCGCATCAATTTTTGAAGTAATTATGTTTTCCTTGTTTCCTTTTGTGCAGCTATATAAAGAGGTGTCCTAAATTTTTCGGGTATCCCTGGAAGCTTGCTTGGTTCGGTTACCCGGAAATTCTTTATCCGGACGAAAAGAGACGACTCCCGAGGTGTCCGGATAATCGAGACATGACTGTACACCTAATTAAAGGGTGTTTTAGAAAACACCCTTCATTAGAGTGTAAAAGCAACAGCAAAAAGTTGTGCGCCATGGGACGAGCCATTTACACCAAAAAAGCGTAAAAAAAGTTTACTTTGTTTAGCTTTAGTTTAGGTCTCAACTTAGGCCTAACGACGTCGGCCCTCCGCGTGCATGCTGTAGTATTCCCACCGCCCCCGCGAGTCACTCACTGGATTTTATGGCGGCGTTGAAATACACGCTACTGGGAAATGCCGCAGGTAATGATTTTGACCAAAGAAGGCCTCGAAAGAGAAAAACAATAAGCGACAACTCTATGACCCGTGTCGCTACGTCATACATAATAGACGTGCGACAGAAAGCGATAAATGATCGTCTTTGAAGATGCCACGAAACGGCAATAATTGGTGCGCAAGGCTCAAGCATTCCCGCAACGAAAACCCCAAATTCTTAACGATGTGTAGTCTCTGCCAACGACCATAAGAACTCCATAAGAATACTAATAATAATAATAAGAAGAAAATAAACAGCTAGGAGCGAATTGTATACTGGAATTGTCGTTATTATTTGAAATACTGGGCGGCGGCAACACACGGACTGTCGTACGTGACCTATCGAGTTCAGACCGCAATGAAAGGAAGGTCTGCCGAACAACGATACACGTAATGAGCATGCAGGAAAAATCCTGTGGGGCAGATCGACAGAGAATGAATGCAAGGGTTGTAGCTATTATTGGGGAAGAATTACGCATTCCCATGAATTTTGTATGGAAAACGAAAAGCTCACTTTCTCTCTTCTTTTTTTAAAGATGATGTATTATGATAATTCGCGGACGTGGACCGTTTCCATGCTATTGTAAGAAATACTTGCATATATCCTTCGCTTATAATAGGTCATCCCCTCTTCCTATCTTCGCTATGGTCCCCCAATACTGATGAGGGACCGTGATAACGCCTAGAAAGAGAACTCGTCGACATACGACTCATTCGTACTTAAGTGATTCTATATCACCCCCATATTACTCATTTAATGTCTCACATGTAATGGGACATAGGGTATACTGCGCCCAAGCGGTGCAGTCCCTTTCTTCTGCTTGTACTAAAACGCTATTTGTTGTTGTTGTCTGGAAATGTTCTTTCTTGGTATGCTCCGGAAGGGCAAACGATAATAAGCAATTATGCCATAAAACAGTCTGTGTGCCGTCCATTCGTTTGTTTGTTTGTTTGTTTGTAACGAAAAAAAAAAAAAAAAAGAAGAGGAGAAACTGAACTCGTCTCCCGACCTGTTCTGGTACCATTCGCTGCCGTCCACTCATGTTACATGCATCCGTGTTACCAGGAGTTCCTACTGGTCTCCGTTGACACAGCGCTCGAAAAATGTCAGCGGTATTATAGACACAACGTACAATACATAAGAAAAGTGACAATGTGAAACGTGCCATTGCTGCCGCCTCTCCCTCCCCATCCCCTCATTGTCACTTTGTATCTCAATCTCATGCAGTCCCGTCGGCATTGGGGTAGTGGGCCACCCACAACTCAGGTGGCGAATTTTCCCATTCATCATAATCACTGTATTTGTTGTTGAAGTAGGTCGACATTTGTATAGCTTCAACTGAAGTCAACGTGGCGATAATCCTGAAGCATTGTCTGCAATTAGGTGTTGTTGACACTTGGCGAATTAGAGCCACGCCTGCATGCCAGATTATCTAAGCAATTTATTCTGCCAACTGTCCTATTTGGCAACGCACAAATAAGGGATACGGTTTTGCCTTGTACGCGGCAGAAGGCACTGCGATGACGGTCGTAACAAAAACAAAAACTTTACTTTATGATGATGATGATGATGATGATTATTATTGGGGAGTTTCATCGCCAGCGACGATACCCCACCCCATTATTGCTGGTGGTGCGAAAAACAATTAGCGTACAAGCAATACAAATACGTGGCGTTTAAGAAACGAGACGAATCGCGGGACATATCGACATTGTAACATCTGTAACATACTTAACCAGAAATCCCCCCCAATGACGACTCTCGATGCGTCGACGACTGAACGGAACATTAAATCATCTAGTGGGAAGCGGTCGCACGCATAGGAAACCTGGTCCTCGTTGGCCGGAAACGGACCCTAATTGTGGCCCCCCCTGTGTGGCCCAAGGCATCCCTCTCCCTAAGTTCGCCCGGAAACGCAGAGTCGCAGCGTCACTAGACACTCGACGATGCTGTTCCTTTTCTTGATTTAGTTTGAGCATATGAGTCGATAGACCACATTTGCGATGCTGAAATCACTGCGGATGATTCGTTGTGCGAGCCATCGTGATGTGACAGACAACGACCATCCAAGACGAACAGCGAAACATTTCATGTTGGCAAGTTCTGGAAAGCAACCGACTCTTGGTTGTTGGTTGTGGGCCACGAATTATTTTAGTCGGTGGAAAAAACCTACAGTTTGAAACCATTTTACGTTACATTTTCTCTACGAGGGGATCTCACGTGGGTAAACAGACACGCCGAGTAATACGAAACAAAAAATAAATAAAACTAGAATAGATCACTATTTTTCGCCGAACGACATCCTAGACGCGTCTTCAACGAAAGTTCAGCGGACGCGTGTCATTATTCGAGGCAGTTAGGTGTTCATTTAAAACTTTGCGCCGCGATCAACTTCCTAATGGCAACGTAAAGAGGCTCATCCAACGAACCACGCAGCATATTATCCTCGTCTGCACGAAAACACGAATCCGCCGCAGGTAGCGGTAAACCGCAACGAAGCAAAATAATGACGGAAAGTTGAGCGCGGCTGAGAAAAATAAAGCGCTCCGACCGGCCGCCGGGAGTTCAAGGGCAGGAAAAACGTGCGCGCAAACACTGGGTTAACGGCCTTTCCCTTGAAGGCGGCCAACTCCCAGCGCGCCGCGGAGTGCGCTAAGCCAATCGTCGTGGAAGGCCAAGGTCAGGTGACGGTGCTGCTGACCCACTGCAGTCTCCGAAGGAGGTGCTACCACTGCAGTGTTTCTCTCATTCGACATTGAAGGAGTGTTTGACGTGTGTGTTAGATACGTTACCTTGAGCGTTCCATGAATGTATTCGTACGAAAGAAAAGGGAAATCTTGCTGTAAAGCCTGAAATAGCGCCGAGTACAAGGGAGTGGACGCCACGCGACCTTCCCGTTTGTGGTGTCGTTTTGTACAATTTGGGAGAGAGACATCTACATGACAGTCACCCATGCGTGCCTGTAATCTGGGCTACTCTTGATAAGCTCAGTCGCTGCTAAAGTCTGTTGAGAACGCACGTTTCTGTCAGTCACAAGGGTGATGTTATCGAAGAGATGTCGATGTCGGAATAAATTCGTAGGGACCACAAAAGGATTATCGGTTGACACTAACAGACATGTAACAGGGCGACATCAGGGGAGAGAAGGTCGCGTCTCGCACTATGAACTAGTACCCGCACAAAAAGTGAGAACTGAAGCGAAACAACCTTGCTCAGCAAGTGGATTTTCTCGGCAAAGTACTCGTGCCAATACAACATAGTATGCTCCGCTTTGAGCGACAGTATAAGCAAACAAAATCGTTATTTTTACCCTCCACTGACGGATGCAAGAAAAATAATTCAGCTTAGCGAAAAAAAGAAGAAAGAAAAAGTGAATGCAGGTTTTTCTTTTGCACCGTTGCCTGAACCATTCACACAGACGAACACAGTCCCACCATCTGTGTGTGTGCGATTGGCAACAACGGAAAGGAAAATGACGGGAGTGTGAGTGTGTGCTCATGTGCTTACGAATGGATATTCCACGATAGTAATGCAAAAAGTTCTTCGTGCTCTCACTCCTATTTGCGAATTTTTAGTTTTTGAACTAGGCAACAAGCAGAAGTGATCAGGTATAGAAAGACAATCTGACGTGCCAATCGCGGAGGACAACTTTTCTGCTTCTCAGAATACTTGAATGCCCACAGCAGAGCCCGAAACGATTTCCGTGACTTGCGTCGCCCGCATTTACCGGAAGCGCCATGCACGAAAGGACGAATATACACATGCAGACAGACACTGACCTTGGGGCAGGAACTTGACTACGCAATAAAACCTGAAGAGGAATTTCGAAGGGATTAGCAGTCTCTCAGGAAAATTACTACAGACAAGAATAAATGTGCCCATGGCCATGTGTAGTTACGGCACCATTCATAGCCTTTCCTAGTTTTGTATATCACTTAGTACTTCATTCCCCAACGGATTAGCGTTCCTTCGAGGCAGTGAATATGATACACACGTTTCACCTGTCCGACCAGACTTATAGGCTTCCGTTACTGAATGCGATACTCCTTCGCGTTGTGTTATCTTTTAATAGAAAAATACAGTGTAGCGTTTGCCTAGAATAAACTCAGAGTTCGAGTAGTCAACCTTCAGTGTTTAAAGGGGTATTACCACGAGAAGTTACCTCGTGAGTTGTGTAAGCTCCTGAATTGGCAAGTACCGCAATTTACCTTTTTTTAAAAAATAATAATATTATTCGTATAATAAGGCACAGCCTTATTTTACGGATATCGCGAACTGACGTTATTTCAACGCAATAATCCTCACCTGAGTCATCGTCGGTATACTGCCGGTTACCGCCCGATCTGCCGAATCCCAGTTAGCCGAATGCAGTTAAGCGGATTATCTGTGAGGGGAAGGTCAACCCCTTCCGGCCAGCTGGGAAAGAGAATACATGAGCTTTTCGGCGGGTTAGGTATGGCGGAAAATGATCTAAATAGGAAAGGGGCGGGAGCGGACATCTTGCAAGATGAGGAAATGTCCAATGGCTCCTGCTGAATCATCTCCGTTTTTTCTTTTACCAATCAGTCAATCAATCATCACTCAGTGAACTATAGCAGGAGAACTATACATGGTGTTGAAAAATGACACGCCCATGGCACACTGCAGCTAGCTGCCTATAAAACGATGCAACAACATATTGTCGTTGTATATGCTAAATTACATTATCCCCCGAGACTATAGGCAACGTAGCCAGAGAGCGCGCAAACGTGATAAACAATTAGGAGGCCGGTTTCACGTCAGTTCAGGCAGGGAGGTCCCATTGACCTCTTGGATGTTCATTATTTTTTTATATTTAGAAGCTCATCGTACATGATGACCAAAGCGGTAAAACGAATAATTTCTACGGAATAGTTTTCGCGCAAAAAAATCCAGAAAATCCGGCCCTGAATTAGGGTGTTTCAGTTTTGCCGTGTTTGCACGCATATGTCTACTGAGTCTTAAAAGATACTGCAACGAAATTTTGTTATGCCTTAGTATGCCTACAGGCCAGCAGTCCGAGCGCAAAATTTGGCGCGCAGGAGCAACGCTCTGTGATATAAAAAATGGCGAACATGTTCTCTCGTGCGGTTTGTTCCAACTTCGACGCGTGATTTCTCTGACTGTAGATATTCCCCACTACCCTATTTGGTATCACTTCACTCAGCTTTTAATGCTCTTTCATCTGGTATATATATCGTGCGTATACCCCCTACAGGCAGCTGCTGAAACAGGCAAATGTTAAGGTATATTTCGAAAAAACAAGGATTTTGAGCGTCCGTTTCTCGAAAAGGCCCCTTGTTATTTCTTTTATATTTTGCCAGGACATGACCCGATGTTAGACCTTTCATCTTACGTAAAAAGATTCTGCTTCAAAAGGCGTACACTGGCGATTAGCGCGTTAAAACGCGGCCCTAGTCTGCGTGCGTACGTGTCGGAGCCCGGCTGCCTGTACCGCGGGATGGCGGGCCTCGTGTCGATGTTCCCTTTGTTTGAGCAAGGTTGTCTGGCCTTAGCCTTACCTGAGCTATTCGTCGGCAAACTTTTGACGTCCTGCTCAAGTAATAATTCACTTCTGGGAGTTAGTGATTTCCAACAAAGCATCAGAATGAAATCCTACGTTGCCGTAAAGCCGTATTTCATGAAAAACACCCTTATGGGTGTAAATGGCTTGTCCTATAACTCACACCACTTTTTACACCGTATGGTCTGGAACGCCCTTTTTAGAGGGCGTATTCTGTGTAAAACACCCTTTGTTTGCACCCTTTAAACACCTTGTGTTGCCTTGTTTTGCACCCTTTAAACACCCTTTTAGGAGTGTTTAACACTCTTACACCCTTTCGAAAGGGTGTAAGCTCCCGCGTTTTTGCTTGTATGGCAACAACCACCCTAGAGACGGCACAGTTCCAGCCGTGGTTCCACCGCAGAACCTAAACTGGAGCGCAGCGGGTCACTGCAACGCTCATCGTCCTAGCAACACTGTGAGTGAGCAAAAAAAAAAAAAAAACGAAAAACAAAAAACAATTCAAATAAAATGAAAGCAAAACAGTTGGACATGCGTAAGGGAAGAGGTGAAGATCGCAAATCGTAACGCCGTAATCGAAATGAGCGGCGTTACGATGCTGCCATCTTCAGACGATGCCAGTAATGAGCCCGGGCACGCTCCGGAGCCTAAATTGGCGTACCAGATTGATCATATACTGAAATACAGTTCGTTGGAGTACGTTCGCTAAGCTTAGTGCGGCAAAACTCGTCTGTAACGGTGACGAAAATGTGTCTTTGCAATTAACACGTACGCCTGCAACGAGTCAAAGATATCAGCGAGCTTCCTGACATCACTCCCTGTCAAATATTCTGTTTTCAACTCAAGCTATCGTCTGTAATGTGATTACCTAATGAGCGGAGCTGTCAAGCCAATGTAATTTTTCTCTCACGAATGAAAACACCATTTTCAACACCAGTGTAGAAAGGGTGCATATAACGTAAACACCTTTTTCGACACCAGTGTTACCTGAAGGGTGTAAAGACAGGTGTAAACGCATAAAAACGCCCTTTTTGATACAGCACTTGGTGTAATAAAGAGTGTATTTTCTCATATTCCTTTTTAGCACCCTTTTTGCAGCCTTTGGTTAACTTTGTGGAATTAAAAAAGGTGTATTTGCTTAAAAACACATTTTTTTACCCAGAAAGGGTGTTTTTGAATTTACTGTGTAGGTCAAACTTAATGGTCAGCGAAGGTAAAACCTCACTCTTGCAAGCTCCGTACACGGTGATACCAATACTGTACAAATAAATATCGAGTTAGGAATTACTTTTTCCAGGGTTCCCACAAGTTCCTGTGAAGCTTGCTTTACTTCATTTTACGATATTTTTAACTTATGCAGAGGGCTTTTAGCACAAAATGCGTGTTCTGTGCTCAACTTGCAGCAGCACATTTCTTCTCAGAGCTAGGGAAGTGGGTGGGTTCTCGCATTTGTCATAGTTACATTAGATACGTTCAGAGCAGAGCCATACCGGAGACGCACCTAATGCACTTCGATTTCGCTCAAAACTGGACAGTAGCCATGCCAAGCGAAATACAAGCGTGCCACTGCGGAAAACAGATTTCCATATTCACATGTGTGGTAACTGCTGGCACGAAAACGCACAGTTTTGGTGTGGTGAGCGAAGACTTCTGTCACGATTCAGCACATGCAGTCACTATTCGATTCCATAGCTATTGAAGAATGTCTTGACGAGAATATTCCTCTTGCAGCTAATGATTTACGTGTCAGATGGAGCGGCGAGCCATTTTAAAAATCGGCATATGGGCTCAATGAGATCTCTAAATCTACTTTTGCGAGAGCGACATGGCTGTTCAGGAACAGACCACGACAAACTTGTGCGTGTGACAGGATCGGTGCACAGGATCGGTGTGACAGGAATCAAGCAACATGCCACGACACCTAACTTGCGTTCACTCGAGCAAGACGTCATCTTAGAGTCACAAGATATGATAACGTGCTTGCCAAAACACCTAACGCGCGTCCATTTACTCCATGTACGGGCTGAGGACGTGGCTTCTTTTAGAATGCAAAAGAAAAAGCAATGGGTAAACCTATACCGCATGCAGGGCATACAGGGTGGCATGCAGGGCATACAGGGTGGCATACAGGGTTCGCATACATATAAGTGGCATACAGGGTTCGCATGCGTGGCAAAGAGACACCGGAGAGTCTAGGCCGAGAAACATTCATAGCTAGTACCGTGGACAGTGAGTGCAAAAGAGTGACGTTTTCATACAAAGTGAGTGAAATCATTTGTCGCTGTCATTGCAAAATACTGCTTTTTCGCAGTCTTGTATATATATCGACATAAACTACCACTTTTCATTACACAAAGTTATCCCTTTCTTGTACGACATCGACAGGAGGCCCGCCATCCCGCGGTACCGGCAGCCGGGCTCCGACAAGTACGCACGCAGACTAGGGCCGCGTTTTAACGGTCTAATCGCCAGTGTACATCGTTTGAAGCAGAATTTGTTTACGTAAGATGAAAGGCATAACATCGGGACGTGTCCTGGCCAAATATAAATGAAATAAAAATGGGCATTTTCGACAAACGGACGCTCAAAATCCTTGTTTTTTCGAAATATACCTTAACATTTGCCTGTTTCAGCAGATACAGATACCAGTAGGGGGTATACGCACAATATATATATATACCCGATGGAAGAGCATTAAAAGCTGAGTGAAGTGATACCAAATAGGGTAATGAGGAATATCTACAGTCAGAGAAATCACGCGTCGAAGTTGGAACAAAACCGCACGAGAGAGCATGTTTATTTGCATTTTGCATGCCATTTTTTATATCACAGAGCGTTGCTCCTGCGCGCCAAAATTTGCGCTCGGACTGCTGGCCTGTAGGCATACTAAAGCATAAAAAAATTTCACTGCAGTATCTTTCAAGATCCGGGAGATATACGCGTGCAAACACGGCAAAACTGAAACACTCGAATACAGGGCCGGATTTCCTGGATTTTTTTTGCGCGAAAACTATTTCGTAGAAATTATTCATTTTACCGCTGTTGGTCATCACGTACGATGAGCTTCTAAATATAAAAAAATTATGAAAATTCAAGAGGTCGATGGGACCTCCCTGCCTGAACTGACGTGAAACCGGCCAGGAGTAGATCTGTTGAATAAGTAGACAGACGACAAATTTATCCACAGCAAGAGTAGGGGGTCGTCTCCGTATCAAACTTCACAGATGTGTTTCTTGTTTGTGTGTGATAGCGTAACGTTTCCTGGTCTAGGGCTTTTCGTATTGTATCCTTGCCACCATCTCGCGTGTTTTCTTAGCATTCTTTCATTAACAATACGTGTGTGGTTTCGTAATTTTATAATTTAGTGTAAGAAGAAAATCTCTTCAGTGTCCATTTTATTGCGATACACTTCAAACCATTAAGCATTAAACGTTGTTTTTTAAACCAAATACTTGATTACGGCTCCTATTGGTCTATGCACTTAGAAGCCGTGAGCCCTGCCCCTGCGTCACTATCGTGAGAGAACCTGTCGCAACGTTGTGACTGGATGTGAGGATGATTTCAAGGCCAATTATTAACCAATGAAAGCGTATATTATTGCGTATCAACGTAATGAAAACACTCCATGTGAGAGGAACGTAGGTGCTGGTTGCGGCGGTGGCGACGGAACTGCTCGTCGGCCACGCTCAGGCGGGCAACGTCACGTTAACCTCAGGGGGGATTGTGCGTCCTGTGCCGACTTCACAGAGAATTGTGGCAACATTTGTCCTAAAGCGTCTGAGGAAAACCCAGCGAAAACACCCAGAGAGCACAGCCGGTGTCACCTCCCAGTCTCGGCTTGAAACGCCATCATCGTAGGAACACAACGTTCCACGAACAATCTAATAGGCGAACTGCTTGCTTGCTTGCTTGGCCAAGCGATCTACCTTTCGGTGTTGCGGAAGGCACGTTGCCCTGGGAGGACCGTGCCTCCTGGGCCAACTTCATAGGGAACCTTACCGACGGATGAGGAGAATCCAGCGTAAACACCCAAGGCAGCCGGGTCACCTCCCGGTTTCGATGATCTCAGCCACTAAGCCACGGTAGCAAGGTAAATTCGGCGAATTGGGAATGGACATACCGGTCATTCGGCCGGTGGTACAGCACATTTAGAGTTCAAAGGATTAAGGCTGTCTCCCGGCCTTCAATGCATTCGGCGAGTTGGGAGGACACCATACTGGTTCACACATACGTTTCTAAACTCATTCCTGCCCTTGGGCGCAATTTGCAATATATTTTCAATACTTCACTATTTAAAAAAACTGGAAAATTCGTTCTTCCTCTTTGTCACCTTTTGCGGGTATTTTTGCGACTCTTGTTTATGCAAGTGTATTAGCCGAGGTAAAAATCTCCGTGGCCGACACGCGCGCAGTTCCTCATTTGCATCTTCTTTCCCTATGGATCTTCTTTCCCGTTTAGATGTTTCTTCCGCGTGGAACTTCTTTTTCGTTTGGACCTTCTTTCCCTTTGGACCTTTTCACCTTCCGTCACGTGGCCCTGTTGCATTTTCTTTCTCGGTGGATCTTTTTTCCCGTGGATCTGTCTTCCACAAGATGTAACGACACGTTGGATGTAGTGGCCCGTTACCATGCCAACGTGGTCGAATTTTGGTCCAGGCGCTCGACCGGTAGTCGAGAGATGCGTCGTTCAAATCCCGTCGCTGTATGGCTTTTTCGACGACTGCCATATTTCAACTGTTCATATTCCCAGGTAATCTAAGGCTTGTGTTGTGATTGTATGTCCAGCCTCAGAACAATTACTTTCCTTCATGTTAACAACGCTCATTTGCACAGCGAAATTTTAGGTAATTTACGTAAATTTAGGTAATTAGTCATCTCGTAGTTAGATACTGTCTTCTAGAGGATGTCCGCCTAGGCTTTTAACTCAACTACAAAAACGGTATATCTACGCTGCTCTCGTGAAATCTGTAAACAATTCTTAAAAACATAGTATATGTCATTCGTAAGATCCGTGAAAGCGAATGTGTGCGATTCCCATTGGAAGAAACGTTTTTTGAACGTAAGACGTAAAAAATTAGGTAACTTGTCAACGCAAATATGCTACTCATGCAGTTACAACCTTTTAGACAAGAATAAAGAAAGGACATGCTGCACGAGTGGGAAAACAAGCGGAACGGATTGGATTTGGATATGAAAGGAAAATAATATGAAGGTTGTGGCTCCACAACCTGTAGAAATTTGTTTAATTGTGTCAGTTCGTCGAGTACTGAAGATTTCCGAGTATGCAAAGTTTGCACATCTCGACTTTTTTTGCGGCAAAGATAATGCCTGCGGAGCAACCGTGTTAGTTCCCAGAGCTGTGACGTAATTAATCACAATTAAGTAATTACCGTCGAGTAGTTTGCTGCACCTAAATATGTTCAAAAATTAGCAATTGTAACTGCAATTTAATTACACGTTACCTCTATCTAGTTACAGGAATCACGTGATTAAATTAGTTACTTTCTCCTGTGTTTTAACGATGATATTTTAAAGTTCTGTACTGTCTCTTTCCAAAGGATGAGTCTTTGTGCGAACAGGTTTTGCCATTTTCTTAAAGCACTGGTTCTAGCATTCATTTAACCCGTGACATATTCGAAGAAGGTTTGAACTGTTCGAATGGACACTCATCACACGCAATCAGTTATGTAGATTTTTAGATCACTTTACATAAATATATTTTATGGCAGTATGTATCACCACTTTCTTGCTTCCACATATATATTAAAGGGTTCTGCTTCCTGCATATAAGTTTCGTTGACCACATAAATAATCGTATCATTTAGTCCACTGTGTCAATTATTAAGTTCTGATATATGAACAACATTACTTTTAAATAAGTTTCGGGAGTCTTTGTAATATATGACCACTTTAAACGGACAAGGCCAGAAGTAACTCGAGAGTAACTTAATTACATTTCATAAGTAACTGTAACCATATGACATTCTTAAATTTTCCTATAACTAAATTCCTCTTCTGAGTAACTATTACCAGCCCTGCCTGGTTATTACTACACTAATCTCCTCAACTTGAGGCACTTTTGGGATTGCTTTGGAACGGAGAATCGCTCACGCACTGGCATAGACCTCACAAATACTGCTCGACGTCACACTCAGTACCCCTTTCCACAGGAAGAACCCTGCTCCGTGTCATTACGACAGAGGCAGTAAATCTTCATAACAAAGAAATCGAGAAGGTTCTAAACGGAATCGTGTCTTCTCATTTCGCCTAACCCTTTTAGCCGATTATTTCTCCCACCTTGCGCATGCTCGCCAACCTCGAACTGCACGGGGTCCCATTTCGCCTAATGTATGCGGTAGACAGTTCCGTTTCGCCTACTGATCCATGTCACATGAAGAAAGAAGGCGGTTCCTTAGTGGCACACACAGCCAAGAATAACAGTGATGATGTGAAAAAGTTGGTTGCTACGAGTTCCATGGAGAAGCATGAAGAACTATACATCGAACTACACGTACATGCGGACAAGACAACTTATGATACTATAAAGGTAATTGAGTGCATTGGGAGACAGGCAACACCGCAGATGCCACAGAAGAACACGCAATCAACGAGGCCAGTCAGTTTGGCATAAGCTACCCAACCTGAAAGTTGTCTACATGGTACAATATGCTGTTTGTGAAAAGCCACAGAAACCGAAAGCGAGGTATCGACGGCCCTCTAAGCTCGTGAGTGATACTGAGTATCCACGATGCCCCGGTTTCCGAAATATGTTGCCCAAAGAAATAATCCAGACACAGAAAATATAGGCTCGTTCTAGTTGCTTTGTTTGCTTCGTTTACTCGCTTTAGAAAAGTTTCTTTCTACACATAAATTACCGCGCCGAGGCCCAATGTGTATGTTGAAAAGCGTTGAGTGGTGAGAAGGGGGCAAATAAACATGGGAAACTTATAATTTTTTTTTCTACAACGCTGTAAAATGCCCCTCATACTTCGAAAAGACCTTGCGACGTAACTTGAGTACTACAAGTGATTTTCTTAGACACTACGTTAGCATAAAATAGCTAGCCTGCATCTACGCCATTCTGTCATAAAATATGTGTTTTTCTTCCCCTTCGCTTCTTCATTTTTTTGGGGGGAATGGCAAGCCTCTTGTATGGCTACCTATCCCTTTCCTTTTTTTCCTAAAGTCCCATCATGTGTCCGCCCTCCACTCTAGGTTACATCCCATTTCGCCTAACCCGGATTATCGGATTAAAGAGGCCGGAGGGGAGACTGTCGTTAGGCAAAATGGGGCTGCTGCGCAATCTCATTAGGCGAAACGAGACTGTTGACAAGTGGGCGCTGCTTACATGCAAAGCCCCGATAGTGACGTCTGCAAGAAATGAATGCCCTCGTCCGACGGCAACCTTACGTCGACCGAAACAAGGACCCTTTATATTTGCAAACGAAGGTGTGTGCGACACCACTAATAATAAAATAAATCGATTATTATCGAGTACAACGTTTTCGTTGATCCATGAATTGATGGATGGATGAATGGTTCACATAAAAAAGGGCTAAGTTTCCATATGGACTGGACACGCAAATGGACCTGCTACCACTTTGCAAAATCACTAGCAGGGACACAGGTTTCTCGTGCGGCTCAGGGAACTGGACTTGGAATGAAAAAAAAAAAAAAAAAAAGAGTCCGATTTTTTAAGTTTCGCTCACCCCCCAAAAAAAGAGATATATATATATATATATATATATATATATATATATATATAAAGAAAGCAAGAAAACAACACTCGTGAAAAGAGCGGAGGGAACACGAAGGCATGACGAAGATGGTCGTGACGTGGTCCCTGTGCACATGACCTGTGACAGACCTCCTTGGTTTAGCACACAAATACCAAATATAAAAGGTAAAGTGACTTTTGGCAGCACGCTTGAATAGAACTAGCAAAGAGATAATCTTGTTATGTGGAGATGCGTAATTAACTTTGGCTTCCCGAGGGAAGGTAAAACGGGTAGGAACACTTCATTACAATTAAGATGAACAAGGCTTTCGTGCAGAGCCTGCACTTCATCAGGTCAAAGGATAACATATCCTTCGCATTTACTTTTCGGAAAGTATGTTTGAATAAAACTGTAAAGTTACGTGATGATGCAAAAGTGACTCTTGGCAGCACGCCAGTGCACCGCCTTCTTTCATCACGTGACACGGACCAGTAGGCGAAGTGGGACTGTCTGCAGCATACATTAGGCCAAATGGGACCCCCTAGAGTTGGAGGTAGGTGAACCTCCTAAAGGATTGCGAGATAATCTGCTAAAAAGCATTAGGCGAAATGGGAATAGGCAAAGTGGGGAGACACGCCACTCTATAAGGGGAACCAATCCCTCGTTCTACCTGCAACATTCATCCGTCCACCCATTCATTGATCACCGGCAACATTTTATATTCGATAATAATCGACTCGGTGGCTCAGTCGGTAGCGTGTTCGCCTTCTGATCCCGAGATCGCGGGTTCGAACCCGGCCGAGGACGCCAGCAACTTGGTGGCAGGGTGCAAGTTGCTTAGACACGCCGTCTTCCGCGAGGGACGTTAAATACGGGGTGCCGTGTGATGAGCTTTCATCGCACGTTAAAGAACCCTCAGGTGGGCAAAAGCAATCCACAGACCGACCGCTGTGGCGTCGCTCATGATCTCAGTTGTCTCGCGACGTAAAGCCCCAATTATTATTATTATAATAATCGACTCGCTTCATTGTTAATGACAGAGATGAGCATTTGTGACTCCTGCTCACTACCGCTCACGCATCGTCTGCTCAGCTCCTTGTTTGCTCCCTCATGTTCAGTCACTCCCCGCTCGATCAGCTCTCCTTTTGTTCCCGTTTCCTCAGCTTTGTTTGTTCACTCATGCTCAACTGACTCGCCGCATTGAGCATGAGTGAGCATGAATGAGCATGCTCACGAGTGATTTTTTTTTTCTTTTGCCGAGGCATGTTGTGATATTGCACACACCATCGCTTAGAAATTTAATATGGGTCCTCGTTTGGGATTATGCATTTCAATAGACTACAGCGGACAACGATAAAATATCGAATAATTAGTTGGCCAGTCTTATGTACAAGGACTTTATGAATGATATTTAGGGGTGATGCATGTACACGCACGTAATCAAGGTCACGCAAAGTACTTATATTGAAGTAAGGAACAGTTCACGCCGGTACAGGGCTCTGGAGTGAACTGTTTGTTTTTCGAAGTGATCTGGAGTAGCCGATGTTGATGTTGACGAAAAAAGTAATAAGGAGAGATTGAATTCGTCACACGACAAATTCGGAGTAGCCGGCTCTCGCAATGAGTGCCTCTTTCTCCATTTTTTTCTTCTCAACTCAACCCAACTCAAACAGTTCACGCGAGAAATCGAAATAAAAACATACGAGTCGCCGAGCAAGTACATTTCCCCTTGTTCAGTTTCGGTCATCGTTTCCGGTTGTGGAAACAGAATCAGGTGTTTCCGACCGGAAACAAATGTTTTCGTTGCCAGCGTTTCTTTCCAGCACGGAAAACAACTATAATAGTTCGGTGTCGTCTCTTCAAATTTCTTCCTTTGGTGTTAGGCCAAAGTAAAAGAGCGAGGCAGGAAACAAAGGGGCTGTTACGTTATTCGAAAACCGAAGCTAAAATGCGGTAATAAATTCAATCTTTATTTCCTTTCGCCAGAAAGGGGAAGCAAAAAGCCGAATACGTTTCACTGCACTCTCTAGCCTTCCAAAGTTTTGATGTGGTATCAACTACAGCAATAACCATCACACTTCATAACGTGCGCTTATAGCTTACACGGCTGCCCACCGAAACGCAGCGTGAAATGAAACATCTTTTTAGGAGAAAAAAGAAAAAGAAAGAATAATAGCGTGTAATGCCGCTTCGGTGGCACTTTCCCTTCCGAGGTCCATATGCCGCGAACTTATCGCAGTAAGAAAAAGAAAGGGGGAGAAAAAAATGTAATGGCAGGTTATACTAGCAATGTGGACCTTCGTTTCGATAGAGCGCGACATGTCACTTCGACCTTCCTTGTGGCCCCGTCTCGATTTAGTGAGAGGGACCCTCCCATATAACTGTACAACAGTACCCCTTTCAGAGAAAAGGGTCACGACCTCGTCACAACGAAGCAGGAAGACCCCACCCGGCAGTGAATGAAGTGGGGGTCCAAAAAAATTTTCGCTTTTTATGCGTACTGCCATTCGTTCGAGACACATACAGAAAAAATAAAAAAAAAGAGAGAGAGAGACAGAAGAAGAAGATAAAAGCGTACAAGAGTGAGGGCGAAAGTTAAGCAAAAGGTCCGCAGGAATTACACCCAGGGTTCACAAACCCGGTCAGTGACACAGGAAGAACGGAGGGTGTCGTCCCTCACCCCTTAAAAAAGGGGGTGCGCTCTTTGCGGATTCAACAGATTAATCGCACATGCTCGGAATAAAACAAAAATTGTACAAAAGTAAAGTTCTGGCAGGAACAAAGGACACGCAAGGTATCGACATGAAAGTTTAAGTCAATTTAGGAGCGGACACAGAGAGCCCTCTGAAGTAAAGAAAATCTTACTTATACGTATGCGTGAAATTCCTGTAGTTATCAGGCACTTTCACTAGCTAACCACTAGTTAAAAGGACTCAAGGCATAGAGTTTATTCACTGACGTCACCTCACAGGCAGAGAATTTCCAACCCACCGGTGGGGACTGGGGACAATGCCTCCCCCCACTCCCGGCGCCAACGCTTCAGGCTACAGGGTACTTTGCCCCCACTTCATGCACAGGGGTCAAACGGGGTGCATAGGATTTTGTGTAATTAGGCAAATTTTTACCAGACTTGTCATTTTTCAGATACTGTGTATCGTTCATCTTGAGTGTCAGCTGGTGAGACCCCCCCCCCCCCCGCCCCCAAGTGTCGGCACCCATGCGTCACCCCTCCAGAGGCCACTAGCTACGAAAAGGTGAAATTGTCACCACGATGTAAGTCCCCTCGAAGTTTGGTTCCGGTTTTCGTTCGCTACAATATGCTATTTGGATGACTATTAACGCTGAAAACGTACAAATTAGTACTGGTATGGTAATATTCACACAGTACGACGACAGAGGCGCTCTCCCACGGATGACGTCATGCGAATAAACCCTATACTTGCAGGAGTGACCAAGATTGCTATCTTCATTCGCATACACTGGACGAAGATGTTTAGGCAAATTGGCGAAATTATTAGCGATTCAGCGCTCCCGGCAATCATTAAAGCTGAATCGTTCCACGTTGCGACTACAGCGTAAACTTGCCGCGAACGGCTTCTCTATGGCGTTTCAACACAAAATTTAGTATGTGTGAACGACGTACTACGTGGTCTACATAACGGAAGCTCAGCGCGCGGTCTGCGGAAGGCGGAGCTTCCGCCACAACGTCGACATCCGGTTGTAAACTGAGTCCGAAAACTTTAAGTACTTTTAACGCCCGATAAACACCCCTTTTCAATCAATCTTTATACCGATGTTTTATTTCATTTATTGTGTCCTGATATCACTTCGTGGCCATCTCGCAACTTTTAGCGTCTACGTAGAGATGTACTATAGGAGTTCATATGCAATTTCACTCTGCGTGAACAGACGACGAACGAAACAGGTCGAAGACATCTGCGAAAGCCTTCTTTGACCAGAAGATTTCAACACTTCCGTGTATGAGACGGCGACAAAAACAACAGCAGCTTGGAGCTTAATGGAGCACGGAAGAGCCGAAAACAAAACAGAGAGAGAGAGGGAGATATGTGTAGGAGGTATAGGAGACGTAGAGATTGGGCTTAAAAGGCCTGGGATATATACCCCAACAACACCGAATATCCGGTGGATGTACTATTAATGTCCTAACATCCGTGGTCAGATTCGTCTGTCTGATGGATATCCCTCTGATACCAACGTGGATGAAGAACATAAAGTGCGGAAATGATATCTTCAGGATATCTAGGAATGGACATACACGGTGATCTATGCCCCAACAACACATGGGAGTCCTAAGGATATCCGATGTATGTCTGAAGCTGGATGTTGGAATATCCTGGGGATAAGGAGTTTCGTCCGACATATATATGTACGCTCACAGGTCCAAGGGGAGAAAGGAGTCCTCTGGGACGTCCGACAGACATCGTGTTCTGCGCTGCTTGCCCGTGACATCGTCTCTCTCTTTGTTTTCTGTCACATCCAAGCGCTTGATGTGATATATTTAGTGAAACCAACATTTTTTGCACCGTTAATGTGGATCGACAGTTAAGCATTAAGGGACAACATCCCGTGACTGAAACTGGAATTAGGATTTTCGTCATTTTTGAAACATAACTGACAAGAAAAAGTGACGGTAGCTGTGACAGTAGAATCCGTTACTGTACCCCATAAACGCTCCTTTCCTTTTCCCGAAACGTCAAAGAACCAGCACAGTGTTGTTTCCTGGAATATTCGAACTTGGTAAGTGTGCACAATACGTCTTTGAACCGACACAAAACAAACACTGAACGATGAGAGCCGAGAAATTGAGGGACTCTCCCGTTGGAGAAGACCGCGAGATTCTGGGCGTAGCATTTACTGTGTTAACCACTAATTTAATGTAGTCCAACAAGTAGTGCGTTTGATTAATTAAACTATTCACATTAGTAATATAGAATGTGTGCTTTAAAATTAAGGATATATTATGCCTGCTTTATTAGGAGCATTAGCTGGAAGACATATCCATAAAACGTCCCTCTCTCGTCCGTTTAACGTCCCTATGGTATATTTCGGACGTCCCATAGGACTCCTCCTTTCTCTCACTTGGACCTACTGAGCGTACATATATCGGACGAAACTCGTTATCCCCAGGATATCCCAACATCCAACTTCTGGCGTACATCGAATATCCGTGGGACAGCCTCGCCTTGCGTTGTTGGGGTATATGCACAAAAAGAACGAGTGCACCGCACAATCCTGGAACGCAAGAAGGTCAGGAAAACTGCTTCCTTCCCCGGCTGCCAGTCTGCGGTGTCACGTCTTCCACCCGATAGTGAGTGAGGCGGGCGTCTTTATTTTTTTTTTCTTTTTGAGGTAGTATTTGGCGCCGCCCACCCCGAGCGACTGACAGAGACAATGAGACCGGTCGCCTTGCTCCCCTCGCAGTAGCAGACGATTCTCGGCAACCAATAAATGTGCTCGTATGATCTGACATCACAAGCAACCAGAAGGCGCTGGGAGACATCGCCACCACTGCGCGCACTCTTGCAAACAAATTTTCTCACGAAATTCGAGCTTCCCTGAATAAATCTTTGGCGTGACAGATGCTGAAGGTTCATATCACGCGGTAAAAAAAAAAAATGTTCGACGTGTGCTGAATCCAGCAAACAGGGCAGCCCCTTTCGAGAGAGACGAGGCACTTCCTTTAGCAGAGGAATCGTCCTTCACATCTTGATCTTGTGATTGACGTTGCCCTTCAGCCCCTATGGAAATACCCACACATTTTCGAAATTGTTCTACTTGCATGGAATATGTGATGTATTGTGTCGTAAATTCAATTGATTTCTAGTGCTTAAGTAGTCTAGATTTTCAGTGTAAAACTTTCATACGGCGCTCAGAACACGAAAAAAAAAAATCGCATTTCGCGCTTGGTTCACTTTCATAACTACTCACACAACAAGGATGCCTCAAACGAGAAATGATGTCATGAGAGATCATTTCTCGTTCCTCCACCGCCCACCTCTCGCGAATCTCATTAATAAGTGCTAAAAAATGCACATCTGCCTACTTTTTACGTTCGTGGTTACTGGACTTGCGGACCTGCAGGATGTTCCAAGTTGACCTCATTTTCCAAACTCTGAGGTTCAGAAACGTGAGGAAAAAATTAAAGGCCTCTTTAATCCGTCCGTTGTGGCCGTTTTTTTAATATTCTTTTTCTTTTCATTTTCACGTTGTTGTTGTTGTTGCTGCATGCCTGAAATCTGGTTCTTATTCACTTACCGCGCTCATCGTCACTTCATTTATTTGTCGTTGTTGACATAGCAAGTGAACCAAAGACTTGAACCAAGTGACACAGGGTAGTGAACTCTCTGTTCGCACGTCCTATACAGTCGGTACAGCGGACTTCGTATTCTACGATTGCTCGTTCAGATTATGAATACTGTTCGACGAAATCATTCATACGTAGCGATTTTGAGAAACACTGATGATTACCATCACCCATAACATGTAGCAAGTAAACATCGAATCACATCTCTTTACGATGCACGCTTCAAACGCCACGGACGACTGTGTTGGAGACCTCGGGAAAAATGTGATGCCAAAGTAATGCTATTACTTCATGAAAACAATGGCATTGGCATTACTAAGCTCGAAAGAGTAATAACTTATGATTCGCAACTTCCCAAAACTGCAATGAGTAATGCAACGCATTACAAAGTAAAAGTAATTTCCCTACCTGTGTACGGCTGGGACCTCCGTCGCGGAGGCGGTATCAACGGGTGGACACCTGCTTTCGAGAACCAATAGAAATTGCCTCTTGCTTCCCCGACGTCAGAACACCACGCAGAGGTGTGTTCCAGGATTTATATCTCGACACCAATACGACACTCGGAGACATTAGAGAGTTTTAGTAAACCAATTCGCAATGTCTCGGTACGGTACATGGTACGATAATTCCAAACGATATCACGATATGCGAGACTGGCGCTGTTGGGGTTGTAGCACACCGTGGAAGGAAACGGTGCGGCTAATTAACGTCGTAGCGCTCCTGCGTGGCAAATCCCGAACCCTGAACCGTGAAGCCTTTCCATGTTACGCTGTTCAGGAGTTCTGTTACTGTAATTCATTTCCGTGCAATCGCAAAAGGGGTACTCGCAATCACCTCGAGCAAATGCTACGGGAGTCCGCACCGCCATCCTCTTCTTCTTCCTCCTGAGACGCTGGCCGTTGCTTTACCGTTGCTTCTCGCGTATGGTTGGCCTAGTCATCTTCTTCCTCGTTCTTTCCTTTCTTTTTTTTTTTTTTCAGATAATACTTACGTACTTACTTTCCTCCTCTCGCGGGCCCCACAACCGATATACGAGTCAAACGCGGTACGCTAGCTGAGCTCCCATAGCGTCGCGCATGCGCCATGAGACCAACGCCATACCGGCACCAGCTCGCGTGGCGGAGTGGTTAGCGTTCTGGCCATGTCACGTCGAGACTGGGAGGTACCCGGGTTGGAATCGTGGTGCCGGCTGTGCTGTCTGCGTTTTTTCCTGGGTTTTCCTCAGACGCTGTCAGACATATGTCGGCACAGTTCCCTTAGAAGTCGGGCGAGGACGCACCCTACGTTGCCCGTCTCTGTGAGGCCAACAACGGCGAGCTCTTTCGTTAGCACCGCCACGACGTAAAGGGTATCGTATCGGAGATGCAAAAACGGTCCACTAAACCTCTATTTTCCATTCTTCCTTCACCAGTCCTCTAGCGAGCAGCAGAATGCGTACCGATAGACATTTGTACGGCTGTTATGCCATCAGCCTTTAGCACTTTCGGGTGTTGAACATTTTCCTCGCAGCTGCAACTTAGAATTACGTATTACGAAAAGGCGTATTCTTGCGCAAAAAAGCGTAGAAATAAAAAAATCGCGAGGCTCTTTGGCGTTTATTTTGGGTTGTATTGAGCAGCCGATCCGAGCGCGTTCCCCATAGGGGGCGCCGGACGGCGGGGGTCCCGGAAGTTCATAAGGCTCGGCTAGGGTAATAAAGCGAGATTGGAGGCAAGTTTCACCGTAGAATTCAGAATAGATTTTGTTCGAATCCGTTTGTCACTTTTTCACTTTTTCGTAAGTTAGAATTTTTCTGTAGAAACTTGAAGTTAGAACATTTATTTATTTTTATTTATTTATAAAATACCACAAACCCTAAAAGGGTCCAAGTAGGAGAGGCACAGAAAGTCTAAAATAATTTACAACGACGCACATACAGGGTGTTTGCTCTAACATGTCCAGAAATTATATTTCAAGCGAGCGACAAAAGAAAAGCAAGTGGTACTTTTCTGCTACTTGAGTAAGAAACAGGTACTGCTTCACTAACAGCACCGGTTTCTTAGTCAAGTAGCTGAAAAGTAGCACTCGTTTCTCTTTTCTCGCTCGCTTTAAATATAATTTCTGGACACGTTAAAGCAAACACCCTGTATATCACATCACGTAATCGCGTTTGGGCCTTTCACAAATACCGTGACAGAGCGGTGTGAGACCTGAGCAGATGGCAGAGAATTTCATTCATCGACGGTTCGAGGAAAGAAGGAATATTTGAAGCAGTCAGTCCAGCACTGGAATGCTTTGAGTGTGCGCTGGTGGCTTAGCCGTGTTGATCTGGGTACGTGTGGTGGAGTGATGTAGTTCTGATGATGGATTCGAAATTGACCATTGAGTAATTGAAAATGCATTTATGCAACGGGATAGATTATAAGTCATACCTGCGTAGCGCACACATGTAGATGCTAGGCCTACTTTTTTTTTTTTCCTCGCTAGTGTGCAATCTGGGGCGGTCCTCTACGGTGGTTCTGCTCCAGAATGAACGTGGCCTCAGGACGGCTTTGGGCATACTATTCCCGGATATATTTTCGTGTTTCCATTAATGTAGGCAGCGCGTAGGCGAAATGTAGGAAGGGGTCGTTTTGTTCTGGTTGTTGTTGTAGAGAGCTTACTATTCCTAAAGTGCGAGGGCTTGAAGGAGCTCCTCGCAGATATATTACAGCGTTTACCCTTTTGAGTCTTAAAATTGCATTGCAGTGTTCTTCCGCTCAAGTATAATTATTGCGGAAGACGGAAGTCAGCATCCATCTAATTCTAATGAAAAAAAAATGAAAAAAAATAGACACACACACAAGCTTCATCTCACACCAAAACATACCGTGGACGTTACATAGGACGACGTTCACAACAGCTAGGGACCGGTGCAGGACTTTTCTGAGGTGGGGGGTCCAGCCTTGGATAGCATGCTACGTATCCTACCTGGAGCGGGGACAATTGCTCACCATAGAAATGTTGGAGCCTCTGTAGGCAATAAGGGGTATAGCCGAAAAATCTCAGACAGAGAAAACTTTAAGTGAATATTTGGTAAAGTAATTGCAGGTGGGTTTCCTCGAATAACGCAAATGCAAAAGGTGTAACATGTACTAGTGTATATGCCTACTATACATGCATGTCCTGGTAGCATCGTTTTCGGGTGTGTGACTTAGCAGAAATTGAACAAAATCCACGAGCTTGATACGAGGGTGGTTTCATAAGTTTCCGGCCCGAGGTAGAAAATGCGCGCGAATTTGAAAATGCAATTAAGGAGCGTGGCGCCATCTGTTGGAGGGCCGGAGCACCACCCTCAACCCTCTCCATGCTTTTGTCGGCTGGAGAGCCGCATTTCAAACAGCCAGGGTGCACTCTTCAGTTAAAATGGAAAAACATCGAGTACCGCGCTGTGATAAAATTCTTGACAAAAGAGGGACTTTCGCCTAAAGAAATTGAAGCGCGACTGGACAACGTGTACAGTGAAGCCTCTCCGTCCTACACAATGGTAAAAGACTGGGCTAAGCAGTTTCGACTGGGACGAGAGTCCATTGAAGATGATCCACGCGATGGTCGTCCAGTGGAAGTGGTGGCACAAGAAAATGTATCTCTTGTCGAGGAGGAAGTGCTGAGCGAAAGGCGCCTGAAGGTGAAGGAAATCTCAGAAAGGCCGGTGCTTTCCAAAACAACCGTTTTTCGCATAATCGGCGAGGGCCTTCACTTGAAAAAGGTCAGCGCGAGATGGGTGCCACGACTTCTCTCGTCAGTTCAAAAGCAACAGCGCGTCGTCTGTGCCAAAGAGTTTTTGGAGCTCTGTCAAGAGAACGAAGAAGAAATATTGAAGTCAACTGTCACAGGGGATGAGACTATGGTGCTCTACTATGATCCCCTTTCGAAAAAGGAGTCGATGGAGTGGCGCAAACCAGGAGAAGCACCCCCAAGAAAAGCCAAGGTCACACAATCCACAAAGAAGATCAGGGCAACAATATCTGGGATTGTCACGGGATCCTCCTCATCGACTTCAAAGAGAGGAACACCACAGTGAATGCGACTTGTTATGCTTCACTCCTGCACCGACTGCGAGACGCCATCAAGGAAAAGAGGCGCGGCAGGTTGAGACGAGGTGTCCGGTTGCTCCAGGACAATGCCCCTGTCCACACGGCTTCTGCTGCCAAGGGTGCACTGAAGGAGTGCGGATTTGAAGAAATCCACCACCCACCTTACAGTCCAGACTTGGAATCGAGTGACTACTTCCTGTTCTCAAACTTGAAGAGGGATCTCAGAGGACGGGGATTTCAAAACGATAGTGAGGTGCAAGAGGCAATTTTCCAGCATTTTGCGGACAAAACTTCGAACTATTTTTTCAAGGGTATAAGAATGCTGGTTAAAAGGTGTCAAAAGTGCATCGAAGTTGAGGGTGACTATGTCGAACACTTGTTTCGTCTCTATGACTATTAAAAGTTGGTCGGGCCGGAAACTTACGGAACCACCCTCGTATTCAATGTAACCTCCCCTTTTTCAATGTAACACCGCACGCACAGGGTTTTCATGCAGAAAAAAGAAGAAGAAGAACAGTTTTCACTAGTCGGACTTTGATGGCAATGCCGGAAAGCGTGAAGTCACCTTTGTGTAGTGGAGCAGCCAGGATCGGATTTATCGTGCTGCTAAAGGAGTACAATCTCGAAAATAATGCCCTATATATGATCAGCATAACATGACTTTTTTGGTTACTGCACACTTTTTTCCTATTACAGTGCTCAATAGCACTGCTGACACAGTCACGTGAGGTAGGGAGAACGTGTTTCTTGAGTGGAAGTCGAAGTTCATGTCCGCATCGTAGTAGTGTGTAGAAATGTAGAAAAGGAGCCTTATCTGACTGTCCGTCCCATCGACACACATGCATTTCCCGTTTCTTCCCTCCTGTACAGTACCTCCAATAAATTGCAGAACGGTCTTACATTTTTTTGGCAGGCACATACTGGTATGTAGATGCCATTGCAGCAAATATACTAAGAAAGGGATAAGTCGGCTTATCTCGTTATTGCATACAGAGGTTCAATCGCTCACCGCCTCTTTCACCATACTTATATTGTGATTTTATTTCGCGTTTATGGCGCTCACATACTTGACTTTTTTATGTTGGCTGATCTTCTTTTTTAGCTTTCTAAGTTTGATTCAAATAGATCTAGGAAATCCACCAGTGAAGAGGGTGAGGCAGCCTGAAGTGTCTTCGCCAGGACTACCTGCGTCACCAGGATCTTCCAAGACACATAGAAGCCGTGGGGAGATGCATCCGTTTCTGAACTCATTACGACGATGAAAATAAACACCACGTGGATTGAAAAGCAGCACGTGTCTTTGGGAGCAGAGCTTTCTTTGTCCACGCAAAGGGTCAAGAACTCGCAAAGAAGCAGGCGAGCTGGTGATGACGGACATCCACAATTAAAACCCACAGACGCATATATGACAGGACACACGCAGGACATTTGGTCAAAAACCATTTGATCGAACGCCGTTTGATCGAAACGGCAGTGGTCGTTTGATCGATTTTTTTAATTGGTTCACTTGGAGTGTTGAAAATGAGAAAAAAAGACAAGGAAAAAAAAAGCTGCAGTTATCCTAAGGAACATGTAACTTTGTGTAATGTGCTTCCCCGTAAACACATTCCTCATGCTAACCCACTTTTTCGTGTCCAAAAACAGTACAAGGGCCAGGGTTGTTCACCCTTAACCTGTTAGACAACCGAGTAGGTTTTTCCGCTCTGACACATAGTGACTAAACATGCTGTGAGGGGGGGGGGGTGATGGCAGTATAGGCTCACCGTTGTTGGCCACACAGAAGTGGGCGTCGTCACGACTATAGCCAAAAAAAAAAAAAAAAAAAAGAGAAAACGCATAGCAAAACAAAACACAAAGGAAGGACGGACGGACGGAGGATAGAGGAGGTTGAAGGATGGGGATGCGGTGAGGTGCACGAGTTCATCGGGGAGAGTAGAGTATTAGACTAAACATGTTGTACTTGTTAGTCTCCCAACCCTTTGTCGAATAATAATTGATGTCAAGTATTAAACATTTTGGCAAATGAATTAAAAAATAAGTAAATGACATTTTTGATGATTTATTCCCGTCGAATGTGGACAAATTTTGAAGGGTGCCCAGAACAAGGATAGATTATCGGCTGCTCTCAACCTGGGGCAGCTTTCTTCAATATGTGTCCTACTGAGTCGTAAATGACAAACGTCTGCAACTAACCAGTGGTCTCACCTCTTCGGCTGCAAAAAGCAAAAAAGCAAAAAAAAAAAAGAAATAAAAAAAGCAGAGGACACTGATTGCCTGCTCCGTATGCTCGAGTCAAAAGTTACAGAAAAAGTGGTGCAGACAACACAGTGCATGCAGCTTTGAATTCCCTTCGAACAAACGTCTTTCGAACAAACAGCGTCGATCAACCGGCTTTCGATCAAACGGCTTTCGACCAAGCGGCGTTCGATCAAACGCCTTCGATCAAACGGCGTTCGACCAAATGGGCGGACACCCTGAAAGAGGCGGTGAGTAATTGTCCGGCTTTTGGTGAGCCACTGTCCGGTGAGCAACTGTCCGGGATCTACACTACCTACGGTCAATTGAGCACTATGCATGTAACTGCGGAGGGTGTCAGGACTTCCGGATCGCCCCTCTAGATCCGCATCTGGTTCACCATAACCGGAAGGTTATCAATGGTGGCGGTATTATACGTTAAAATGATGTTTCTCAGTTGTCTCGCGACGTAAACACCCAATTATTATTATTAAAGTGATGTTTCAATAATCACACACATAAATTGTTTCAAAATACACGCACAAGACCACTCTGACAGACTTTTGCAGGCTTTTTCGTGAAACTGCACATCGCTTCAGCAAGTGCGGGGTAGCTGGAAAATAATTTTTTGCCATAAACACTTTCACCTTGTTGAGAAGCAGCCCAGTCTACCGAATTTCAGTTCGCCAAACGCAGCTAAGCGGATTAGCTGTGAAGGTTAACCCTTTCAGCAAGTTCGACCGAAAAAGGCACGAGAGCCTTTCCGTGAGGGTACTGATAATGCGTTGCTTTACGTCGCGAGAAGACCGGGTTGGGTAAGGTGGAAACTAACCTGAACAGGGAAGAAACGACGGAGTTAGCGGAAATCTTCTCCAACATGAGAAGGCTTTCCCAGCTGGCTCACTGTCATCTGGAACTATAAATGATTAGGGAGGGAGAAAACCGAGAGACAAATACACGCAACCACAACACGTTCCCAATGATGTAGGAATATGAAAGCGCTAAGAATGAAGCCCTGGTGCTCGGCGTCCTCCAGGCACAGCAGGTCATCAAACGCGGTGAAACAATATATCCATGATGTACGCCTCGTATATTTGGAATAGAAAGATAAGCTCTGCCGGTTTGCTTCTTTGTCTTCTTTCTTTTCCGCGACGCTTCAGTCAGCATGTTGTAATTCCTGATCGCTGTTTCGGATGCCCCATATTTTCCTAGGACTTCCATTAGTACAAATAAACAGCTATAAGTCATTATCGTGAGTGAGTCCTATCGTAACGGTAATCTCGCTATCGCTATGAGGACCTTTTCAAGGCCTCTATAATACCGTATTAACGAATAAAGGCACATTACTTACAACTGCAACGAAAGCGCTCCGCCACAGACGAACCGAGATATTCCACGAACAACTGATTGTGCGAAATGGGGTGGACATATAGGTCATTGGGCGCGTTGGGAGTTGGGACAGAAACTTTGAAGGTCGAAGTATTGACGTGCATGATTAAAGGAGTCACTGCCGGCCTTCAAGACGTTCAGCGAATTGGGATTCAGCGGATTGGGAAGACACTTGAGAGGTCGTTTGGGAACAGAGAAAGATTAGAAGCCCTTTCAGGCTAAATCAATCGCTCACATTTACCGTTCTCTCCCTCCTTCCTGGTTGCTTATTTGAAGACTCAAGTACAACAGCGCGCATTTTTTTCTTACTTTATCTCATGAGACAGTCTATATTCATCGACTGTGACATCAGTGACTGTGTGAGTACGTTTTTATTAGAGGCTGCCAGCTACCTCTACAAGCGATATATATATATATATATATATATATATATATATATATATATACTATACATATATATATGCAGAAGGATAAAAGTTCAGAAAAGCTTCAAGACAGTCTTAGTCTTGACGAAGGCGGAGCTTCCGCCACAACGTTGACCATACCCCTAGGTACCTTTCTAATAGTTTAAATTGTAATAAATCACCTCTTTTCATAACCCTTCTTTTCATTTCCCCATCTCACATTGGGGGTGAAGGCAAGACGCGTCTCTTGAGATGCGCAATGAACAAAATTAAGAAAAAAATGGTGTTCCTTCACGATTTTTTTGCGGACGATCTATCGAACGGATTTTTGTTCTGAAAGCGGCTCCGGTATCAGGTGACAGAAGGGACCAGATGCCATCATTGGGACCACTTCGTAGCTTTTATAATTAAGAAGTTAATTATTGAAAGTTAATTAAGACACTGCCTTAGAAGTTTGCTAGAGCCCTCCTAAGGAGCTCTCTTCAGCATATGCTATATTGCAACTGATTTTTCTCCGAAAAAGTGATATATATATATATATATATATATATATATATTTAAATACGTTCGCATTTAGCTCGGACACCGTGCATACTTTATAGATGTATTTATATATTGCAATAGAAAATAAAATAAATATAATTTTATATTAAAAGTTAGAACCCTGAGATTGAGGGAGAAGTTGGGGATCTCAATCTCAGGATTCCAGGCATGCATATCATTTTATTAGTCCGTAATGACGTTATATGGATAAAATTTTTTATTCCGGGCACTTTAAGAGGCTGTCCAAGAATTTCCTAACCGCAAAATATCCTTCCAGTGCTCGTATGTGTTGGAGGTTTTGTTGTAGCCACAGCGCACAACAGGATCTGTTCGAAACGCAAATGTCGGAGATTTTTGCACTGAAAGACTTTTGTGCAGAGAATGATATAAAACGTGCTTCCGTCAGCTCCTGATACAAATGTTTCGCACGTTGCTGCTGGTATTCGATGATCGAAGTACTTAAAACTCAAAATGTTTACGCGTGTTTTAGGCCCCAACAAATGTTTGTCGACGCGTTAAGAAGGTATATCTCGCCTTGTTTAAAACAACACCTTCCCAACATCCCACAACGCACAAATAATCTCCTGATGGAAAGTAGAGTAATCAGAGATAGAAAATTTTCAGAAATTTTGAAATTTGCAAACAAAAAAAAGGTTCCACTCGTTCTTTTTACATTTTTTATAATGAAAACACTAATTTATTATCCTTGTACAACTCAAATGCGAACACTAGAGGACCTATCGCTATATTACCTGCTATTCCTTATTTTCGGGATCGAAAGTTTTGGCCAATCTTTCCGGGATCGAGCGGGAAAAAATGGAGAGAAACCGCCTTTTTACCCAATTTTCCCGTTTCTTTCTTGCTTATTGTTTTTTTTTCGCGGCCTCGCATCCCCGAGAGTCATGCGACCAGGAAAATACATATTTATGCCTCAGATGCGCTATGTATCACTGAATCTTTTATATTCGAAAAGGCCTTTTGTCTTTCGATCAGCCCAGAGCTTTAGGATTCCTCATCATATATCGCAACTGAAGCTTTATTGTGGCGCCCTCTGGTGCCTCCTTTTCTATTTTAACGGCACGATGGGCGTTACACTGAAGAATAAGAAGTATGCTGTACAGAGGCAACTATCCCCTGGCGACTACATATTCACATTTATTTACCTCGCACGACATCAGCTGCAGCAGAGTGTGCAAGCAACATACGCAAAACGTTTGAGGTACAGGAGAGCTTGTAGGAACTGATGACAGCCTTATATCCTGATCCTTCTTTATAACGTAGAACGTGAAGAAAAAACAATGTACAAGTTTCCGGCGATGCAGAATCAAAAATAACAAAGACGGTTAAGAGCATCAACTGTTTACTATATACATAAAAACAAGACTTTCGTGCAGTAGGCTGCACTGACCTGAAGAAGTGCAGCCTACCTGAAGAAGTGCAGCCTACTGCACGAAAGTCTTGTTTTTATGTATATAGTAAACAGTTGATGCTCTTAACCGTCTTTGTTATTTTTTCCTTCTTTATAACCGTTCATTTAGCTATAGGCATTGCGGAAGTTTGCCCAATTTTACCACCCATCTGGAAAAGGGGGGGGGGGCGAGAAAGCGTTTCCCGGGACTGGCAGCAAATTCAACACCGAACTCAACTGTACCAAATCCAAGACAACAACAATAAATGGAAAAGTGATGATGGCATGGGATGTTTGACCGTGGTAGCCACAGGACCCTACCGCACTTCGAAGAGATTAATATGAGAGGATGAATTGAATTAATGGCGAGGGAAGTAATCCAAACACGAAAACAGACACTTAACCTAAAACGGGGTATTCTAAAACTCAGCCCCGAACCTTGAGGTTGGAGACATCAACTTCTATAACTAGGCAACCAGTCAACGCGACTGAAGACGTCCTTAAAGGGGTGCGTCCTCCACCTGTTTCTCAAAATGAAACGCTCATCTGTCGTGGAAAGCCAGACTTTTTTTTTTCTACGTGCGTGTCTTCTGCATGGGGGCCTGCTGCGCGTCATCCGTTCCACTGTGCGTGATAATCGCAATCTCAAATCATAAATTATCGAGTTCCAGAAATAGATGGTGGAAAACAGTCGCACGAGGCATGCAGTTGTGCCAAGAGCGTTTGCCACCTGTGCTCGTTTCCGTGTGTCGCGACCCGGATTCCGGGTTCCAGGCCACCGGGTCAGCTTGCCGAGCACCGCCCGGAGAATACTTATGTGCCATAGACACGAAAGCACGCCACGACCCCATATACTAAAAAGGCATTCCGCTGGACACGCTGGGATGCCTAAGATACCAAACCAAGCCCGTGCTACTGGTGACCAGAATGACGTTTTTACTCGCTGAGAAGCCCCCGTAAAGTTATTCATCTCTGCATTGGTACGGCCGCTAGAAAATGGGTTTCTGCTTCAAACTAATACCTCCACCTAATACCCTCCACAACGATACCTTATCGATTCGCTCGAATCTATTCAAAACCGAGCAACTCGCTCCATCGCTAACGATTACTCATCACTTACGTCAGTAGCAATATTAAAATACAATTTTGGTCTTTCTCTTCTGGAACACCGGCGCAAAATAACGAAATTATCGCTATCACCGATTTTTCCACTCATTTCCACCAGCCCAAGGTCCCATGTCTCGTTCCGAAGTTATTTTCTTACGCATTGACCACCCCAACAAAATTAAACGCTTCAATTGCAACACTAATTTATTCTCAAAACCGTTCTTCTGTAACACTGCTATCGAATGGAATGACCCCCCACTAACCTTGCACTCATCGAAGAAAACTGTACCTTCCGCAAGCAAATCCTCACTCTTATACCATGATCACCATTCACATCAATGTATATAGTGTTGTTTAATAATAATTGGGTGTTTACGTCGCGAGACTACTGAGATAGTGTTGTTTTATTGTATTTATACTTTTTGTCTATACGCATTCATGTTTTTGTATTGTTTATTTTAACACTGTGTACACTGCTCTATCACACCTTAGTACTGTATAACTGTGTACAGCAATCATTCCTTTCTTAATTATCACTGTATTCCCACCCCCATGTAATGTCCAGGACCCTTGGGGGTACTGTGAAATAAATAAATAAATAAATAAATGAAATATAGGAGGATGAGTCGTTTTTATTCGAGGAGGAAAGGAAAGAAAGGAGGAAAGGAAAGTAATTCCCGAAAGTAATTCCCGAAGATCCAGGGAAGTGACCGAAATGGCAGGAACCAGCAGAGGGCACGGGGCCTATGGCGGTGTTATTACATCTTACGAGAGACGCGAGTGTATCATCTTTGCCGCTCGGTAAACTTCACTTTCCGACTTTCGGGCTGCTAAAAAATTATCCTGAGGAATGGACGACGACAATCGTGTGCTCACAGGCAGAGGAATGGCCAAGCTGGCCCTCCCACGTACGTAACACCTCAATCGAGAGCTCTCCAGGCTATGCCAAAACCCGTAAGGGTCATACTTGGAACCACAAAACAACGACGACGGCTACGAGAAAAATGTTTCCAATGAGTATCCAATGTGCACCGCCTATATTAAGCACTAGTATAAGCACTATAGTTGCTTCGCGGCGCTAACACAGAATGATTAAAAAAGAAAGAAAGACAACTGATAAGCACTAAGGCTTTGTGAACTACTATACAAGGAGGGAGCACTAATCACAGCAGGTGTTGAATAGCGGATATCCATCGCTACGCTTTGGCTTCAGAATATACACTTAATGTGCCCGTTCCATCGAAGATCCAAGTCGACGACCACGCCCGGAAATCGATGGAAACTTCTCTAGCTTCCCATTCGGCTTATTTTTTCCACGCGCCAGACGAACCAAATTTCCTTTCGGGTCAGTACCAGGAAGTATAATTAAGGGAATAAAGGGGCACGGGTAAATGAGACTCGAAATACCCGGTTATTCTCGCGGTCTTGCACGCGAATACTGGACAGTATGCAATGAAAGACCACGACTTAAGCAATATTATATGTTGATGACATGGTAAGAAGTACTTTATAGTGTTGGCTCCGGGCAACCCTATCATAGGTGTTATTTCATTAACAACGAAAGACCGACACGAGTCAGCCTGCGCGTCGTGATTGTGAAGCTGTCCTTCAGGAAGGCGCAAATTCGCGAACGAGAAGTTAAGCTTGTGATGGCAAAATAGCTTTGCTGCGAATACCGTGTGACACTAACGGCAAAGAAGCGAAAATCAGCTTCGAACCCCATGCTAACCTCTCCTTTTTTTTTTCGACCATTAAATACCCCCCCCCCCCCCCCGCCCTCATGCTCTGCTGAGTAATGACAGCGTGAAGCTTTGTAAGTTTTTTTGTAAGTTTGAAATTGCTGCTTCTCCATCACAATCTTCCACCCCTAACCGGCTTAACACTCCAGCAGAAGTTGGAGTTCTTATGTATGAATGTGCACTTTGTTGCAAACCCGTGTATACCGCAACGTGTACGAAGCAGGCCACAGCTTAGTTCACCAATCGGTTTTAGACCCACTGCGCTGAGACTTCTAGCAGACGGACGAGTAGTGCGCTGGTGGGAGGTCATTCCATTCCGCTTAATGGCACTCCTGGCTTCTGGCCAGCAGGGCCGGAACTCACATTCCTTCCACGTCTATGCTTACAAGAGTTGGTCCGACGCTCTCCGAATACCACGAAACATATCTCTCATCAGGATGCTGCGTTAATTCATCGGATGCGACTCGCATTTATTGCTCCGTCGCAACAGCGCCTGCGACAAGTCCTTTCCTATATAGTGACATGAAAAATCTGAGACAAATCCTTCTCCACTGCAAACCTTTCAGGACTACACTCACAGTGTATCTAAATCAGCTGGACTCTGCCCTCTCACTGTGTCGAAATTTCTCGGTACACGGTAAGATCCAGCTCACATTACTGCTCGCCCTGTTGGAGTTCTTTCTGTAGAGTCATTATTCCATTTCGCCTCCACCCGTCTCCATTTTATTTTTCCTTCCAATCAATCAATCAATCATCATTCTATTTTAACCAAATTACCGCCAACAATGTCGTAGAGTAGTATATTGCTTGTTGCGATAAAACATGTGACTCATCGTGACCAAAACAAGCCGTTGTTGTTGGTGCTAAAAGTTAAAAATATTGTTTGAATGTTCGTTCCTCCTAAAACTTCGCTAATTACTACCATCAACAGCGTATAATTGTGCAATAACTACAAATTGTAAAGGGGAAATTGCAGCGCGGAGACTGATGAGGCGACCTTGCGAAAAATCAGACGTAATTTTTCTCATCTCAACGCTGATATACGGGGCGTTCTTTTTTAAAAATCCCTTTACGAATGTTTTATAAAATACGGTTATGGGAGCAGCATAGATGTCGGTTTTGAAGTTGAGTTATATGGCCAAGCGGACATCCTCTCGAAGAGAGAATGTACTACAAGGTGCCTAATTACCTAAAATTAATCAATTAGCTCTGATTGCCTTTTAAAGTTCCGTGTTAGCGCCGCGAAGCAACTGTGGCTATGAGCGGCGTACAGACGTGGACAGGTGGAGAGAGGACAGCAGGAAGGAGTGGGAGACAGGGGGGTTAGTATGCGTCTTGGGCAGACTTCAAGGAGAACTGTGCCGACATTTGTCTGGAAAGTCTTCGGAAAATCAAGGGAAAACCTCAGACAGCACAGCCGGTGACAAGATTCGAACCCGTGTCACCTCCCAGTCTCGGCGTGGAACGCGATCATCCTAACCACTATGCCATGGAAGCTGGCAGCTCTGATTGATTGATTGAGATATTTCAGGCAAAAAAAAAAAAGGGAAAAAAAAGGAAAAAAAGAAAACGAGATAGCAGAATGGGAGACAATCCTCGTTGAAAGCCATTCGATGTTTAAAAACACCTGAAATGCGCAGGTACGTTGAAGTATCGCCCCTGGCGATGAAACTCGCCATTCATCATCTCACAATAAAGTTGTTGTTGTTGTTACATAACCGAATTTTGATATGCAAATGAGCTGAAACCAAAACCGGGAGCGCAGGGAGCACAGCACTCATTTCACGTCAGAGGGCCACGTGCTTTGGAGCAATGGTGATTATTGGAGTAGGAGTGCTGATCTGCTGGTCAAATCAACTGCTTTCCAGCGGGTCATTTGTGGGGGGATATACGTGCCGCAGACCGCAGGGTTGGACTGCTTGACCTGGTCAGGAGATCAGCCAAACATCTCCATCGCTCCAAAGCACGTGGACCTTTGGGGTTCCGGAAAAAATTGTCCCGAACCAGGGTTGGGCAGTAATACTCATATTTTGTATAACACTAATACATAATACTTCCTTGAAATCGGTATTATAATACTAATACATAATACTTTGATTCTGAGGTATTATGATACAGAGTACTAATACTTGTGTGTGTTTTACACGAGTAATACTAGTAATAAATTGATACATAGCTTGTGGAGAAAAAAGGAAAAGAAAAGCAGAAATATATACATATATACAATTTGTGTATTACTTATCGAGACAGTCATTCTCCACTCACGTTTTATTTCAGGTGCTTACATTTTTAGCATGTTCTCAAAGGGGTAGTCCTCTATATGCCCTTCCTTTCCTAATTTCATGAGATAGCGCTGATCAACTCGACCACAATGAACAGCTTGCTCTCATTGTGGTAGAGTCTTGATTTCGTTCAGGTTGGATGATAAAATGTGGGCGGTTCAAAAGTGTGTGACTGTCCATAGTGCAACCACGTACAGAGGTGACTGGACTGGACGCACCCTTTCATTCGATAAAGCACCTGAAATGGCATGACTCGTCCTTACGGACGCCCAACTGGAAGGAATGCGGGGAAGCCTCCAGTAACCTCTGGCGCCAAGGTCACACCCTTTAGGATAATTTGGGGCAGGGGAATAATAGGGGCCTTGTTTTTTTCTTGTTTTTTTTTTTTCGAATGCTTGTGGGACACGAAAAAATACTGATAAAGTGCACTGGTGACACTCAGCAGGTCGGACTTATGGCCTCTGGGAAAGTATTACACCTTCAAAAGTATTATAATACATGTAATACCTCGATTTTGTGTATTATAATACAGATACAAATACATTTCGAAAATGAGTATCATAATACATAATACAAATACTCAAAAGTATTACAGTAATAGTACTATAATACGAAGTATTACTATTACTGCCCACACCTGTCCCGGACGACAAGGGCGGAAAAAATGATCCCACGTCCGAAGTTTCTCTGGCTTGCGAAATAACCAGTGGAAAGAGAGCGCAGCATGGTGGCTAGTTTATTATTAGGTTAATTAGATTATTTATATGTCCAGGTTAGTCTCAGTTCGCCGTTGGCAGTTTCCCGCGGGCGACTGGGATGGGGCCATTTTTTTCGCCTTTGCCGTCGGGACCATTTCTTCTGGGACAATTTTTTCCTACGACCGGCTCTCTGACGTGGAATGTGCGCCGTGCTCCCTGCGCTCCCGGTCACCACGGTTTCGCTTCATTTGCGTATCAATGTTCAGCGACGGTTATTTCAAGGCACATGCGCGTTTCAGGATTTTTAAAAGATAGAATGGCTTTCAATGAGGATTGTCTCCCATTGTGCTATCCCGCTTTTTGCCAAAATCCCCTACTGAAAGAGTTAATTAACGAGTTTTTAGGTAATTAGTCATGTTGTAGTTGCATACTCTCTTCGAGAGGATGTCCGCCTGATATTCTAAGTTTAAATAATAATGAAAAATAAGCATAAATCAGAATTAGACGTGTTATTATTGTGGAGATAAAAATCTTGTGGTATCCAGCATGGTCGCACTTCCTATTCCTACGTGCCTATAGTCCGCTTTACTTCGGACACCCGTAAATGAAACCGGAAGGACAAACCGGAGGAAGCGCAAAACGTTCCTTTTTTTCATTATCTGTTTCCAGCTGTTGTAGTATGTCTATCTTGAACCTTGCTAGACTATAGAGAGTAAGTACTCGTTAAGGATATGTGTACTTTGTACCATAATGGAATTTCTATAATATATATATATATATATGTGAGTATTTATATGACATTTTATATCATATCCACGCATTCAAGGTATTTATACCTTGCGATATGGCAGAGAAAATGAATAATTTCCGTGTGTACTATGGAACACGTAAACACTAGCAATTATGTAGCAACCACATTTTTATCGCCCGCAAGTTTCTCTCCAAATTATTACCATTGACTGTGCATCAAAATAGCTCTGATATTGCTTACTGCAATACAATACGTTACAATGAGCAGCTCGTTATTCAATGCAGAACATTAACGTACCATAACGATGGTTTCTTAGGATGTATTTCTCATTTCTGTTATAATGTCCACCCTTGCGTTTCAATTTTCCTCGCATAAGCGAAAATCATTTAGTGTGCGGATGCGGTTAATATGACGAGATATAAGCCCATTGGTGTTTCAAAATAGCAAATAAGGAAACAGAGGAAGCTTACCTGCGTTGACAACAATTCCCATAAGAGGAGGACACGACATGAAAAGAGAAGAAATATAAAAAATAAGCTGCTGGTCAATGATGATGATGAGGTTTAACAGTGTCGCTACACATTTCCGCCGCCTCCTATGCGGAAAAGCTCGACATGCAACCTGCACGCGAACAAAAGACATCATAGCACGCGTACGACACTGAACAAATGCGCAAGAAGCACAACACAGTTTGAGAACTTTGTCTGTTCGTTAGTTTGTAAGAAAACAAAACGGAGAAATCTTGAAATGGAGGATGAGAAAATAAATAAATAATTCTTTAACATGCGCCGAAATCTCGACACACGGTACACCACATTTAACGTCCCTCGCGGGTGTGTCTGAGCAACATGTACCCTTCCATCAAGTTGCCATCTTCCTCGGTAGGGTTTGAACCCGCGATCTTGGGATCAGCAGGCGGACACGCTACCGACTGAGCCACCGAGGGCGGCGGAGGATGATGATGACAGCTTGAGAAGTCTTGGTACCTAACAGGGTAGATTACATGCTGTTGCATGCTGCGGATATTTTTTACACTACGTCTCTAAAGCGATACATTCGTAGGAACAAGTGTCGTGGACGTCAAGGGACAGCACACTCAGGAAGAAGCACTCAGTGTTAGAATTGTCCATTAAATATTTATTTATTTATTCCCATTATTTTGAGTAATGCTGCCAGCCCTCCTGGGTCGTAGCAGGTGGTAGACACGATAGAAGCATAAATAGCTGCACACTAGAGTGCTACGTTGGCGTCTCGTAAACACTTCCGTTAGAAAGCATGACAACAGTACAACACTAAGTCAATAGTCAATAAAATGAGAAGCGAAACGAATCATTCATCTCTAATTTCCTATGTGGCCTGAAAGAACGATTAGATATGTTCTGTTAACGCAATCACAAGGTCATTCACTACAGTACTGCCTAGTATTCCCTGTGGAGGGCTGTTCCAGGCAAATATATTTAGGGTCTGACTCTTTCGGGTTAAATGCATTTAGTGGATTCGGGAGGGAAAAGATGGGCGTTATTTATTTAAACAGATTTAAATCCGTAATTCGGGTAAAATCGGGTGCTACGGATACATTCGGGTGTTATCTGGCTATTATGTTTTGCTTTCTGTCCAGCTAATGGCCCGTGGTTAAAGTGCATATGTAGTGGCCAAACATACACACCTAACGATTTATACGGACTAGCACTAATGGAAGTCTCTATGCAACGCATTGACAAGCGGCCGTTCAACCTAGCGAAGATCCTCGGTCCGTGGTCGAACGCTGCCCACCAGACGCAGGGCCTTCGTCTTCTGGCGGAGTACTTGTGCTCCACCGGTCTGGCGACGGCTCTTTGAAAGCCCGCATCATCATCCCTTCATCCTCTCCCAACGCGCAATAGGGCAGTGTACCGCCTCAGCGGCGGTGAATCGCCCACCCCATCACCATCCAATGTATGTTTGTGTGTGTGTGTAACATCAAATACAACGTATTGACAAACGGCCGTTCAACCTCGCGAACATTCTTGCACCGTGGTCGGACGCTGCCCACATGATGCAAGGTCTTCGTGTTCTTGCGGAGTTCTCGCGCTCCTCCAGTCTGGCGACGGATCTCGAAAAGTGCTCCCCTCATCATCATCCCTTCATCCGTTCCCAAAGAGCAATAGGGCAGAGTAACAGCACAGCGGCGGAGAATTGCCCACCTCATCATCATCATCATCATCTCTGTCTGTCTGTCTAACATCAAATGCGCTTCGCACACTTATTGTTGCACTCAAATAGTATCTACATCACGCATTCGCATACACTGCTAGCAAATAGTGCACGTGATACGTGGGAAAACCTTGTACGCGATTGGAATTCGAGGAGGTTTTCCCTGGGTTTTCCGAAGACTTTCTAGACGAATGTCGGCAAAGTTCCCCCTGAAGTCAGCCCAGGACGCATACTAACCCCTCTGTCCCGGCTGCTTCCTACTGTCCTCTCTCCATCTGTCCACGTCTGTACGCCGCTCATAGCCACAGCTGCTTCGCGGCGCTAACACGCAAACAAGCAAAAAGAAAATCCGGGAGAAATCTGGTTTAACTTCAGTTGGCCCCATATATTGATTTGGGAGGGAATCATCGGGAGAAATCAGGTTCAACCCGAAAAGGTCAGACCCTAAATATATTCCAAACAGGAAGGTGGACAGAATTTGGCGTGTGAAGGAAAAAAGTCGCGTGGGGTACAACGTCGAAACAGAAACCAGACCATGGACTTCCGCGTTACACGTCACGTCGACGCTGTTTCCGGTCCAGTTGGTCAGTGCCAAGGTTGCCCATCGACCAGTAGCAAATCGACCGTCGACATGGCTGTGACATGTCTCTCGTTGCCCAGGGTACCGGTTCAAACAGGACCTGCATCCACTTTTTTCTCAAGGGCGGCCCAATCGCATGTAGGATACATTGGATGGAGGGACCATCACATGTGAAAAAAAAAAAAAGACATTTCACCAAAGCAGTCGATTACGAGGAATGCTCGCCGAACTCTCGAAAACGAATACGTGAGCATGGTATATTATACTGGGCGTGAGGTATTATTATCGGCTCGATGCGTTTGACCTCGTCGTAAGTAGCTCGTACACCACACTGGGATGACGTCATGAGAAGGAAAAGAAGTCTTCCTTTGTATCATTATAGCAGAGCTTCTATAAAATCACAAAGATTCTTCCGATCTGTGAGACTACACAAAATGTTGCAGATCTGCCTCTCTCTCTCTCTCTCTCTCTTTTTCTTGCTCTTTCGATCTTCATCGATACGTTGATTTTGAAGCGGAAAAAAATATGGAGACAGCCTTTTTTTTTATTCCGTGTTAACGCCGCGAAGCAACTGTGGCTATGAGCGGAGTAGAGACGTGGACAGATGGAGAGAGGACAGCTAGAAGGAGGTGGGGGACAGGGCGGTTAGTATGCGTCCTGGGCCGACTTCAAGGGGAACTGTACCGACAGGACACAGCCTTTCCAGAAGACTAAGTGCGGCTACTCCAGACAGACAAGGACACGATAGTTATTAAGTAGGAACAAAAAGAGAGAAGAGCAAAGCGCATCTACATAGGGGGGGGGGGGTAATATATATTTATTCAGAACAGAGGAAAACAAAGAGAGGAAAGGTCAGTCAAACGGCGGGCAGGCAGGAGCAGACACTCGTCTTTTCTTTCTTTTTTTTTGGGGGGGGGGGGGCTAATGTTTAACCTGCCGCCCTTGAATCCGCCACTGAAAATAGGTAGGAAACGCTCCTATCCGTTCCTTGCAAAACAGTTTCCCCCACTCTTTAGCGGCGGTAGCGCCCTCTACCATCCACGTGTTAACGTTTGGGTGGTACGAAGTACCTTCTGCGCGGTACTCCTGCTTTCATTTTCCTTCGATTAGCCTTGAATCACTAAATAAGATCCGCTAAAGCGAATCCTATTGCAATTACTCAGCACAGTACACACCTAATTAGTGACCCTAGGTTTAGACTAAGTTGCACCACGCGTTCGTAACTTTTCCTTATTGTACAGTGTGCGAGGCAAGAAGCCTGCCCGACAAAACTTCGCAAAAAAAAAGAAAGAAGAAAAGGGAAAATCGAATCGTCTGCACTGCTCACTTGCGCCTGTGATTTTGGTTTTCTTTTCCGATATATTCTGGTTGCTGGCGCGAGTTGGTATGAGCATGCGATTGGTGCTTTGATGCATTCTCTGTATAGAAATCGGGGTGTCGGGAGAGACCGCGGTGCTAGGTGCGATATCCTTACAAAAGGCCTGCAATAAATAATAAGCGCGCACAGAAAAACACGCGGGAATATAGCACCCCAAAGCTTTTCTTAACGACTTCAGAAGGACAGGACCATAGCTCGGAGTCTCGGGCCGCGCACTCACCAGATATCATCGCATTTGCTCTGTTTATCAGTGTGATATGATCCGGTGAGTGCACCAATATGCGGCATGATCGAGCTCCCCGATACGCGATGTCGACCTTCACGTCGGTTCGTAACAAGGCCCGAACTCACGCCTTATCAGATGATTGTGATCGTGAGTTTCGAAGGCCCGAAACGCCGAGCTATGGACAGGACAGCGAGTAAGGATGTAGATGAGCCGTTTATTGTGCAGAGCCTGCGCTAAGAATGAACGTGATACCTTCTTGTGGTGAGCGACCTTGACCTTATTTTCTTTGTTGACATGACATATTCAACAACGACGAGCTAAAAAAAATATTATGTAAGGTTTAAGGCTACCGTCATGTCATTTATACTGTTTAGTGAAAGGTCAAATATTGCCGTGTAGTTCTGCATTTTTCAAAGAAAAAACTGAGCAACGCCGGAAATTGGAGCACTTTCGCAGACTGTTCTAAAGTTATGCAAATGAGCTCATACAGACATAATTTCTTTAAAGCCAGACATCCACCAGGCCTCCGAAAATGCCAGCTCAGCACTCGTGGCAATTTTAATCTAAATTTATGAGCTCAACTGGCCCGCTCGCGAATGGTTCATGCAAACCCGGCGACCATACTAATTCAAGAAACCGGCAACTGAGATTACGTGCGTCGTATTCACATGGCCAATGATCACGTCCAATGGGGCGACAATAGAATTTCCTAAAAGCCCGCGATTTTGACACCAACCCTGTACTTCATGCCCATCACAAACTAGCACACACAGTCACAATGCACCGGGACATCTTTCAGTCAACTGAGGTGCATTCCCAGGTGCTTGACGCTTTGCCAGGGCAACTCTGTCTAAAAATCTGTCCACGGAGCTCACGTGCCGGAAACCGTGTCATAACAAGACTCATCGAACTTTTGGCTCAAGATTTATTGGCCCAAATGTAGCACGAACAGCAGCAACGTAGTCAAATCGCGTAGTCAAACCGAGCGAAAGACGCGTACCTTTCACGACCCAAAAGTGTGAGCAGCGCCGGCAGGGGACATCACACACGACGCTGGCTCCACCTGGGCGCACCAAGGAGCGGATACGACCCCGTGGTGACAGTTTCACAAGCATCCAGAAGTTCCGGAATAACGGCTACTGCTTTCAAGCCTTAGTCAATAACTCCACAAATACTTGGAGACAGCGGCGATGTAGCACAGGTACCTGACAAGCGCGTGCAACTGCAGCGAGGCAATGGTTTCCTGCTGATACTGTAAATATTCGCCTCTCCGTTTCGTGTATCTCACATTACAAGAATACTGGATTACACAATAATTACACATTATACAAGAATACTGGTGCAATTAGCATCGCAATAGCCTGGTAATTTCATGTTCCACATCAAAACTTGGAACGCTTTCCTTTTCTCCGCCGATTTAACTCCGATATTAATTTCACCCACAGTCTCAAAAATGGCTCATATTCACCACTGTACCCTTGGCACACTAAGCGGCTATCATATCATAATCCCGAGCTCGAAGTACAGCACAGGGTGTGCGCAGATAAACTACGTTTGCGCACAGCACACTGCCTGTACATTGTGCCGTGAGTGATATCATATAATCTGCCTCTGCTCAGCGTATATTTAATGTACTTACGTTTCATCACAGTATGATGTATCAGCTTAATTTTTAGAGCTTCAATTATAAAAAAAAAACGCGGTATTTTGTCTATTTTCGTAACGGTATTAGTCAAGGGCGCTGGCTGATTGAACCTTCTTTGATCCGTTAATCCCCAGAGCACCCAAAACGTCTTGCGTAATCTCCTCTTTTGGACAATGGACATCTTCGGCGCGCGCCTTCTTTTCAAAGAGCGAAAGCGAGTCACCAGATTTTGAGTGTCGTCGTACGTGTTTTGTAGTCACTTGTTTCGGAGTTGTTGGGTTTGGGGAATTGTTTATGTATCGTATTAGATTAGTATTAGATTATTTGACAAAATCGTTGCGCTTTTGACGACACTAGGTTTGTTTGTTTTGGTTTTTTATGGCACAAGGCCAACTAACGAAGCCCAGTTGGCTAAGTATCGCAAGCCAAGGCAAGCCTATGTGCGATGTGTACACCGCACGGGGGCGGGGTCGACTGGGAACGAAGTTATTTCCCAACAACAAACAAACAACAACAACAACAACAACGACGAACAAAAGTTATTATATTCGTAAAAAGTACTGGAGTACAACTTTTCATTCGCGTTTCATTCATTCGGGGGAGATATTTATTAGACGAAAAGAAAGAAAAAGTTCAGCTACTATATAGCAGTAGAGGTGGGACGAATTTTCCAAATCCGAATCCAAGGAAGGTTCTACGAATCCACTACGATTCCCGAATATTTCGAATCCTTTCCTAAAAAACAGTTTAAAAAGCCAGGGGAAAAACGCTTCTACTGAAAAAGTGTTTTGAAGCAGGATTTGATATATTCGTTTAATGAAAAACAAATTAAATAATAGTTCACTTTCGGGAGAACACCTACCCATATACTTCTTCTTAAACGTAATTTATTTAACGTGTTGTTCATCAACTACAGGAAATACATAAACCCTCGAGTCTGAATTATTTCCATAAAACTAAGAAACAGTCAAAAGCCCTTACTTTAACAATAACAAACTTGCAATGTCGGAGCTTTATGCTGTGGTGGTACTGCTGAAAGACCTCGCCGTTGTCGGCCTCCCAGAGGTAGGCAACGTCACGACTAACACCCTGGGGGAATGTGCGTCCTGAGCCGACTTGTAAGGGAATTGTGCCGATATATGTCTGAAAGCGTCTGAAGAAAACCCAGGAAAACCCCAGACAGCACAGCCGGCACCGGGATTCGAACCCGTGTACCTCACAGTCTCGAGACAGGCCAGCACGCTCAGCGCGGCCATGGGAGATGGTTTATGCTGTGATTTTGGCACGCCCCGGAATCCGCCGGCCAATCAGGCTTTCGGCGGACTCAAAGGCGCTATTTTAAAAAAAATAAACAAACAAACATGGTTGGTGGATTCGAGGATTCCCTGTGCTGTACTTCGAGCTCGGGATTATGATATGATAGCCGCTTAGTGTGCCAAGGGTACAGTGGTGAATATGAGCCATTTTTGAGACTGTGGGTGAAATTAATATCGGAGTTAAATCGGCGGAGAAAAGGAAAGCGTTCCAAGTTTTGATGTGGAACATGAAATTACCAGGCTATTGCGATGCTAATTGCACCAGTATTCTTGTATAATGTGTAATTATTGTGTAATCCAGTATTCTTGTAATGTGAGATACACGAAACGGAGAGGCGAATACTTACAGTATCAGCAGGCATCCCTACTACAGCAGCAAATCAAGGAATCATTCTCGGGAATATAGGTCACGGTTGCTTTGCGAATTATTGGGATTATTTCCCAGTAGTCGTTCGCCCCCGAGACCTTTTACCGCAATTTGTGGCCGGGAGCACCCAATTTTCTTCCGCATTACAAGTTTTCAGCTACTATTTAATCCGGAAACATTGCCTGGAAAATATCCATAGCAACACTTCCCTATGCAGGGAATGGAACTTACAACAATCGAAAGTGCGAAGATAGTTTCCACTTTTGATGTGATTTCTTGCACCTTACTTGCATATCCAACACACCCAGGATCACTTCGAAGGTTGAATGCCGACATTACTGCTTTCTGTACTTTGCTTTGGCAACGTCATTTGCGTGACGCATCGCATCCTAAGCAGACTTGTGCCCGTTACCGAAAAACAGGAACTAAATACCGTTACCCGTTACTTCAGAAAAAAGTAACTAAATACGTTACTCGTTACCAACATACAAAAGTAACGAGTTCTCGTTACTCACAGGTAACGAGTTACTTTTACGTTACCGCAGCATAGTTAAAGGAGCCAACAAACATGCCGTCACTTGCCTTCAACTCTTTATTAATGCGGAATTGCACTTCAGAAGAAGCTCATACTCGAAATTTGTCGTCCGTCCTTCGTGTTCCGTGTCTCTCGGCCCGTTACCATAAATCTATATCAGTTTGCCTGGACCTTCTCTCTTGTTTCCGAAGTGGGGGTGATCGGAGATTACGAAAACGCAAGAAAAAACACTGGTTTTCGTGCCACCGATCACCAACGGTTCCCAAAAACAGACGAGGTGCTGCGTCATAATTTAGAGCTATCAGAAGCTTAGCAAAGACAAGAAAGGCTAGAAGTCGAAACGCGTTTTTTGTAGCCATAGCACAATTGGTGGCCATTCTTGGGAAAGAGTGATGGTCGGAGATTACGAAAACAAGAGAAAACACAACAACACATCCAGTGAGGGACTGCAATAATACTTTGAGTCACACGTCACACAGGTCAAATCTGCACGTAATGCGCCACACGGAGTGCCGAAATGTGCTCCCACGTGCTCAAGAAAAGGAACGAGTAACGTCAGTAACGAGTTACCAATTTTTGTAACTGATTCCGTTACTATTACCATTTTTTAAAAAGTAACTGAATCGCTACTTCGTTACCAAAAAAAGTAACCGTTACCAAGTAACGAGTTACTTGTAACGAGTTAGGCACAACTCTGATCCTAAGCACCATATTGTACGAAACATAGCACCACGCAGAAAACGTGCAATAGGCATCTGTTTCCTTTACATCCTGTTTACACCACAGTGAAACAAGGTCGCCGTCTATTTAGCATGATGGTCTCTAAAAGCTAAACCTAACATATTATCGAGGTTCCTCATAGTTGCACGTTGTCCACAAGACGGTCATGAGGGTATAAGGGACGTTAAGGAGCCAGAAAAATTGGCTCGGTGTAATTAACATTGCATTGCATTCGATGTACTTCTCAGCTACTGGTTCGAGAATGCAAACGAAAGAGCATGCTCGAACAGCGGTGCGCCCGCTAAATCATTCGTCTGCCCGTCGGCTGAAGACATTATGGCGCAGTGTTGTCGCAAGAAAGGCAGCGCGGTGCAGGATGGCGCAATTGGCGCAGCACTTCCACCCCTATGTTCTTGAATAGCTCAGTAGCACGATTGGAGGGCAGACTACAAGTTAGAGAAGTCACGACACGAAGGACACCATAAATGTCGCACCACGTATCGCTTGCAACATATCTTCCTTCAACACTATACCATGCGCCGAGGCAGATGCAGATTGCAGTCGTTGGTGTCTAGGTATTCAGTAAACACCATCAAAATAATTAACGCTTCAAATGACGAGCGACAGCACGCAAGAGATGTTTCGCATAAGTCCACTGGACGTCGATTGCGGTGTATATGGTAACGGACTTCTTATTTGTGTGTAGGTCTCTCAACACAAAAACTGTTCCAGTTTCCTCATAGGAGGTACTTCAGTTCTCGTCATTTAATCTAGACAATTATCTTTGCTGCCTAAAAGTTAATGGGTGTATCTTCGTTCAGCGAATAAAGTAAGCTCCCCGAATACGGAAGCGTAACTGGGTGCTATAGCGTTAAAACTTCAGTGCCAAAAGTTACAAATGACGGACAAAAAACCGCTTAGGACACGGCAACAAAATTACTTCAATTACGAACCGACTTTTCTTTAACAGGTCACTCCCCACTGTCGACCAAACCAGTAACTAAGGCCGGTTTCACACTAACGTTTTTCCCCGTCCGTGTTTTTCACGGAGCTAAAACGAACCCAGTGCAACCTACGGTATCGATTACCCTTAGGTTCTATTTTTGAAACAAACAGACGGCAAAAACGTTAGTGTGAAATGGGCCTACCGGATAATTTTATCTTTCTGGAACTCCCTTTCCCACTAAAAAGGCACGCATTATGTCCGAACAGTATATCGATCATACTCTAACGCACCTATCACCTCATCTTCAGATATGCCTGACTTCTTCAAATAACGGGGCTCCTTTCCCATTTGGCAAATTCTCTTTGTCACCGTTCTCGCTGAAACTGCTTCGATGAAATGTACGCCAGAAACAACAATGAGGATCTTTACCTCACTTTTTACTTATTTTGATCGATTTATTAAATTAATTTTCTTATATAAAACTAGCGAAAGGAATGATCGCTGAGAAAGGCCACCTTGGATTGTGTGCCGCGCGTACAGGTGCGGACGATCCTCGTTGGATGAGGAGTCGTCCGATCGGTCGCCGGACCGGCCCTGAGTCCGTGCATTGACTGGGAGGAAAAAAGTGTACGGGTAGCCAAGCAATAACGCTCCTCTTTTTATTTGCTGCGTCCGTTTTCTTTGATTGCCATTCTCCGTCGCGACAACGGAAATCCTTGAGGGGCAAAGCATTGCCCCGCTGCCGAGGGCCAGGGTCGGCCACAGGAAAACCTGTCGGGGTAAGGAAAGAATGCGCAGCTTCTCTCTTAGAGAATGGCGCAATCGGAAGCACGGACGAGGGCTGTCATGGAGAGTTAGCGTGCGAGCCTTTACAACGCGCACGTGTAATGCTGCAAGATGTAATGAGGAGTATTACTGTTACGACACCCGCAATAAATTGTAGCGAAAATGGAGAAGTAGGTGGCGTCAAATACATGTTCACCCAATCATTAACTATCCAAGTACACGGGTGGAGATGATCTACCGGAGTAGCGGAGCCTTCGTTCGGCTGACGCAGCTGGTCAAGGTCTCCGACTCTACAACTATGATATTGCTTGGCCCCGGGTAATACGCAAATCTAGACTATATGAAAAGCTCATCACCCGTTACACTGGTCCGTAGTTGTCCACCGCATCTCTGACGTGAACTACGGAGCGTATACCGATGAACGTCGATCACACTTCCGACACCCGACGTCGATCGCTCAAGTGAATGAATCTGATGCCTACGTAGCCCGCTTCGAAACACACATCCCACCATTCATTTAAACCTTTCACATATATACACACATATATATATATATATATTATTGTAGAACTCCAAAGTTATTATTTTTCTTCATGCAAACCCCATACTTTACCTTGCAGGATATACCTTAGCTCGCTTAGAGCACAGCAAAGTTACCCTCGCATTACGAGTGGCTTCCATCCAGAAAGGTTAATTGGAAATACATAGAAAAACTGGGAAACAATTAAACTAATGCGTCTATGTTGGTTGTGAAATCGGATGCGGTATGGTTTCTTCTCCCTCGCTCTCTTTCTTATTATAGCATCGTTTGAATCACGCTTGATTCGCCCAATGGGATTACGTATTTCTCGCATTTCCCAATGACTATTAGACAGCTGTACGCCGAAATAATATTTTAAAATAACACATTAAACAATCCAAGCTTAAAATTCCACCCTTCAAAATCCATTTTCTGAAATAAACCGCTTAAAAATACACATCCTCAAAATAAACGCTGTTAAAATGAATCATGGTTAAGCTTAGCAAGGTAATGTTCCGTATGATAGCTTATGGGCGACATGCGGTTCTCTTGGGCGGAACAAGCTATTATGATGTTTCTTACTCATGTTTGTACTCCGTCCGTTTGTATCAGTCCGGTCCGGTTCGTAAGGTGTATTTTACTCCCTCTGACACCCGCTTAATGTTGTCTGCTTTGACGAACAGACTAAGCAGAGACCTGTGGCACAGTGATTCTGGAAGGCCGTCACTGACCAACATAGACCCAGACTTTTCGTTCGTGGTCCCACCCTCGCTTCCTCGATCCATGGAGACCCTAATAGACCGGTTTCGTCTGAAGGTCCCATACAGCCGTAGCTTTCTACACATGATCGGGAAAGCAGCCTCCCCAAACTGCTCCATGTGCGGTGTTGTGGAAGATGTAGAGCACACTTTGATGTCCTGCGTACGATACACTGAAGCTCGTCGTCTTCTACAGTCGGAGCTGGCAGCAGTGGACGGCCGTCCCCTCAGCGTTTCAAAAGTACTTGGGCCCTGGAATCACAGTGTCAGACACCGGGCGTTCGCCGCCATAGTGAAATTTTTCCGGGACATTGATGCAGACAACAAGTTTTGAGCCTATGTGTGTTTTGTGAGTTTTGCTGTTCGACTGTTTGCGTGTTGCGTGTTTGCGCGTTCTGTGACATCTCAGTGCGTGTGTACTTTCTTTCTGTCGCAATCACCACTCCCACCACCACTAATCATCATCATCAGCATCAGCATCGCCATCTTCCTGCTCACCTTCACTGGCATCATAGTTCAAGGAGTTTTCCACCAAAGTAACTGGTGCAAGTGATGTGGAGTTGAGGGCCTCACATTAGTGAGGACAAAATCTCCATTTTATTTTTTTCCTTAAAACCAAACCAAACCATGTTTGTACTGTTATCAAGTACATTTCTTCAAATAACAACTTTGGATTTCTAAATATCCAGTTTAAAAGTGATGAGGACGATGCGCGAATGAATACAGGACACACACTCTTGACCCTTGGAGGATGGAGGACTCTTGATCCAGCTCAGAGTTGAGCTGTGAACGAGCATAACAGGCTTCGGGGGGGGGGGGGGGGGAGATAGCTATGGCTGTGTTGTGGACGGATTGCGTGGCGACGGTCATTCGCACTCTTTGTTATTATGCCAGAGAGAGAGAGATAAAGCCGGCCAGGATACACGACCAATAAAATTCGCCAGTCGCCCAATCAGAAAACATTCCCCCCACTAAGTTGGGAACACTGGCCACGGGTCACATAGAGAGAGACAACCTACTTCCGGTGTAGAAAAATCCTGGTTCACAGTTCTTGCCCCTGCTAGCCCCAAGCGCGATGAGCGCACTATTTTCCGCGGCGGACGTAGGGCCGTCGGTTCTCCACCAATCAGGGACGGTGGATTTTAAAATATTTATTTCGAAACGTTTATTCTTCCAAGTTTATTTTTCGGAGTTTATTTCGACAGCGTGGATTTTCTCATGGGAAGCCTATCAAAAGGCCGAAAAATCAGAACGCCGAACTATCATAAGGCCGAAAGCCAAAAGGTCGAAAAATCATAACGCCGACGTGTAAGAAGGCCGAAAGCCAAAAGGCCGAAAAATAATAAGGCCAAGCAAGTCAAAAGGCCGAAAATCAGAACACAGAACCGAACACCGAAATAAAACGGCCATTGAAACGGAAGACCTAGTGTAAGCATCCCTGTGAATGACCACTGAAAGGGAATTGCTCTTTTCATTTAAAAAAAAGCAATGCACTATAACCTCGTATTGCCAATCTAATCTAGCAATAATCTATAACATGTTTACTACAAGGAGGAAGTGTGTGGTAGGTGAATGCCAGTGAATGACTTGTATCACGCACTGAATGAATTGTACAGGAAATGGTGTTTCTCTACATTTTTTAACCCGAACCTGATTGCCACCGTGTACAATAAACACACAATAAATAATGGTTCATATCTCTACTTTTCCTTTTTGTGTTCCCCTAAGTTATCGAAAGTACGTTATTAATGCGGTGTTCGACGAAACGATTTATTTGCTGTATTAATTCCCAACAAGTTTATTCTATTTAATCTGTAGAGATTTTTTTTTATTTTTTTTTTGTCGCAGTTGGAATACCAGTTCTCGTATCCTGGGTTCCTCATTTGTCGGCATTTCGATAATTCGGTTTTGTGACTCTTCGGCCTTGTGATTTTTCGGTATTTTGAATTTTCGGCCTTATAATTGTTCGATGATTTGATTTTTCGGCCTTTTGAGTTTTGGTCTTTTGATAATTCGGCCTTGTGAGTTTCGGCCTTATGATTGCCACCCGACGGAAATACGCTGTCGTCAAACCGCTTTGAAAAAGAAGAAGAAGAAAAAAAAAACGAATACTAATCAAACAAAGCCCCAGAGCAGAAACCACAAACATCTTACGCTCCCGTTTCGCTTCTTTCAAAGGGAGGTGGCGCACGACAAGCATCACCTGCCGATGGTCGCGTGTCCTAACGGGCTCTTTCACAATTCTTGCAGAACACACAACTTCCGTTCATATAACACACACACGCCGTGACATCATCCCAAATACCTTGACCTCAATCCCTCAAAACTCCCTGGCAGCTCGTGGGTTTTGCAACTGAATCGAGGTCAAGGGTTCCCCGGCTTGTTTATTTTCAAACGTTGCACGCAGAAAGAAAGAGAAACCAGACTCCCACCCAAACAGTCGTCAAAATCTAGATCGCACCTGCAAATTCCCGGTCGAAAAAGGAAAATGGAAGAAATCTCCGCGCTCACAAAGTCGCGTGCAGCGAACGCGTGGCTCATTGGCTGAGATGGTCGCGTGCGGCACCCAGCGGGGAAAGGTGATTGGAGCAACAGTGGAGGAATGCAACGCCGCCGCGCGGACACAAAAGAAACACCTGGTAGGAAAAATGGGGCACGAGACCGGCGCGTGCAGCGGGATTTTAGGAGAAAAAAAGATGTCTGACCCAGAAAACGGTTCGCTAGGAAATTTGGAATGTCCTTTTCAAAGCGCCGTTGTGTTCTCGGGGGCTCGCGTTCTTGTCGGAGAGGGGGGGCCGTATTTCCTGCGATATATTTTAGCACGGCGGCTGTATGCCTTCCCGAAAAAAGAAAAAAAGAAAAGAAAAAGAGGAAAAATCTTAGAAAACGGTACTGTGACTGTGGATGATACACACCTGGGGACACCAGGTGGAAGCTACTCCAAATGACCAAAGGGAACGACACAAAGGTTGGGAACTAACCATAATCCTTGACCGAATTGTTAGTGTGTAGTACCCGAAAGTGTATAGTACGCCAACCAGTACAAATATGTACCCTGTATAGGAATCGCACTCCCACCCACATTCTTCAAGGTCGATTGGTGTATAGGCTAACCTCATTTCTCTTGTCTGTGTCCATGGCAGATTCTCGCCAGGGGACTGATATTTCCTTTGAAAAGGGAGTTCAATTCGTGAACGACGTTTGCATTTTATGCTAACGAGACAAAGTGATCAACGGTACAGAGCCTTTGGAAGCATCTTTCAATTCCTCACTGCAGCATTTCTATGTGGCTCATCAAAAACATTCCCAAGATCTTTTATTTTTCGGTTCTGAAATCACAAGGGAACTCAGGGTACCTAGTTTCCGCGAATAACGTTTCTTAGTGACCGAACACTTATCTAACTTTTTTTTCCTTCTAACGTTGACTTTTCTATTGTTAAACACACACCTTGAACGTTCAAATTGATCTCCCAGTAAACTTCATCATGCATAACTCACACACGCACACACACACACATACATTGGATGATGATGAGGTGGGCGATTCACCGCCGCTGAGGCGGTACACTGCCCTATTGCGCATTGGGAACGGATGAGGGGATGATGATGGGGGGAGCACTTTCAGAGAGCCGTTACCAGGCCAGTGGAGCACAAGTACTCCGCAAGAAGACGAAGGCCTTGCATCTGGCGGGCAGCGTTCGACCACGGTTCGAGGATCTTCGCTAGGTTGAACGGCCGCTTGTCAATACGTTGCATAGCAACTTCCGTCAGTGCACGCTCGTGGTGATATTGCTCACAAGCCAGGATGACGTCGCAGAGGCCGCCGTGGCAGGAAGATGCTGGTGTAAATGCCGTATCTAGGGTTACCACCTTCTTCGGAAAATACCGAATACAGGGAGGAGTGGGGTACCTTACACGCCGCATGTGGGATGTGCTTGTGGTAAACCACGTTACAATTCCTCTATAACTTGAACTCTGACAGTTCGACTTTATTGCCAGGAGGCGACGCTTCGTTTTCGCGAATTCGTAAAACACCTGGCAGGTTGCGATGAAGTTATATTTGCATTTTCAAGCCGTTTTCGGTTTTCATTTTACGTACCTGACTAGGTTCGACGACAATGTCGACGAGCGCTACCATAACAACGGTTTTTACCTTTCCGCTCCGTTGCCGACCATTTCGCATCCGGATCAAACGAACACTGAACACAAAAGTTTCCGAACTGTCCGGGTGAAATCCCGACAGGTGGCAACCCGTTCGCGGGCGTCTTTTTTTTATCATCAGGTGAGCACGACCTGTGCTGCTCATTTATGTGTACAGCCCTTCCGTAGAGGAATTGTTTATTGACGAAGGGGAGAGCTTCCATAAAAACAGGTGCATCAATCCAGATTACCGCCACGTCCATGTCTCCATCCAGTGTCTATGTTTATATGCTTTACAAAGGCGTGCATCGTGGACATCAACAGCCATCCATCAGTGAGAACGTACATCCGGAAATTAAATTTATTGATGTCCGTGTCGCAACAGCTTACGCTACACATTTCTCACGGACGTTCAGAAAGTACGTTTCTCTTAAAATTAGTCTGGAGTGTGGAGTCCCCACGCAGAACCGCAGCATCTCGAGTGCCAATCTTTTTTTCTTCCATACAGCGGTCTCAAATGAACTAGCCCTAAGCGAGAACTGTTTACGCGGAGCTTTTTCGATGACTGCTGTAGACGGCAACCGACAGCGAAAACCGGAGATGCGCCCCAGCGGCGCTGGAGGACGTTCACAAACCGTCCTTTTCACCCACCACAGTGCTCGTGTGTATGAATCTGCGCCTTCGATGTGAAACGTAATCTCACCGCCTCGTAGTAACAAAGTTTTCCAGGTATCCGCGCAAAGGAAAGCACTACGTTGCCTCCTTTAAGCGCTTTGTACGAGCAGCACGTATAGCTATAGGCACGACAAAACAGCTGGTCAATGGAGGCAAAGCCTGACATGGCGTCGCGTAGATGTAGCGTTATACCTCGCTGGAAAAAAAAAAGAAAAGAAAGAAATTGGCGGTTGTACTTCAAGGGTGCCCAACAAGCAAGCGCTTGGATTTCAAAACGGCGCGAAATGAACGGGTCACATTGAATTCCCCAGCGCGGGGTACTTCCCCGTCGATGCCGGTCAATAACGCAAGGTGGTAACAATGCAACGATATTATTGAGACCAAAGGGAAAAAAAGCGAATCACTTTACGCAAATAATTTTATTACCATAACTTAAATGAACGGTATTTATTTGCCTAGATGTGGCTTTGCAACTTCGGTCTTGGTTTGCATTCGATGTCTTATGGGGGTACGTGAAGTGAAACATTTTGCACAGTGCAATGTATGGAAGACCGGCGGAAACGAATTTCTGGCCTACATTTCCATACACGTCTTAGAACACAAAGCTGAAGTTATAGATGCCCCACAACAGTAATGCAACATGAGTATTAAAGGGTAAGCATGTGTGCTGTAACCTTTAACGAGAGGATGCCGGAAGATAACGTCAATGTGCCGCCTTTTTATGACTGTCAGTCCCAGCTGTGTGCCCAGGTGTATTTCCCTGTTTTGCCGAAACGTAGTTCATTCAACACAATTGAATGGCACCAAACAATGACCAAACAACAAAGATATGTGGAGGCTGATTCAATGACTGTTGGTGAATGGCGGTATGGTTATACTAAAGTTGGACAATGGCAGAAAAAAAACGTCCTACGCACTTGTCTTCGGGAGATATTTCCGGTTCTGGGACATGGAACGCCGTTTCATCGAATTAAATTTGTTACAAGTTACTGGGGTCACATCGTAAAAACATTAACTCAGCGGATCATCCAAGCGGTTTCCCCCTGATTGCTAACAAAAAATGCAACTGTGGTTACAGTTGAAGCAGACTACTCCGTTCGTGTATCCGGTTTCTGCAACAGTGTCTTAGATTAGCGCGTGGCAACCAGTGGCGGATCCGGCGGATCCCCCCCCCCCCTTCCCACACCACCACACACGCACCTCCGAGATGAAATTCCGAGCACAAGCACCTCGTTACTCCTGGCCACCCTAAGCGTGCTGGAGTAGCAGTCCTAATCTGGAGCACACTGCGCGAAACAAACAGCAAACGAGATGGGAGGGGAGAAGGGACACGGACAACTGCTAACTCCCAACTCGGTTAATGAGTTGAGAGTTAACAGCAGAGTTAGTTCTATAGATTAGCCCCAATGTGTGTCGGCAGTGTAGTGGGGAACTGATCACACTGGGCGAAAGATGCAGAGACGAGACGGGAGTAGGGACTCGGACAACTGCTAACTCCCAACTCGGTTAATGAGTTGAGAGTTAGCAGTTGTCCGGGTCCCTACTCCCGTCCCGTCTCTGCTTCTTTCGCCCACTGTGATCAGTTACCCACAACACTGCCTACACACCTTGGGGCTAATCTATAGAGCCCCATATTATATATATATATATATATATATATATTATATGTTTGTAAGTGCTCAAACGTTGACAGCTGTCCAGTACTGGCATGGCGACGTTTGAGCACTTACAAACATATTCTATACGTGCAGCCAAAGAGCTCCGGCTAATTTTTCCCCTTATATATATATATAGCGCCCGTGCCAATTTATCCTGATATCTACCAACATGCCCAAAGCAGTATCCTGATCCCATATTACTATTTCTTTAAATTTGATATAAATATATATTTATATCAAATTTAATTTAATTTAATTATTTATATATATAAATATACGTAATAATATTTAAATACCGAATAATTCTTTGCCGATTTGAATATTTTATTATGTTTTCCTTAGCGTCAGATAATATATCCGGGACGCGCCAGAAAGGACGCTCCAAGACCACGTGGCACTTCAGAATTTCTGCTGTAAGAGCACGCCCAATTGTTTATCATTATTTCGAAAGACAAATGCATCGAGTAAGAAGAATGTCAAATAACGTTGATGAAGCCAAATCCCGATCATCGTGACAAAAGCGGCCCTCGATACAAAAATGTAACGCCCGAAAATCTCTGAAAGGAACCTTCTCCTGATCCCCTCACCAAATATTTACTTTCATCTCTCCTTCCAAGAAATCGTCCCGCACTTCGCGTAATCGCAGCCGGACGTGTAGCGACCGCCATCACTATCATTCCGGCCGCATAGCGCCACCTGGGTGGAAAAATAGAAAAGATCCTGAGACTCCTGGCGGGGAGCTTCATAAGCAACGCGGTACACTGACCCCATTCCTCCGTCCCCGATTGGTTGGCAGACACGTCAGAAAACAACTGCAAGGCACGGATGGAGAGAGCGGGTGAAACACTCCGTTGTGGGGGTTTCTGCTTCCCTCTCTGCTTCCGTTTTCCCTGTTCCCCGTATGCATTCTGCATTCGTAATTGCTCTGCATCGCCTCCACCAGTTACAACACTGGGCAAGAAAAGAAGGCTCGAGCTTGTCATCGCCTTTCAAGGTTGCCTGTGGGATACCGCAGGGCATGCCTCAATGCCGTAACTATGTAATAGCTTTGAACGGGGGCGGTACGAAACCAGACAATGTTGAGGGACGGTTTTTAAGTGTTCCACTAAACCCCTCATAAAGTGTTCTGGCGTTGCCTAGTCTTTGCCTTTATCACCGAGCCGAGTGCAAGAAGTAAGGTCGCCGAGCTGCTAAACGTCTCCCAACATGCGCCTTTCCGCTACGTATCGGACGCCGAAGTGCCTTTGGAAAGCTTTTTGTTTTGTTTTCCAGAGTTGACCAACACACGTGGCTTGAGGAAAACGGGGGTGTTTGCATGTTATGTGCACTATAAGGGAATACGAGAGATCAAGTGTCGTTATGATACATCACGCGTGAGAGTAAAATACAACCGCGAAGGGAAGACGTAGCAAACACTTTTTCTTTTTCCAGGATGTGCTGTTGGGTAACTATGATTTGTTAGCAGAAGACCAATTATTGTACAGCGTATCGCGATATGCGCTAAATATTACACCAATAAACTTTCACAAATTGAAAGAACTGATGTTCTGGGGCTGGAACAACATAGAAAGGACAAATACATACCAGACAAATAATCCAGAAGATGTGGGTTCGAATCCTACAGCTGGCTAACCTTTTCAGTGACTTCCATTTTTCATAGTTAATTTCACAAATTATCTATTTACCGATGGACAGATCACAGATTGGTTTTCCAGCTTGGCCTTCATGATCAGGCCATCTTGGTTTTCATCTGAGGGGAGGTGACAACCGTATCTACTGTTTTTCTTCCTTTTTTTCGGGGGGGGGGGAGGGGGGCGTGGTACGTAAAGCTCAAATATGCGGGCTTTTGGGGGGAGGGGTGTTCCGGTCGTAACGGTGGTGCGCACGAAGCCGCTATGTTCTCGTACTTGGAAGCTAGTGTGCACATTTCATAGTCTGGCATAAAGGGCGTTGCGGTGCTTAATAAGGTGTGAAGTAGCAGTTCTTATTCCGTTCTTAATTTCGAGTAAAACACACACACATACATACATACATACATACATACACACACACACACACACACACTGGCAAATGTCATCCATATACTGTGGGAAGCAACGCTATGCGTGTGTCCTTCAGAAATACATAACACTTTCATGCATGCTTGGTGAGCAACATCCCCCATCGGCATGTTGTGAGAATGGAGGGAGAACATGTCGTCAGAGCGGGGCATTCAATGTCAACTGCTCGGACAGACTATGTCACGCAATTTGTGGCAGTTCCTTCGTGGCACCATGACACTCACTTTCCTCCGTTATCTTTGGCTCTAGGTAGTGGATGGATTGCGTATGACCAGATAGACATTCCACGAGGCTCCGTGGGGGCTATGCTGGCACACGGCCGGGCTCCTTCAACTACGTTGGTCGAGATCCAACAGTGGTGAGCAAAATACTTCCCTTTAACTCTGACCCTGAACGTTCCTCGGGGGTAACGGCCCTAGAGCGGTAGCTCAGCGGGACTAGTATAGAGAGGGCGGTCCCGCGGTAGACCCCTATTTAGCCTAGCAGCCGACGTTACCCGCGGCGACCCTTGGGGCCCAGAACCCCTCTCGAACAGTGTCAACGCTCTTCGCTTGGATGACATCGCACGCTTAAAATGGTAGGCGCCCACGACAGAGTCAATTTTTCTGTGGCATCACTTCCGACAGTTACGTGCTCTGAAAACCGTCATCCGACAAGGAGCGCATACAAATGTCCTTAGAACACGTGCAAAAATGTGTATTGATTCGCTGATACGGCCTAATATCGCCTAAGCGGGCGTTTGTATTTCTCACGCCTCGGGTAATACGAGTATAGAGCACTGCACGGGCCGCGTTCTTAGGCCCGGGCCCGGCCTTCCTTTGATATACCCGCCCGGGCCCAGCCCGACGGCTACATACATAGCCCAGGCACGGCCCTAGCCCTGCCTGAGAAATTTATAGGCAATCCGGCCCTGACCGGCCCAGTGTATCATGCTGTAAAACTGGACCGTGTCTAACTAGCAGAGGGCTAACACAGGCTCGAGCCGGCGATGTACGGGAGCGGGCTCATAATGACCAAACCCGAGCCCAGCCCAGGCCCGCAAAAAGAAAGCTTTACCGGGCCCGAGACCGAGCAGTGCTCGAAATACGAGTATTCGCGCAAATTAGTTTCCTAAGGCAACGACCGTTACTACACCGATGGCAGCTACACTGTCGGCTATAGCTGACTCACCGAACGCGAGAAACCGCATCGGTAGCTCGGTCGTTAGCTCTACTAACCAGCACACTGATCTCAAGGTTGCGAGTTTTATTTTCCAGTCGAGAACGGAAGCGAGGGATGTTGTGCTGAGAGTTCATCTCGAGAACACACTTTGTCGGGACTCAGATATCCATATTTTTCTTTTCCATCAATCAATCAATAAAGCCACTGTTGTGCCAAATAAAAGCCGACTGCCGACCACTGTGATAGCGTGAAACAGCCGACGCTGACCTTACGCCTCCCTGGACGAAATCCACCACCGCGAGGAACGCGAAGTAGTCGCAACGCTATGAAAATTACGTGCGGACATAAATTGCTTTAGCGATCCCATCAAATTACACTGGGCAAACATTCAACCATTCAACTAAGCCCAGATGAAACCAACGAACCAGGTGAAAGAGAGGGGAGTTGATATAGTATTCATCCCGTTTCCTCCAGTGCACGATGTAAAAGTTTCATCCTGGCAACCGGACTACGCGCACGCTCCCGTTATCCCCACGGCGACCTTGGTCCTTTCCCGTGCTCCCTTTCTTCCAAAGCAGGAGGTCAGTGACGCTGCGCGTGCGCTGCCTGCGCCCGTGCGCGCGCGCCGAGATAGAAACGGGATCTCTCTCTTATTCTTCCTCCCTGGATAAATTCTGCCCATTCTTCTTCTCACCTTTCTTTTGATTTCGTGCTGAAGAGACGCAGCTGACGTACACGGCGGCAGTCTCCTTTCATATCGCGTGTAGCGAGCGAAAATCAATACGCATTGAAGGACAAGGCATGTGTGACTCACTCTCAAGTCACTGTTTGCAGTGGCGTCCAGAAGAATATTTCGAGAGTGGTTCAATTGGGACTTTATATGGGGGAGGAGGATTTCTTCACAATGTCCCTTTCCCAAATGTACTCCCAAAGGTACGAGTTCGGGAAGAGGGGGTGATCCCATGAAACCACCCCTCTGGCTACGCCACTGACTGTTGGGACTGCTAGCAAAGGCCTTAGCAGCGCATTGTTAAAGCGGAATTTTATGGCGTTTCAGTTGAGTTTTCGATGATAGAGGAAAACGACCTGCTTCCATTACAGTCACTTCTCATTAATAGAGGGTTATTAGGAAAGTTGAAATCGTATCTACGTGATCATGACAGAATGATTAAAGGAGACCCCCAAAATGTGGCAGATACCACAATAAAGAGGGTTAAAGTAGGGGCAGTCATTTTTGATGACACAGGAACGGTAATGGCCAAAAAGAATTAGGGTTCAATTACAGGGCGGTGAGAACTTTGTAATTGAGCTGAGGAATAATGATGGGGTTTCTTCGGTTAATCTACCGTGCCCGGTGTTGATATGATATCATGACTCGGCATGACACGCACGGGAATGTAGCGGGACAAAAAGGCTGAGTTTGTGCAGTAGGCCTCTGCCGGATTTAGACATGTAGACACGAATTAAGCCACGAATTTTAGCATCTAGATTTCGCGAAGTTTAGTGGCCGCGAATATGTGCACGATTCGCGAAAAACTGGGGCCGCGAAATGAAAGGGTTGCAAAGAATGGTTCATGAATCATGAAGCATAAGAGGCTGCGTCTTTCCCTGTCGTCTGCCACGAAGTATCTTACTCGCCGCGTACAGTCAACTGTATAATAGTGCACGAACTGGAGTATTTTGGGAAATGTACCCCGTGGGGGTAAGATTAATGCTGATAAAAAAGGAGGGAAAGGTTAGTCATGACGGAGGCTTGCTATTACCGAAAGCAAAGACAAACAAACAAACAAAAAGGAAAAAAAAACAGAGGCGCAGAAACTGTTACTGTTGTAACTGTTAACTGTTGTAACTGTTAACTGTTGTACAGTGGTAACTCTTGTGTTCTGGTCTAGAGTAAAATAGTCTTATAGTTTTCTCCAATGACTGACTCCATTTTATTTTTTCACTTTCAGATCCACGTATCGATGAAGCTTAAAAGAAAAAAAAAGAACAAAAGAGAGAAAGATCTTCTGCATCACCTCACAGATAGGAAGAATCACTTTCAGTTCAGTTCAGTTCAAATGTTTTATTTTACAGCTTGTACAGAGGTAATGCCATACAAAATGGGGTAGAAGGATCAAACGCCATAGGCGATTTCCTTGTGATTTATTGCATCCTTGTGATTTATTGCATTGCATAAGCATTAACTTTATTTTCCTTGCTATCGTTAGTTAACTGGCTGGCTGGTGGCGCTTTCGTGCTGAGTGGTATACCTGTCGTGAGCCCTTGGGCGACTTCAGAGGAATCTGTGTCCCAGACAGCACAACCGGGATTTTAACCCGGGTCACGTCCCGGTCCGCTATCATCACCAGCAGGAACAAAAAGAGTCGCAGGTTTCAGTTTCGACGTTGTGCTTTGTGCCTCGTTTTGCAGAATAATTTCGTTACTCCTACGTTGATCCATGGCATTCTCACCACAGAAGACATAATACTCCGTCGAAAAAGGGCTGCCTGTGTTATGGGGGCAGTTACACGCACTTTAAACGAATTTCTGGGCCTGGTACGGAAGCAAGGGCAATACAGTCATTTGTCACGCCATATCGCTTCACCAGCGCTCTTCGGGAACACCTCGTATCATCCATAACGGGGCGATATAACGTGCTGGCCGGCTCGATATGAATACCGGCATTTCATGCTGAGGTTATTACACCCAGTAGCCTACTCCATTTGCAAGCAAACTGTGCAGGTATTTGAGTCAATTCCAGTTAAGCATGACATGAGTTTAAGTATGCCGTACGCAAAGGTGATAGCGAACAATATACTAAAACTCAATTAGTTTTGCTGCCCGTACGCTATCGTCTTTGCGTACGCAAGGGATTGCGTGGTGGTTCTGTGCACTGCGCAAAGCTCCATGTGTTGTGCGTGCGAAGAACCATCAACGTTATGCCCTTACGTACGCGAAGGCGATAGCGTAAGATGCACTAACAGTGTGTCATAATCTACTGCCCTACTATAGGCCATTCCCTGGGAGTTGGTGACGAACCCGACCACATTCGTGACACAGTGATTTTTAAATGAGGTTTAAGGGATAGCGTAGTGGTTCTGAGCAATGCGCAAAGCCCTCTTCGTTTTGTGAATGCGCAGGACCTATATCCCTCAAGTGGGCAACGGCGATAGCGCACGATGCACTAAAACTCATTACTGTATCCGTGAAACGTTAAATGGCATCCAATTTTTCAATGAATTGGCTTACATTACTTTGACTTATTTATGATACCTTCTACAATCGTGTCTTTCAAAAATATTCTCGCAATAGTTGTAAATGATGATCATGATTGCTGTTTTTATGGCGCATTAGCAACTTGGGCCATAATGCGCCAAGACAGCGTTAGTTGTGAATGAACTTTCGCTCCATCCTTGCAGGCTCCCTAGGACGACAACAAGTACTACACGAATGACGATGGCATGAGGTGATTCCCCGCAACAACTGCGGTTCCATACCTCAGTGCATGTGGGTTAATATGTGAGTGGGATGGCAATAAAGACGATGAGACATACACGCACGCGCACACACACACACATGACACACTAGAAGAGTCCCTAGACGATGAGTCTATTTTCGCGGTAAAAACAAGTGGGCTTCTGGAGCCAGGCTAACCTTTCACCTCTTTTTTTTTTTTTTTGCAATAAACCTAATCCCCCCATTTTCGCATTTTATCATATTCGGCCGCCAATGTAATATCATTATTTACCCAAGACCTTGCCATTTCCTATCTCGTACTCTAGGGTAGTCAGCCACAAATTAAGCGGCAAATTTCCTCACTCATCTCACTACATGTATTTATAATAGTGATTCCAATGTGCGCAATAAACGTATAAAAGCACTTTCGCTGACACTGTATATAGTTTACTCGTAACAGAAACTCGTTTTATACGCGTCCTTTTTTAAATGTTGCGTATAAACGGATGCGCATATTCCGACCACAGAATGCATACGAGATCCCCGGCGAATATAAGTGGCGTCTCACGATTCTTTGCAGAACGGGGCCATCCGGAGCAATGAAAGTACTACCGGGAAGTCGTCGATCGAACTCCTGTCCCCTGGAGGTTACGAAACGATGAGTCAGAAACGTGTTACCGTATTTACACTGCCCAAAACGGTCATATAATAGAGTCTCCCCCAGTCGATTGCATACAATAGGTCGGCTTCAAGTGGGGGAAAGAAACCGTAATTCCTCGCCTAAGGCTCTATAGAAATGTCACCGCGGTTGAAGGGGGAGTATCCGGGTCAAAGTGTGATTTATGTGTCTGCGGTAGTCAAGTTTCGTGTGTCCCGCCTTAGTTTTGCCGCTTTTTAAAAGACCAACGTCCGGTCTGGACCGATTTCTTCATCGAGATCCCGTTTCTCGGCGATGGTAGCGGTGGGAGCTTTCTGGAGATGTCACGTATTTAGACAGGATGCGACTTTGAAATAGAAATAAATCGTACCAGTGAACTTAAACGTCAGCTAAGTACCTGAGCTGCACACATTAAAGAAAAAGAAAAAGTAGCGATGGCTAAGAAGGGTAATAGAGTCGGCGTGTTCATTTTGTCCATCCATAACTTGGGAGTGCACCGGAGAAGAGTAACAAGAACGGCACGGACAGCGCACACTACCAACTCTGTTTTATTACGTGCAACTGCTTATCCGACTGGTTTTAACCAGGAGCAGCCTGTTAGCAGATTAACTTCTTTCTTGGATAGTAAACTGATTCAGTAGTGATGCACTGGTTCGCGGAAAGATAAATATAGGTATCTTCTATTATACGCAACATTATTGCATGTCCATAAAACTTCGCAATCGTTGAGAAGTGGAACACATCCGCATTATTCGACATGTTGTTTTACAGTGACTGTCTGTGTCGTTCTTGTACTTCATCTCTCCTGTGTTCCCGAACCGAGCACCTCGCCCGCCCCCCGGAAGTTATGGATAGCCATGACACCATGACCCCTTGGCGGTGCCCGCTTGAACAGCGACTATAGTGTTGGAGCAGTTCTCCTTTTTTTGTTTTTAGGGAATAGCAGGCCTTTTGCATGACTAACATTTTCCTGTTTTTTTCCCCTCTTTTTAAGCCATTAAACATACCCCCGTCCCCTTCCCGGCCCCTTGCGGTGGTATATAGTGCAGAGGGATTAGAATCTCGCTGCCTTTAATCGTCATACAGGTCAATCATTATCACGAAGAAGAAAACAGGCGCATCCAGCGTTGCAAGAAAGTGGCAATTCAGACCGTATAACATGAGACAGGATTGGAGAATAGCGAAAGTAATTGTTTGACGCGTCTCTTTTTGATCAAGCATCGGAGCCTCATTAGCCAGTGGCGATACATTGAACCTCTCCCACGGGATAGTATGCGCACGAACCTCATTAGCGGTTTCTTCTTCAAAGTTAGTGGATACCTCCTCATTAAGGACTAAGGACTGGACTGCACAAGAGCTGATTTTCGCCTTTTTTTTTAATGTTTCACGTGGCACAATCCTTTAAGAAAAATCAGCTCAGAGTATGACTGCTGTCACACGGACATTTCAATGTCCGTGTTAGCGCCACGACGTGACCGCTATGAGGCGTACAGACGTGCGTGGGCAGAGGACAGCAGAAAGGAGTAGGGGACAAGGCGGGTAGTATGCGTCCTGGGCTGACTTCAGGGGGGAACTGTGGGAAGTCCGCCGGAAACCCGAAGAAATCCTCAGAGAGCACAGCCGGGATTCGAACCCGCGTCGTCTCCGTCTTTGCGTGGAAAGCGGTCATCCTATAACCACTATGCCACGGGAGCTGGTTTCTCTATATTTTGCGCGTGCGCTGACCCACTGACGCTATCGCTTGCGCACGCAAAGGCGATAGCGTACGGTGCACTAAAACTCACCGTTGACGGGCGACAAGGCCCTCAATCGGAATAAAATCGTGTCGCTGTTTCCACTTCGCCGTGATAAAGGCGCGGAGCCGAGAGCTCCGCAAACGCAAATTTCATCGAGCATACTTCGCCCAGAGACGGATTTTCGGCTGTCAAAATTTTGTAGAAATCTTGTAAAAAAAACAGCGATTTTGACTGGAATAGTGTGCTGTGGGCCGGCGATATTTTTTCTCCACGGCTATACCGTTACAGTCCATCAAGTGGGAAAGCGTGGGCCACAGAGAGAAAGAAAGCGGGACAAATTTTCTTCAGTTTTTTTTTTTTTTTTGTCATCTACTTCTCATTCAAGCAGACGTGTATGGAGGTCTTCTTCCATGTCAATTACTGTCATAAGATAAACTAATCGAATGTACAAAAAAAATCAATATCTTTTCTACGAATTTTTCAACCGACAGTAAGAAGAACAGTGAAAGAGGACAGCAGAAGAAACATGCCAGTATGATGTAATCATATATAGTGCATTTGAAGGTGAAACGTGACAATCACGTAATGTACGGGTTCGAATATAGTCGTTCATTGGGCCACGACTGTCTTCCTTACTTGGCGTGGGGGCTCTTTGTCCGCTTATATAACGATAACGGTAAACGATGCTTTATTGCAACTTCCACATAAAGAATACAAGAGGACAAGAATACAGAGGCTGCTTGACAAGGGCATTACCCCTTATATGTGCGCTAGCTTCGGCGTTTGTTACGTTCCACCTTAAAGAGGTGGTGTAACAGAAATAGTACATAAATAGAATAGAAATAG